>NW_027397064.1:17243983-17274216 GCF_003265705.2 Callorhinus ursinus
ATATATATATATATATATATATATATATATATATATATATATATATAATTGCCCCAATATGAGAAAGTGCACATCTCCTCATGCTTTTATCATTGCTGACATTTTCCATATAATCTTTGTCAGTATAAGACATGGAATCTCCCATTACTGTTTTGACTTGAATTTCCTTGTCAATAACAAAATCTCTTTCTATGTGTTTATTGATTATTTACATTTTTGGCATGAATGACATCTTCACAGTTTCAGTTAATTTTCTACTGAAAATATATTTTGCTGCAAATATGTTCTCTCAGCTTGTCACTTGTCTTTTAATCTTATTTGTGGTTGCTCTTTCTCTCTCTCTTTCTCTAACATTCAATAGTTGAAATGGAGTCAGATGAATAAATCTTTTCCTTCAAGGTCTATGCCAAAAAAAATGTTCATCACCCAACCCAAGATGCACTAGTAACAATACTAATAAATAATCCTTGTTTTCTCTAAGTATTTTTATTTAATATTTGACTATTGCCATATATTAACTACTACTTTCTAATTATGCAAACAATATACTAATACATTTTTGCTGTAAAAAATTAAACTCCACAGATAAGGTGCATGTCCTCTAGACAAAATCAATCCCAGTTCTTCCAAGAAGTCATTTATTAAGAGTGATGTATATCTTTCTCAAGCTTCTATTACACACACACACAAATTAAGCTTTAATTTTGTTTTGCTTTTGCATAAATTATATTGTACTGTATATATTGTTATGCAACTTTTAATGATACTACATGTTTTGTAGATCTTTCATCATACATATAGTCTAATCCATTCTTTTTAACTGAATACTATAGTATTCAGTAATTTGGCTGTATCAAAGCTTATTTAACCCCTAACATACTGGTGAATATTTACATTGATTCTAATTTATCTCTCTCCAAACAATAACACAACAAAAATATCTTTATCATGTCTCTATGTGCACATATTCAAGTATTTCTCCAGGGTCAATACTAGAAATCAGAATTCCTGAATAGAAAGCTATGTGCATTTACATTTTTAGTAGGTACTTTTAAACTGTCTCTTCTTTGGGGCACCTAGGTGGCTCAGTCAGTTAAGCGTCTGCCTTGGCTCACAAAATCCAGCATCAGGCTCCTTGCTCAGCGGAGCTCTCTCTCTCAAATAAATAAATAAAATCTTTAAAAAAAACCTGTCTCCTCTTACAAGGGTTTTATAGCTTTTCCCTTTACATTAAAAAAATCTGGAATTTATTTTGGGGTAAAGAATAAGGAAAAATTGACCTTTTCTCTTCATATGAATGACTACCCAGTTGTACAAAACCATATGCTGACTAACGCATCTTTCCCAGTGGATTTGAAATGGTGCCTTTATCATATATTAAATTCCCATGTATGCCAGAGTTCAGCTTTGGAATATCTATTCTGTTCTATTTTCTATTCCTAAGTCAGTGCCATATATTTTTAACTACCTTAGTTCTATAATACATTTAAGTACCTGGTAGGGCAAGCCCGCCATCATTACTCTTCTTTCTTATGCTTTACTTGATATTCTGTGTTTTTCTGGGATCATATGTAAATTATTTTTTTTAAGGAGTAAAATGTTGAAAGATTATAACAGAATGGGTGATAACCCCTCTTTCCTTTTAGGTGGTCATATGTGAAAATGCACACAGAGAAACTAATTTTATGATTTACGGACTTGAAGATAAATATCAATCACAGGAGACTATGACCAAGGGGTGTAAAGAAAGGGGGGAGGGGAAGTCTTAAGAAAGGGGAGTTACTACTGTGGGCAATATCTCCAAATAGAAAGAGACCCTAGGAGCAGCTAATTACTAAAGAACTAGTGGAAAAAATCCAGGGGGAAAGAAAAACATGAAAGCTTAATCTAGATTGGGGGAATTTTAATCCAGAAACTAAGAGGTTAAACCTAAGATAGAGGAAAGAAAAAACAAAAATAGAGGTGGGTGTTGCCTGTAAGTGCAACAGAGAGACTGACTCTAAACCTCATCAATGTATTAAACTAAGGCCAACTAATGTATTGAATCCTGAGACTATCCCCTGCAGTTTATCTATTTTGCACCCAATCTTTCATTACCGAACTAAAACAATTTTCCTAGCCCGCATTTACACACCTAGCCTGTGTGGATATACATGACCTTCTTGTAGGGTGTTTAGCAAGGTGTTCAGAGGGAAGGTAACAGTCTTAATGAAGGTCCTTAAAGTGTTAACACCTGCTGTCTTGAGGTCACTGACAGCAAATGTTGTTTATCACGTATAAAGGGATCAGGAGTACCACTTAAAGTGGGGCATGCAAAGACGGTCAGCCCTCCAAACCTGGCTGTCACCTGTCTTTGGTCAAGGTGATGTGGCTGGAAGGGGTTGCTGTGGCAGCCTCTGTTGTCAAAATCTTCCAGAGATGCCCATCTGGGGGCCTGAGGCAGAGTCCCCATAGGTAAAGGCCACAGGATATCCCCTTGGATATTGCCAGATGCTCTGGTTGCTGGGCACTCTGTCTGGCAGGCAAAGCAGTTACCATGACAACCAACACCCCCGCCCCCACGTCTGCGATTTTTTTTTTTCATTTCTCCTTTCCCATTAAGTACCAAGGTATTACAGGGACAGGCAAGCATAGCTCTCAGGACAGAATGTCCTCTGCTCCAGGAAGAGGGGCAGGGAAGTAGGCAGTGGAGATGTGTACATGTTATGTCTGAAGGAGCCTTCATCAGTATAAATGTATATGTACCTGCTCTCTGGGTTAAATTGTGTGCCTTTGGTTGTATATCCATGCAACAAATGGTCAGATCACTGTCTATCCACACATTTGCTTTCCTGCTTCCCTCCCGTCTCTGCTGCTCTTGTGCTGGGAGAGCCACCCCAGTCCTTTGCCAGGGGAAGTGCTGAGTCATGGCTCCAGCTGTGTTTCTGTATCCTATTTTCCATCTCCATTCTTTCCTCAGTCAGCCCCTCACCCAAGCTGGGCTCTTTGTAGAGCTCTGAGCCCTCTTCACCACTACCTTCCTCAGCCTGGACTCACTTCCCTGAGGTTCACTTCTGGGCGGTAAAGAGAAGGCACCTTACTCTGTTTCTGCACTTTCTCCCTTCTCACCTTGCCTTCTCAGAAGACAACTTTTCTCCATGTGACCACCCCTCCCTTACAAAACAAGAGTCTGACCAGGTTTGACCCAGGAGGCTAATTCTTCCATGTATTCATGCTGATCCTCCTCCAGTCGCTTACTCCCTAATCGGATTATGGCGGTGTCTCATGCCTTGGGGCATGGCAAGGAAAGTGAGATTTAATTTGACACCAAGCACTGAGGCTTTTTTCTCATTCTAAGTCTCCAAGTGCCAGACCACAGGTTCCTGGAGGTGTGTGTGTGTGGCAAAGGGAGGATGCTGTGTCTAGGGGTTCAGGGGCAGTACCTAGCGATCTCGCCAAGAGCAGGATGTTTGGGGGGGTCTCGATAGGCCCTCTGGTCTCTCTTTCCCACCCACTTTAGACTCTTCTAACGCATAAGTTCCAATCAAGTAGTCTTGCTAACAAGTTCTAAATAAGGCAGCCTAAGATTGTTTCCTCCGCTAGTGTGGGGAGAGTGGAAAGGTGGCCCCGCCCGCTCAGTCTGGTTACTATGGCGACAGCCGCGGGGTGACCCAAGTGCTCCTCCCTCCCTCCTCCCAAACCCAGAAAGATGACGGCACCGCGCTGACTGCGCCAAATTCCAGCCAATGGGCGGCTGCTCCCGCCTTCCCTTCCGCCAGCTCTCCCTCTTCTCCCCTCCCTCCCCCCCGGGAATTCGATTCACAAATCTGGACTGGAGATTTCCGGCTCCAGGCCGGGTCCAAGGGCGCTGGGCCGAGGCCGGGGTAGAGTCGCGGTCTGTCCTCTTAGGAGGGCAAATGGAAGCCGGCGTTCTTGGGTTCTCGGGCCAGACGCCTGCAACTCGCCATCAGAAGAGATCACAACCTGCTCCCAAATTATTCAGAAAATCTAGGTGAAGCCGAGTCTGCAACTCCTCCCGCCCCCGCAAGCCCCCACCCTGCCCCAGCGCGCCGGTCAGCACCACGGACAGCGAACCCGGGCCTAGTCTTTCAAGCCGCGGGGTTCTGACTCCTGATCCTCGAGGTCTAGGCGGCGACTAGGGTCAGAGACGCCAGCGCTCTACTGGAGCCAGGCCTCCTTGGGCCAATGAAACTGAATGGGGCGCTTAGCCACGTGGCGAAAAAGGCAACGGGACAGAAATCTCAGGCTAAAAGCTTATTTCTCTTCTTTCAATCCCTAAGAATGGCCCCTGTCTCCCAGGCTGCCTGTGTCCTAGCCTCCCTGGGGATAAAGGGCTAGGTCTGAATCTTAAGCAGGGATGGACTTCCCAAGGCTATCCTGGGTGGGGGTGTGACTGAAATGGCCTTGAAACAACCCAGGAGTTTGGAGGAGGGGCGTGGAGCTGAGTGTGACAGTCAGGCCCCACCCGAGAGTAGTGAGCACGGGCTTAGTCAGGCCTAACTAGACTCTAGACAGTATATATAGTGGGGAGAGATGGAGGAAAAGAGAAAAGAAGAGGTAGCTAGTTCTACCTCAATAGACCACTTTGTAAAGGGTACAACTTTTGCTGTCCTCATCATTTAATCCCTAAATGGCCTGCGCATGAATGAAGAGCTAGATGAGACAAGATGGAGAAGTAATGTGTGAGGGGATTCAGCTTTATCACCAGGCCTCAACCTTTGGCTACTTTACTCTCAGTAAAATGGAAGCCAATGTGGGGGCGGGGGGACGGAAAGAGTAGCAGTTCTCAGGGACCCATCTTCCCCACTAGGCCCATGGGGGCCCTCCTGCCCTATCTGTGACTGTTTCACTCCCAATCCCACTCCCTCCCTCCCGGGGCCCAAAGAAAGGCCGGCGCAAAACCATCTGCAGGCGCTTCCAGCGCTTTATAGTTCTCTCTGGGACAGACGGACAGACAGACAGTGCAGCCCGCGCCGTCGGCCCGCATCATTGGCACCTTGGACACGGCACCAGGCCCAACCCAGTCCCTGGTACCCTCCCGGGAAGATTCCGGTCCGGCCTCAAATCAGCACCTCAGACAGCTCCCGGCCCAACACCCACCCCTCCCCCCTCCCTCTGGAAACAACCAAATAAATTAAAAGGGGAGAAAAAAAACACCTAAGGATAGGGAAGAGGGGTACCCCTCCCCCAGAGTAAGAAGAGTTTCTGTCTCCTCCCGCCCTTCCGCTGAGGAGCCGCCGCCGCCGGGGTGGCCTCCTAGGTTGATTTTGCTCCCAAACCTCAGTCTCCTGAAGCCGGCATCTCCCTTCCCCCCCAACTCCCGGCATGCAACACGTTGGAAAAGGTAGGGAGAGGAGGTGGGGGTGGGGCGAAGGACCATCCTGGTGGTTGTCTGGGCTCCTGGGGCTGCAGTTTCTCGCTGCACCGAAGTCAGTCCAAATCAAGAATTAATATTCCCTTTGGTCTGGGAAAGGGGATATGGGAGTTCAGTAGGGGGAAAATGCAAGCTGACATAGGCGGGGGGGGGGGGGGGATAAGCAGACAGGAGGGAAGATGGTGACACATGCGAGGAGCAAGGAAAAGAGAACGAGAAGGGGAAATGGGGACACAGGTGCAGAATGAGAAAGGGGGGCAATGATAGTCAGGTAGGGGGTAAGATGGAGATGGAAATACACACCCGAGGTACGGAAAATGGAAAGGCAGAGAGGGAGATGGGAAGGCAGACAGGAGGAAAGATGAAGATACAGGAAGGAGGCGAGGAAATGGTCAAAACCGAGGGAGATGGACTTACAGATACACATGGAAGGGAAGGAGGAGACCCGGGTAGAATTGGAGAGATGGGGGCACAGGCAGACAGAAAGGGTGAGGTTGGGGGTCCCCCTCCCGCGCTCATCCCCCACCCCCACCCTATGCCCAGCAAATCCAGAGCCGTGGCCTCTGGCGTCCTGGCCTCCACCTTCCCCTGCGGGACAGGGGCGGCTCCTCCTCCGGCCACGGCACGGAGCGGCGGTAACATTGGCGGCGGCTTGATGGTCCCGGGGGCTCCGAGTGCGTGTCAGGGGCTGGGGTGGGGGGCGGGCGCGGCCCTTGGGAATCCCTAGCGGTCCAGGTTCATAGTCCAGTGCTTGGCTCCGGTCGCGCAGCTGTCCCTGGCGGCCGAGGAGGAGGCGGGGGCCGCGGGCGCGCCCCCGTTGGGTGGACCCCCGGCGCCCGCGGCAGCCTCGCCCTCGTTCTTGAGGTCTTGAAAGACCTGCGTGAAGAAGTGGGGGTCGGCGTTGAGCCGCAGCATCTGGGGGCTGAGCCGCTGGATGAGGCGCAGGCAACGTTGCCAGAAGCGCTCCTTGTCGGGCTCCACGAGGAAGGGCTTGAGCGGGTATGAGATCTCGTTGCCCATGTAGGAGTAGGCGAGGTAGAGGCAGGTGAGGAAGGCGGCCTGCAGCTCGGCGGCCGACGCCAGCTCATCCCCGCGCAGCGACTCGCGGCACAGCAGGTACACGAACACCAGGTTGGCGGGCGTAATGAAGGCCTGGTCTTGCCAGCCCTGCAGCAGCAGCGAGCGGTCCACTCCGCGGAACCAGCCCACCAGCTCGCCCGGGCTCAGCTCCTTGAGGCGGTAGCAGCGTCGGCACACGAAATCGCCCAGGCAGCGCAGCAGCTCGCCGGTGGACGCCTGCACTATGACCCGCCGCGGCGAGCCGCCAGGCACCGGGGGCGCCGCCTGCGGGGCTGGGGGTGGCGGCGGCGGCGGCTTTCCCCCGCCCGAACCCGGCGGCGGGGCGGCCGCGCTGCCCCCCGACGGCGGCTCGCAGGTGGCGGCGGCCGCGGGCACGGTGGGCACCGGCACCGCCAGTGGCTTGGTGGCGCCGCCGCCGTCTGGGGGGTCCCGGCCCTTGCGGAGAAGGTTCTCGCGGTTGCGTTGCTGGACCAGGGGGTCGGGGCCAGTGGACGCCGGCTTGGGCGTCACCTTCTTGCTGCCTTTCTTCTTCTTGGCAGACGCGGCCACCAGGCGCTTCCAGGTAAGCGCCGAGATGAGCACTGACGGCCGCTTGAGTCGGCTCTCGCCTTTGCCGCCCTTGCCTGCTGGCGGCGCCCCGTAGCCCCCCAGCGCCTCGTCCCCCGCGGGCGGCGCTTTCTTCTTCTCTTCGGGCAGCCCGCCGGGCCTCCGGCCCTTGGCCGAAGAGGCGGGGGAAAGAGACAGCACCGTGCCCATCCTGCAGAGCGGGGCCGGCGCCCGGGCCCCGGTGGGAACCGCGGGCGGCGCCGCTGTCGCCGCCGCCGCTGCTGCAGCCCCCGGAGACCCGGCGGTGGGGGGCCTAGCCCCGGCCCGGGCGCGGGAACTGGCAGGGGAGGGTGGTTGCTTGGCTGCTCGGCGGCGGTTGCTCGGAGTCTGAGCTGCGCCAGCTGCAGCGTCAGCCCCACCCCTTGGACCCCGTCTTTAGCCGCGCCGCGCCCCGCCTCACGCAGCCAATCCTCGCCCGAGTTGCCCTCCTGACCGGCAGCTCCTCTGACCAATAGGAGCTCGCATGCCAATCTCAAGTCCCGCCCCCCACCCTCTGTCTCGGGTCCTTTCCCTTCACCAGAAAGGGGAAAGGAGGAGGAGGTGGCCCTGGTTCGAAGGGCCTCCTCAGGGTCAGAGCTGGGGAGAGGGGTCTGGCTGCTCTCACTCCCCCTCACATCCTCCCCCGCGCCCCAAGTCCTAAGGCCCTGGGTCAGCTTGTTTTGATGTACTGGATCGCGGTAGCAGAGAAGCCCGGGAACAACCTCTCCCCCCTTTTGATTATGTGCTGGGGGCAGCGTGGGTAGTGAGTGCCTTCACCAGGGCGCCCCAGCACCTGCTGGGTCGAACTGCTCTGGCTTCTCCAATTTGGCCATAGGTCGATTATCTCTTAGCTCTCCTCTCCTCCCTTCATCCCATGCGGCCACCATGGTGGTGCTTGTGGGGGAGTGCCAGTAGGTGTCTTCTTGCTCTACCCGTGACGCGGTCCTGGTGGGGCTCGGACCTACCTGCAGGTCACAAGCTCCCTCCTTGGGGGCCTTTGCTCTGGGGGCGGCCAGACCCTCAGATTTATGCCCGGCCTGATTCTCTGCAGCTGAGTCTGTCGGGAGAGGCCCTAGCCTCTGGTCCCTGGGTAGCTCCTCTTCTGTTCTAACCCCACCAACACACCCTGACCCCACACTTGGGTGGGTGATGATTGGTTCCTGGGGAAGTGCTGGAAATTGGGTGGATGGGCTGGTCTCAGGCTCAGACAGGAGATGGGACCTCCTGTGCAGAGGGAGGCCCAAGAGGGTTGACCCAATCTCCAGCTTAGCCCTGGATCCAGGTTGAGTTGAGTTTGCATTGTTAAATTCTTCCTGCCATTTAGGTCCCAGCTGTCCCCACTCCCAGCTGCAAGCTATTAGGCTAGGTCCTGCCCATTTCTCTCTGTTCCCTCCTCAGCACTCACAGGCCTTTGTCCTCTGGGCCTTACCTGCAGGTCTGAGCCCAGCTGGTCCTGAGGCTGTTCTACCTGCCTTATAGGACAGTGTCCACCCTTCTCCAGGCTTGCTCCCTGTAGCTCCCCAACACAGAAGTCTTCCAACTTTTTAAGTGGGCTTTGGAGGTGGGTATGATGGGGAGAGAAGCCCCTGCTATGGATTCAGGAAACCCCTCAGAATTATCCCTAGAGTCACCTCTGTGTTCTTCATAGACCACCAAAATGACTTCCAGGGACCATTGCTGTTGGTTTGTGTGATGCACATGTGTGGGTGTGCTTCCTTCCATATAGGCTGTTCCAGAATTCCCTTAGGCTGCAGCTGCTGCCATTGGAAGCACAAGCTTTTCTCAGCTCTCCCACAGCCCCTGCTCACTCACACCTTCCTGGAGGCTTATGGTCTTGTCTTGATTCCCTATCTCTTTACCCCCCTACACACACAGTCTTATACCCCCTTCCTGACTCAGCACCCAATGTTCACTTCTCAGCAGGGTGTCTCTTGCTCCCCTGAGATCTGATTATTATTCCCTTGCAGCCTGAGCTGACCTATCCAACCTCTCCTTCTCCCCCTAGTTGCAAAAAATTGTTCCCTCTTTTCAGCTCCTGTAATTGGTCCCACTTCCTCCTACAAGGCCTTCTGAGTCAGCCTTTATTTGACACCCAAGGAACAGTAGGCTCACCAGTAATTAAGGACACGTCCCATAGAGACTGAGTGGCCCTAGCAGAAACATGTGGATCTGAATGGCACGTGGGTCCTCCCAGCTCTACTCCCAGGAGTCCCTCATTGACTTAAGGTCTATTACTGGTGTCACATAGGACAAGATCTTCCATCTATGCAGCTCCCACAGATGTCACCACCATGGTACCCCCACTCCAGGCTCAATTGTGACCTCCTACTTTCCTCTGGGTCAGAATCAAGAATTCTCTTCCCTGCTTCAGGGTCCCCAAACACGTGCCTTAAAAGGTCTTACTTCCCTTCTTATTCTTCACCTTGTCCCACATTGGTCCCTCTCTCTGGCTCACACTTTCCACCCTCCTACTTTGGTTATCCCTCTCGAATCTCTGAGCTCTTACCACTGGGCCAGAACCCTTCCTCAAACCGCTACCTTGCCTTCTTCTGTCAAACTCTTGAAAATCACCTCCTCCAAGAAGCCTATTTGGACTGATTGCAAGGGACATAGTGCCCTTCCTGACACGAGTCTTTCTAATCTCTTTCCCCAACAGCAGCTGCTACATAACAACTTGTTTACGGGCTGGGCTCTGAGTCCTGAGTCAAAGATGTGCAAAATGAATATGGATGAAATTTTTAAAGGAAGCAGACAAAATAGTCAAAACAGATTCATAAAAAAATAACAACATTTCTGTTATTAAAAAAAATTAATGGAGGAGAGAGGGTGGAGGCCAAGGGGAATAAGCACAGTGAAACCAGAAAGACTCCAGGGAGAAGGTAGGCTTTACAGAAGGGCAGTGCCTTCCCCACCACATCTGCAAGTGTACTTTTCTAGGTGGGTGATGTTTAGGGTCTATATTCTGATTGATTCATTTATCTGTATTAGGTTCTGTATGTCACTTCTCATCTGTCCATTTCTCATGGATGTGCGTGCTCCTCTGGTACAGGGCTGGCTGTATTACACTCCCCTTAGCTGAGAACCCACCCACCCACCCAGGCCAGGCTCCTTGTCTATCTCCATCACTCGGTAGGTTACCTAGAACAGTGCCCTGTCCAGATAAATGGTTATTCCTGCAGGCTCTTTAAGGCAAGATCTGTAGGTCTAGACCAAGAATTGGAAGGCTTAGACCGGGGTATCAGCCTGTGTAGGAATGCAGCCTTATCGATGAGGATTACCACCAACTCCACCTTAGAGATGGGCCCTTCACTGACCCACCCTGGGAAGATGAGCCCCATCTTTAAGGGAACATCTCCAGGGAACGCTGCTCAGACTGCTCTGCCCTTTGGCTCCTTCTTGGAGAGACCATAGTCTAGGAAGCAGGAGGTAGGGGTTCTAGTCATTTCAGCTCTCTGGGCCTCCTTTTCTTCCTATTAAAATGCAGGGATTCTATATATATGTTACTTTCATTATTGGACAAAATGAATATTAAAGACATCAGATAACATCTTGGGGATTGGACTTAAAAAAAAAAAGATTCCTAAAGCCTCTTCCCATTCTACAATTCTGACTCTAAATAAAACCCATGCTATGAATTTGTTTCATTTTCTAGCTCCAGCCCTGTCTGGTTCTCCCTAGTCTGTTTCTGCCTGATGGGCTCAGGCTTTGTGTGCATGGCATCCGGCATCGTGAGGCCTTCTGCAGTTCAGGCCAGGAGACGAGGGGGAGGGTGCTCAAGTTCACAGTCATGCAAATCTCCCTAGGTCCCTCCAGGGTTTATTGGGGTCCCTGAAAAGTTCTGAGACAAAGGATGGGATGCCAAGGTGGTGCAGGGTCTCCCCAGTAAACATTAAGGCTAGAGGCCCCACAACCTACAGTCATTGCATCCTTTGTCTTCAAGGGGCCCCTACAGAGAGGCTGATGACAAGGAAGGTTCTTAGAACAGCCTGTGTGGAGACTCAGCCTGGACATCTGAATGCCTGGATCCTGCTGCCCCCACCCCTTCACTGATCCAGTATCCCCACCCCAGGGTCTCAGCTCCTGAGGTGTGCAAAGGGGGAGGATATGCACCTGCCCGGCCTTCCTTCCCTCTCCCAAAGACCTTAGCCCAGGAGAGCTGGGGTGGAGGGGGGCAGTGGAGGGAGAACCTTCCCCAGGCAACAGTGCGGAGTGGGGACAGGGGATGAGCGGAGAGAAAAGATGAACCTGACAAAGGAGATACTGCCCACAGTCAGGAGGGAGACCCCACGTTCTCTCCCATCCTTCCCATTCCAGCAGGCTCCGTGCTAGAAGGACTTAACCAAGGAGGCCAAATAGAGGTTTCTTAGAACAGAGAATGGGGGTGGAAAGCACCGATGAAGAAGAAGTGCCCTGAGTCAGGGAGAGAGGGGACTGATGCTGAGATGCTGGAGGCCCAGGCTTAGGGGTCGGGGGAGGATGAGGGTGAGCTGGGAGCTCCTTTTCCTTGCCATAGGCCCTGCTTCCTTCCTTAGTAAAGCCTTGGTCTCCCTTTCAGGTTACCAATGCCAGCCCTCCTCATCCTCAGCCCTGGATCTTCTCTCCCCAATCCCCCAGCTCCTGCCTTCACCTCCTTTGTCACCCCCCTGCTCTCCCTTTCCAATGCTTCCAGCTCCCTTCAGTAGCTTTATTTCTCAGTTCACTTTGTCCTGCCCCCACCAAGCCCCTTCCCCACCTTTCGTGCCTACCCCAAGCGTCACCCCCCCCACCCTGTCTTCTCCCTGCCCCTGTTGTCACCCTGCATAGCACTCCAGATGTAGGAGCAGATCAAGAAGGGCGGGGGTGGTGGCTGTTGCTTTTCTGGGATATTCTTAGCCTGTCTGGGGGCTGGAGCTGGAATCAGTGTTTCCATCTCAACCAGGCAGGTGGCTTGCAGCCGCTGCTGTGACTGGGTCTTCATCTTGTTCCAGGTCCTTTTCCTTGTCCTCCTATGTCTCAGCTCCACTCTGTGAGCACAGACCCCGGCGCCCTGAGGGAGGGGCCTCCCTCCACCCTGGCCAAGCCCCAGTGAGGTCTTCAAACCCTGCTCTTGGAGACTCTTGGGGAAAAGGAGGGCCTTTGAAAACCCGAGCTCAGATGTTCCCTGGATCAGCACATAGCCTTTGCCTCTTTGCCCCAAGGTGGGCTTTCTTCTGACCCAATAACCCGAGCTGGTACTTGGTCCGTAGACTCCAGTTGTACCACGAGAGGCTTTCTTATCTCAAAATACAGGAATCATTCAGGGGCCCTGGAGTTCTAAGAGCTGTCTCTTGAGAGAGTCAGAGCCCTGGGGTCCAGGCCCCCTGTGGGATTCAATAAGGGGCTCACTGGCCAGATTCCTTTGTTAGCAGAGGGAGGAGCCAAGAAGAGATCTGACTATTTCAGAAATAGCACAGAATATATTTGTCACCTTAAAAGAGACAGACAGCGTAGGGGTTCCTATATGGGTTCTAGAGTCATGCAGGTCTGCGTTCAAATACAGCCCCTCCACTTACAAGCTCGGAGACTTGGGACAATTTCTTAATTCTTTTGAGGTCTATAACAGTAGACCATCACAGGGTTGTTGAAAGATTTTATTGAATCTGGGCACCTGGGTGGCTCAGTCGGTTAAGCGTCTGACTTCGGCTCAGATCATGTCCCAGGACCCCAGGATCAAGGCCCACATGGGGCTCCCTGCTCAGCGGGGAGCCTGCTTCTCCCTCTGCCTCTCCCCCCTGCTCATGATCTCTCTCGCATGCCCTCTCTCTCTCAAATAAATAAATAAAATCTTGGGAAAAAAACCCAAAAACGATTTTATCGACTTTCACAATGCTCCACAATGCTTGTATATTCCATGGGCATGGTTGTTCATAAAATGTGGGTTTTTACAAATTACATTGTCACCATTATTTTTACAGAGCAGGAGAGGTTTGCTTGACCTGTTCCATTACCATGTTTTGTTTTGTTTTGTTTCTTCCTCATAAGAACGTTCTTCATTAAAGCTAGGACAGTACCATCATTTCTTTGGGTTTGGCTGAGACCTAAATTGATACCATCCTTTCTTTTTGGCTATTGTACTGCAGCTATCCTATTCAGACTGTGCCCTGGGGGGTTGGCTTGATTTGATTCCTGAGGTCACAAAGAACTGACAGCATACCAGGTGCTGGTCCCCTTCTCTGGTCCAGTGTAGGCCTCATTAATTTTGTGAGCCTCGAGGCTCCTGGGTGACTCATTTCGTTAAGTGTCTGCCTTCAGCCTAGGTCATGATTCTGGAGTCCTGGGATCGAGCCCTGCATCAGGCTCTCTGCTCAGTGGGGAGTCTGCTTCTCTCTCTTCCCCTCTGCTCCTGCTCTCTCTCTCAAATAAATAAATAAAATCTTAAAATATAAATATATATATATATATATATATGTATTTTTTTTTGTGTGAGCCTCTGTGTACCTGCTATTGCCAGGCACCATCTTGGCCCCACGTTCTGACTGTGCTTTTCAGGGGGCATGCTCTGGCTACTCATCCTATACCCTGCTGTCTCTCCAAAGTTCTAGAGACTCCACGTAGGGTCAGTTCCAGTTTTCAAGGGCTTTGAGAAAGTGTTCTGCAAAGTTCTAAAATCCGCATTAGCAAAAACTGCTTGAGAAATTGTAGCCGATGAGGTACTGGGCTAGGTGCTGGGACCAGGAAAAAATGTGAGGTAGGGCTTTAGTCTTCAAAGAACATAAAACAGAGATGATAGAGACATGAGCAATACTAGTAAACTGATCAGTGTCCTATGATCAGCTATGTAGGATGGGATTGGATGACTTGGCTAATCCTGCCCATTCTCCCCCCCACCCCCTCCTTCCACTGTTGTAGCTAATCCATCTCCAGCTTGTCCTGAATTCTCAAGGGTAAGGAACTACTGGCAGGGACTCAAAATCAAGTTAACTAAGGTCCAGTTCCTCTGCCTTATATTGGGTTCTCTCCAGTCCATGGCCTTCCCTGTCTGACCCCAGCCTGGCATGATGATAAGCACCTTTTGCAAGGCAGAGCCAGGCCTCAGCAACTCCCAGTTCGAAGTGACACACTCCCACCCTTGGAGCAGGAGGGTTACTGAGTTACTGTGTGCGTGAAGAGCCCTGATGGGTCTGTTAACTGGCCCAACATCTTAGGAGCCACTTCTGTTTATTTCCTATTTGTCCGGGATTAGGGGCGGGTGGGGGATGGGCTTTGAAACAGGTTCATTAATTTACACTTTCATCTCCCTGATCTCAAAATATAAAGATAATCCTTTATTTTTACCTCCTCTGAGTAAATGGCAGTTCTGATGTTATAAGCTACAGCCCCACATATACTCACTTTTGATTTTGGGTGGGGAGCAGAGTAAGAAGGTTATCCACTAGATTAATTAGTAATTCCTAAACTACTCTGCTCAGCAGAACCACCTGGGGGAACTTTGTAAAAATACAATTTCTGGACTCTACCTCAGACCTATGGAATCATAATTTCTTCAGGTGGACTTAAGGTGGCATCACTATCAGAAATTATTAGGAGGGAGAAGAAAATTCTGGCAGATGGCCAGATCCCACCTGTTCTTTCGGTTTTGCCCCACTATCGTTAAGCTAGCCAAGCAACCTCTGGTAAAAAAAAAAAAAATACCCTTATTTACCTTTAGGAAACCCCTTCTCCCACACTCCCAATCCATGTGGTTTTTACCTGCCTACATTCAGGACAAACCCGACCAGCTGCTGTCCTGGTCCCAATGGATCAGGGATGGGCTGGTGACCCAAACCAGTCCAATGAGACTAAATTCTTGAAGTTTTTCTAGAACTACTGGGAATGAGGCACTTTTTTCCCCTCTGAGGTTGCTCACCTGGTGGGATGAAAGCCTTGAGGTGCTGGGTCCCACATGGAGAGAGGTCATCTGAATGAAAGCACAGGGAAAGAGTCAACAGATGGAGGGAGACATTCCTGATGTAATTCTAGCTGCTGGATCCAGCTGGGCCTGATATAGGTCTATAATCCAGTAAATGCTCTTCCTCCCCACTTTTTTTTCCCCTAATTTTAAGGTAATTTGAGTTGCAAACCTAGTATTTGGCAGCAAAACAATCCTGCCTAATGAACTTCCTTCTGGAAATTTTGTTGGTAACTTTGGAGAAGTACATATTTGGTCTTAAACCAATCCGGTTGTCAGTGAAGGACTGAATCTAGAAGAGACATGGTTGACCTGGCCAAGATTCTGACCCCAAGGCCTACTTCCTACTAGATTCCTCAGACCTCCCTGTTCAAACCATAGCTGGTGATTGGAGTTCATCACCTCCCAGTGGCCCTTCCTCAGAGTAAAAGCCTTGGGACGGGAAAGCCATTTCCCTACAGCCTGCACAAGTCTTCTTTCTGGACTGCTGCCAGGTTGCATTCCTTAGGTATCAGTTTTCTGCTCAGATAAGAAATCCGATGCTTTACCCTCCATCATGCTTCTGCATCAAGTTTGCCTCCAACCAGTGTAAGAGGCAGCTGTGGCCAATACAGAATCATTTGTTATCATCAGGGCCATTAGCACAGTGTCTCTGGGGGTCTGGGGTAGGGGTGGCTTTGAACTTTCAGCTGCCCCAGGATTCTTGTCTAGGACTCCAGAACTCCTTGTCTGGCCTGCTTCAGAGGAGCTGTCAGGGGAGGGGTTGGGGCGCCAGTCAAACCAAAATTTTCAGTTACCACATGGTTCATATCTGTCCTTTTTTTTTTTTTTAAACTCCGAGGTTATTTACTCTCAGATTGTTTGTGGATTATTCTTCAATGGGACAATATTTTCCTATCCTACTCTGTGGTTCAAACACAATCTTTTTTTTTTAAGATTTTATTTATTTATTCGAGAGAGAGGACGAGCAGCAGTGGAAGGGGCAGAGGGACATGCAGACTCCTCGCAGAGAAGGGAGCCTATGTGGGGCTCAATCCCAGAACCCTGAGATGGTGACCTGAGCTGAAGTCAGATGCTTAACTGACTGAGTCAACCAGGCACCCCTAAATACACAATATTGATGGTGAATGGGACTTGGGCATCCATTCATAATTCATCTTTCCATTCATTCATTCATTCATTCATTCAACACAAATTTGAGTGTGTGGAAATTTTTTTTCTTTTTTCTTTTGGTAAATTAAATCCAACCTCTAGCACACTCCTACTAGGTGGAGGGAAATTCAGTCTTAGTTGTTATGGGGACTTCATCCTCCTCCCAAAGGTGACAAGATATTTCCAGAAAACAAAATGTGTCTAGCAGTGTCCTTTGGGGGAACTCATTGTCCAAGCCCAAAGGGCACCTCAAAGTCTGTCATCTCTACTTTTTCTAGGCTATGACTGAGAGTCAGGAATCTTTAAAATGGTTATAAAATATGTGAGACACAAAAAGTATAAAAAATAACATATCAGCCTCCTAGTTCAAATAAAATATTGCCTGCAGTTTAATCCCCTTATCTTCTCCTCCCCAACAGCCCCTTCCCTACCACCAACCACCCAAGAGAATAAACAACATTTTGGATTTGGTGTTTGTCTTTTCCATACATGTCTTCATTCTCTTATTACATATGTAGATCTTGATTAAGCAAATGTGTGTGTATGTGTGTGTGTGTGTGTGTGTGTGTATTATTGCTGTATAATAATTACCATGAACTTACACATTTAGAGGCTTAAAACAACATCTGTTCATTGGCTTGCTTCTGTAGACAGAAGTCCAGGCAGGCTTGACTTGGTTCTCTACTTAGAATTTTACAAGGCTGATCAAGGAGGGTTTTCTTATCTGGAGGCTCTGGGCAAGAGTTGGCTTCAAGGCTCATTTAGGTTGTGGGCAGTTCTTGGCAGTTAGAGGACTGAAGTCCTCGTTTCCTTGTGGGCTGTTAGCTGGAGGCTGCTCTCAGCTCTTGGAGGCTGCCCACGAGTCAGTAATTGCGCATGGAAACCTTATCACACTTGAAATGTCTCTTATTTCCACTTCTTTGACCAGCTGGAGAAAACTTCCTGCTTCTAAAAGGTTCATATGATTAGGTGAGTTAGGCTCACCCAGATAGGCTGCCTATTTTAAGGTCAACTGATTAGTAACTTCAGTTACATTTGCAAAAATCCCCTGTGCCATATAATGTAGCATAATCATGGGAGTAACATGGAGAAGGGGGAACATGGAGGCATCTTTGAATCCTATACTCTATCTATGTATCTAGGTATTTTTCTGTCTATCTTTTGAGGGGCAGTTGTCCGTATTTTAGCTTTATACAAGTGAAACCATGCTATATTAATCCGAAACTTCTTTTTTGCTTTACATTAAGTTTATAAGATTTATCCTTGTTGATGTTGGTCTTTGCTACTGCATAACATTTCACTGTGTGAGTAAATTTTATTTATATGATCTCCTTATATGACTGATATTTAGGTTGTTTTCAATTGTTTATGATTATGTACAATGTTGTTATAATATATTTTATATATCTCTGGTGTACATGTGCAGTCATTTCTCCAGGACTATATCTGGTAGTGAAATTGCTGGGGTATTGGGCACGTACATTTTCAACTTTGCTAGATATTGTTCAATTGTTCTCTTAAGGAGTTGTACTAGTTCACAGCTCCCACCAGCAATGGGAGTTCCTATTGCTCCACATTCTCATCAACTTGTGATACTGTCTGATTATGTGAAATAACTCATAGTAACATATGAATTTTACGTATTCAACAAAAATAAATATTTATGAAGTGGCATTACATGCCAGACAGTGAACAAAATAGACAAAATCATCATCCTATAGAATTTCATCCATGGAAAAGGCAAACACACACACATACACATTGCCTACTTGAAATCCCCACTTGGATGTATAGCATCTTCATGTGTCAAAAATCAGCTCCTGATAGATACCCCCCAAACTACTCCTGCTGTCATCCCCATCTCTGTTAACAACTGTTCTAGTCTACTCATTGGTTAGAGCAAAAGCTTTGGGGTTATCCTTTACTCCTCTTTTTATTTCACACCCATATATAATCCATCAGCAAATCTCGATAGTTCTGTCTTCAAAATATCCAGAATTCCACCACATCTCATGACTCCTCTGTCTCCACCTTGGCCCAAGCCACCATCATCTCTTGCTTGGTTTATTGCAACAGACTCCTAACTGGTCTTCCTACTTCTTCCTTCCCTACAATTTATTCTCAAAATGACAGCTAGAGTAGTTCTGCTAAATGGAGGCCAGATCATGTTACTCCTCTCCTTCAAACCCTCCAGTGGCCCCCTGCTTGTTCACAGTAAAGGCCAAAGTCCTTGCTATGACCTCTAAGGGCCTATGTGGTAGATTAAAGATGGCCACAAATTCTTTGACACTCCTCTCATTGAGAGGTGCATTGGTGGCCACCCCCGACCCCTTGAATCTAGGTGGGCTCCATTATGACTCTGAATATGGCAGTGCTGCCGCTTTGCCCATTTCTGGGGCCAGCCTTTTAAAAAGACTGGCAACTGCTCTTTCCTGTCTCTTGAAACATTTGCTCTTGGAACTTTGAGCCACTATATAGGAAGTCCAACTACTCTGCTGGAGAGACCACATGGAAAAACCCTGAGACTACATGGAAAGAAAAAGGGGCCCAGCTTCCAGTCATCCCCACCAAGGAACCAAACATGACAGTGAAGCCATTTTGGACCCTACAGACTAACACATCTGCCAGCTGAGCACCGCTGAGTGACCTCAGTTGATGCCACATGGAGCAGAAAAATCATCCATTTGAGTCCTGTCCAAATTTCTGGCCCACAAGTTGTGAAATATTAAAAAAATGGTTGCTGTTTTGAGCCCACAAATTTGAGATCATTTCTTATGTAGAAATAGATAACCAAAAGAGCCCAGTTAACCTTGCCCCTGCCCATGACCTCTATGGTCTCATCTACTACTTTTACCTCCCTTACTCCTCTCTGGTCTTAGTTGACTCTTTGCAGTTCCTCAAACCCTCCAGAAAAAACTTCTGCCTAGGACCTTTGCATGTGCTGTTCCCAGTTTTAATTCTTCTGTATACACATAAATAAAGCTAGATCAAACTATAACTACTGTTCTGGATGTTTTATTTATAATAGATAATATTCATCTTTCTATTAGAATAAATCTTCTGCCATAATACTTTTAATGGATATTTAGTGTTCAATTGTGCAGATATTTGGGGGGTTTTTGGGGTTTTTTTTAAGATTTTATTTACTTGAGAGAGAGAGAAAGTGAGAAACAGCATGAGAGGGGAGAGGGTCAGAGGCAGAAGCAAGCTCCCCGCTGAGCAGGGAGCCCAATTCGGGACTCGATCCCAGGACTCCAGGGTCATGGCCTGATCCGAAGGCAGTCACTTAACCAACTGAGCCACCCAGGCACCCGCAGGTATTTGTTTTTACCAACAATTCTTTTGTGAAAATTTTCTAATAATACAGAACAAATGGAAGAACAATACAGTGAAAATCTATATATTTGCCATCTACAGTCTATAATTAACCTTTTACTATATTTGCTTTATCACATATCTATTCCTCTATCCAACTTATTTTCTTGAATACATTTCAAAATTAATAAGGCCAGGGCTTTTTGATAGTTTTGTTCATTATAGTATTCCCAGCACCTAGAACAATGCCTGGCAAAGAGTAGGTATTCTATAAACATTTAAACCAATAAACTAAAAAAAAACTATAAAAATTAATATAGCTCAGTAAATCATCCTGTTGTAAAAACATAATGAAACTCAAATCAGATGTCACCCTCTCCAGGAAGCCTTCCTTGAATGACCCCTATAACCTGCCAAGCTAGGTTGAGGGTCCTCCTCTATGTTTCCATAACATCTGGGATACACAGCATCCATCTCGTTGCATTTAAAGCATTGTACTATTAAAAAAAATAAATAAAGCATTGTACTATCATCATTTTGTACATCTACTTCCTCTACAGATGGTGAGCTTCTTGAAGGCAAGGATCATTTCTCATTTGCCTTTATACCCCAATTGCCTAGTACAATGCCTTGCCTAGTAAATCATAGAATGCCTAATATGTATTGAGTTCTTACCATGGGGGCATGTACTATTCTATGTGTGTCACATGTATCATGCACTTTATATGTATCATGTTCCTTAACTGGGTCAATAACCCTATGAGGCAGATATTGCTTTTATCATTCATATTTTACAGAGAAACTGGGGAACAGAAAGGTTAAGTAATTTCTTTGAAGTCAACAACTAGATAGTCACAAAATTGGGATTTGAACCCAGGCCATCTGGTTCTTGTGTTTGTCTTTATAACACCACACTGCCTCCTACACAGAGGTAGCTCTCCTGTAAAACTTATTAAATGTCAGCCTCAGGGACTCTCACTTGGCCAGACCCTTCCAATTTCCTGGGAAGGGCCCAATGAGGTAGTCAGAGAGTTACACACTTTTTCTAAAATTTGAAAAAATGATATTTGAACCCAAATTAATTAAGACTGCTATCTCTTTCCACTTCAATTTCCCATTACACATCCCTTATGCAGAGGGTATTGAAACTCTATGGTGGTTTCTGGGATCAAGCTCAAATTGGGATATTTAATCTGGATTCAGTGGTGGTAGTAGTTTCCTGTGACTTGCTGGCTTCAAACAACACGTATTTCTCTCTGACAGTCCGGACTCAAAGTGTTAGCAGGTTTGGTTCCTTCTGGAGACTCTGAGGGAGAATCTGTTCCGTGTCTCTTTCCTGGTTTCTAGTAGTTTCTGACAATACTTGGCATTCCTTGGTTTGTAGACACTTCACTCTAACCTCTGCTTCTGTCTTAGTACCACCTTCTCCTCTGGCCCTCAGAGTCTATCTCTCCCTTTCTCTTGTAAAGGACACCTGATATTGGATTGGGGGCCCATTTAAAATCCAGGATGATCTCATCTCAAGATTCTTAACTTAATTACATCTACAAAGACTCTTTTACTAGGTTAAGTTCACATTTATAGGTTCTGGAGGTTTGGACATGGACATATCTTTTGGTGCGGGAGCACTATTCAACTTATGCAGTGGGCTATAGTTGTGGAAACTGCAGGCATTTTTTTCCTAAGATTTTATTTATTTGAGAGAGAGAGAGAAGGAGTGCATGTGCAAGAGCATGGGGAAGGGCAAAGGGAGGGGGAGACGCGGACTCCCCACTGAGCAGGGAGCCCAACCGGGGGCTCGATCCCAGGACCTGGGTATCATGACCTGAGCCAAAGGCAGACGCTTAACCGACTGAGCCACTCAGGTGCCCCTGCAGGCATTTCTACATACAGTTCATTATTCACTCATTCTGGTGTGAGACTGTCTTTCAGAATGATGACTAGTGCCCATTCACTGTGCCAACAGATGCGTATGTGAGATCAGAGCTTATACTGCAATATGGACATGCCCTATAGTACCTAGCACCAGGAGTATATGACTAAGGAAGACAAACAAGCTTTGAAATTTGGGGGGCCAGAAGTATGTCTGTGGAAGATTCTTCCAATCATCAGGTGTGTAAAATTGTAAATAGAAAATTCAGTTCTCATAGGCACAAAAATGGAACTTCTCTCTTGTCAGAAATATATTTGATTATGCCTGAAATCACATAGCTCATATATGAAGGAAACTTGGTAGCAGTTTTTCCAAATTAGACAACATTCTTAAAAATTGACATGACAATGAGTTTTGAAGCCAAAGCAAACTCTTCAAAGCTAAAAAAATTATTTTGATCACCCATGCCAGAGGAAAGACTAAATTATCTTTCCATTCTTCCTTAGACATCGTTATTATAAAATTGTTGTCATGTACAGATGTGATCACAGAGTATCCAGCCAAGAAATGTAATACAAAAGTATTATAGGATATTTTTAAAAATTGTTAATTTTTCCAGATTTTGTGATACTTGTGTCAGCTTTTTAGAATTTATAATTTGTATGATTTCGTTTCTCATTCTAAATAAATACTCACTGTCCGGCCTAATGTTATACTCATAATTGTATCATCTTTTTCCTAAGAGAGGCTCTGAGATTATATAACCTTTAGGCCCCACAAAAATCTACCCTTGCCCCTTTAAATAAGATACTGGCATTTTCTCTCCTAGGATTATACACAATAAATGCACATATATTCACGATAAGACATGTATTAGGCTTAGCAAGGATACTGAAATAGCCCCATACTGGCAACTACCCTAATGCCATTATATTAGTTATCTATTACTGCATCAAAAAGCCACACTAAAACTTAGGGGCTTAAAATGATAAGCATTTATTCTCTCTTAGCCTCTGAGATCAGGAATTTGGGAGTGGCTTAGCTGGATGGTTCTGAGTTAGGGTCTCTTCTGAGGTTACAAAGAGAGAACTGCAGTCCTTTGGAGACTTGAACACGGTTGGAAGACCCACAGCGAAGCTCAGTAAGTGGCTGTTGGCAGGAGGCCTCAGGTCCTTTCGGGGGCTGGTCTGAGGCCTCACTGGGGGTGGGGGTGGAACCCCCTAATCCTATCTCTTCCGGTCCTTGCCTTGATTCTCCTCCTCACAGATTTCTATTTACTGTGTGTTGAGTCTTACTTGCCTATCTTCAATATTTGTAATTTTCCTTCTTTGAATCCTTTTTGTCTCTTTTTAAATTTCATTTCAATTTTTAATGTTTTCTTTCTTTTCACCTTTTATTTCTCTTCGGGCCCTATGTACTCTGTTAATTCACTCAAGCATTTTTCCAGTGTAGCCTTTCCTTCTGAAATTACCTTTTCATTTCTAATTCTCTTCTGAGTTCTGTCATCTCATTTCAGATTGTCTCTAACTGTACCCTTAATATTTGTGTACTTAGCTGTATGTATATTATATATCCATAGAAAGTCTACCCCTGTATTAGGGTTCTCCAGAGAAACAAAGCTAATAGGATGTGTGTGTATATATACATATGATATACATATACGCATAGAGAAAGAGGGAGAGAAAAATGGGGAGATTTATCTTAAGGAACTGCTCATTTATCTTAAGAGTGATTATGGAGGCTGGCAAGTCCAAAGTCTCCAGGATAGACCAGCAGCCTGGACACCCAGAGAAGAGCCAATGTTGCAGTTCAAGTCTGAAGGCATTGTCTTAAAATTAACCATACACCCCCTAAAAAGAACCTTCATATGAACTTATTGATGAGACAGAAGCTAAGTAACTTGCCCAAGATAGCAGCTAGAATAGTGGATTCAGAAGTAGGACAGCTCTGCTTGAGGCCAGGTCCCATCCTCCCTGCTACTTTGCAGGTCCAAGACACCATCCTTCTCCATAAGGAGCTGCAATGGCTTCTGAATGTTCTCAATGCTTTTGCTTTCCACACAGCAGCCAGAGTAATTATTTCAAGATGGAAATCTGATCCCATCATCTAGAACACTTCAGTGGTGTGTCACGGTCTTAGTTCATTTGGGTTGCAGTAGCAAAAATACCAGACTAGTGGCTTAAAAAACAAACATGTTATTCCTCACAGTTCTGGAGGGTGCAAAGTCCAAGATCTAGGTGCTGGCAGATCTGGTGTCTGGTGAGAGCCCACTTCCTTGTTCATAGATGACAGTCTTCTCGCTGTCTTCACATGGTGGAAGGGGTAAGAGCCCTCACTAGAGTCTCTTTTGTAGGGCACCAGTGGGACCCCTGAGGGCTTTACCCTCATGACCTACTAATCACTTCCCAAAGGCCCTACCTCCTAATACCATTAGGGGTTAGGATTTCAACATATGAATTTGGGGGAGATAAAAACATCCAGACCCTAACAGTCACTAAGAATATAGGTATAACTTCTATGATAAAGACCAAAAAGCTGTAGTTTAAACAAATTAGAAGTTTATCAATTTGTCACATATAGTCTAACAGTCCAGGACTATGGCTGCTCCATGGTGATGGGGATATGGTTTCCCTCTATCTTGTTGCTTTGCTGTCCTCAGCATATGGCATCCATCTCATGGTCTAGAATGGCTCCCCCAGCCCGGACCATAAGTCTATACTCTAGCCAGAGAAAAGAAAATAGGAGGAAATGGAAGCCTGCCCTTCTGCTCACAACCCATTAGTCAGACGTGGTCACATGGGTAAATCTATATGCAAAGAAATCTGGGAAATTGTCTTTAATTGGCTTGTATCTAGCCAAAACTCTGGGGTTCAAATTCCAAAAGAATAGAGGGGAAAACGATATTGGGGGACAACTAAGACTCTATGCCACATACGGTTTTCCATTGATCTTCTAAGAATACTTTACATGTCTCTTGGCTTTGCCTTACCAGGCTCCAGTCTCACCTCCCAACACACCCTTGTCACTCTGCCCTCCAACTGCACTGATCTTTTTCCAGTTCTTGGGTGTTCTGCTCCCCCACCCCCCATCACCCTGGGCCTTTGCAGGAACTGTTCCTTCTGCCTGGAACGCCCTTCTCCCACATCACCTAGTTAACTCCCACTCATTCTTCAGATGTTAGCTCAAATGTCACTTCCTCAGGCAGGCCTTCCCTGATACCACTCTAATATAGATAACCACTCTTATCTACCAAGAACCCTTCCTCTATAATACGCAGCTCAGTTGTAATTATACACCTAATTTGATAATTACTCAACTAATTGCCACCCCCTCCTCTAGACTATAAATCAATAAGGGCAAGGCCATTTCTATTTTGCTCACCATTGTATCCCTAGCCCCTAATAGAGTACAGGGGCCAGTATTTGTTTTTCTTGAAAAAAAAAGGACAAATGAGTTACAGTGAGTCCTTAAAATTGTCTGAATGATACTGACAGGACAATTTCAGCTGTATGGACAAGTTCTCAGACCACACGGCTTGATCTGGACTTATCACCTCTACAGTCACCACAGCAAGTCTGGATTATCTGGGTCCTCCTGTGGACAGAGAATGGTTGTTCAAATTCCATGGTATAAGGTTTGATTCTAGTATTCAGGGCATTGCCCTCTTGGCCCCTGACCGCAAATAGATTCTACCAGGCTTTTAGCTTTTTTGCTTTGATGAGGTTGTATTAAAAAAGAAACCAGGCAGGTTGAATCCTGCCAGATTGCATCTCTGCACAGAAATCCCCACAGCTTTATGTGAATGACTGGCTGCTCTGAGGTCCAGCGTTCAGAATACCCAGAGGGAGGAAGCACTTGGGAGTTCCCACTGAAGTTAAAATGAAGTTAAAATAAAATATCTGCAAGTCACAGATTTAACTCCCTCTTCTGCATTATTCCAGGTCCTCTGGAATAAAGACCTCTGCAGACCTCAGAATTACGTGTCTGGATGATTTTGGCTATAAGTCACAGAACGCTCCTTCTCAGCTGACATAAACAGTAGAGAGTTTTTCACCACATATCACAAGAAGTCTGGAGGCAGGGAAGTCCAGGGTTCTTTATTCATTGGAACACTCCACAGAGGCCTTGAATTCTCTCCATTCCCATTATATACGAATGGTTCTGCCCCCTTGCTTTTTTTCATTTGACTGTCATTCCAAACGGTATGCAAACAGCTACTTTATTATTATTTTTACAATGAACAGTATCTCCTTTTAAGGAGAAATCATAATTTATTTTACCAATCCCCTCTTGATGAACATTTGTTTCCAGTCTTTTGCTAGTACAATGATGTGATACATACTTGTGCATAAGTTATTTCATGTGTGAGTGCAGACTGCACTCACTCACTTTAGACTGCATCTGAAGATAAATTCCTAGAAGTGAAATTGCTGGGTCACAAGATGTATGCAGCATTTGTAATTTTGATATATGCTGCCAATCTGCCTTCCATACAGGGTGTACCAATTTATAACTCCCTCCCCTAATGTGTACAACAGTGCTTGAAATCTTTCTGACACCGGAACTCAAGAGTGGAAAAACTATATCAACTCATTTTATTTTATTTTTAAGATTTTATTTATTTATTTGACAGAGAGAGATAGCGAGAGCAGGAACACAAGCAGGGGGAGTGGGAGAGGGAGAAGCAGGCTTCCCGCCAAGCAGGGAGCCCGATGCGGGACTCGATCCCAGAACCCTGGGATCATGACCTGAACTTAAGGCAGATGCTTAATGACTGAGCCACCCAGGCGCCCCTCAACTCAGTCATTTTAAGTGATAGCAACATAAGCCTTGATCATTAATCCTTGTGGACACCCCCACCCCACCATTGTCTGTCCAGTCCAGGCTGTCCCTGCGCAGTCCCTATTTCAGAACTTAGCCCTAAACTTGGCCGTTTTAGCCACAAATGACTCTTCTCTGGTCTTTTTCTCCCCAGCTCCACCTGACCATGTCCTAGCCTTCTCCTCCAGTAAATATTATGTGACACCTCCAGGCAGAATTAGTCACCCTTCTCTGCTCCTACAGAATTTTGTTCACACCTCAGGCATAGCACGAATCACCTATAATATAACCATCCACTTACCTGTCTGTCTCCCACACTATGCTCAAGGATAGAAATGTCACCACCATCTTTCAACCAGCGCCTCCCCACACGGTGCCTGGCACGTAAGTGGTTCACAGTAAAGCTACACTGAAATGAAATTCAACGAGGACACAGTGGTGGAGTACCCAGTGGCAAATCTAACAGTATTTATCTTTTTCCTTTTCTGATAGTGTTGATGAGAAGGTAAAAATATGGATGTTTCTGAGTGTCTATTTATTTTTATATTTCCGGATTTCCTCCTCCTTCTGGAATCTGTTCTGTTCTCTGCTATATCCTCAGTGGCTAGAACAGTGCTTGGGAGAAAACGCCTTTCATAAATAAATTGTGAAGGAATGGTTATCTCTGATCAGAAGGAACATCTACAGTGCAGCTGAGACTTTTGTGCCCGTTTAATGTAGCCAGAAGGTATTTCTAAGTCTTCCCCAAAACCTCAAAGCTTGGTCCCTCATGTGCCAGTTATGTATTTGGGTTCTATTTCATGTCAGGTGAATGCATGTAAGGGGGCTTAAAACAGGGGCAGGTACTTAGTACACAATAAGCATTGACTATGATTTTTATCAGTCCTCTCACTAGCCCAAGCATGCTCCCATCAGCTCACCCCCTGTGCTGGTCCCCTCATCTCTCTCCCAGCAGATAACATGGCCTCAGTCCCTGAAAAACATTCCATTAAATGCATAGGCTTCGAGTCACCAGCTGTGTGACCTTGGACCAGTTACTTAATCTCTGAGGCTCAGTTTCTTCATTTGGACAATAGGCATATATTAATATCTACCTCTCAGGTTGTTAGGAGGATTACATGAGACAGTCATGGACACTGCCTAGCTCCATGCGGGGCTTGGAGTAAGCACTCAACTGTCACCCTCCTCCTCCCCCTCCCCCTCCTCAGTATTGCAGGCTTGCATCTCTTCTTTCTGGGGGAACTCATTCCCACAGTTCTTCTGGTTGACTGGAAACCTTCAGCTGGTTCTGGAGTTGGAAGCATCACCAGAAGGCTTGTTTTGACCAAGTGTGGATGCAGTTCCGGCTCTTCCCTTGATGCCCTCCTGCCTGAATATATCTATTTCATTCCCATAAAAATGTTTTCCTCTGACCCATTCCTGAGAGCTGAAAGTAGGCTGTGGGAACTTCAAAACAGAAAAATACGGTTGCCCACTCTCTCTGACCATATCCTTGCCCACTTGCCAGTATTTGGCTGACACTGCTAGGTGCCCCAATTCTACTGAGTCCAAATTTTCATAGACTCACTTGTGACTTTGTCCTGTAAACTTCTTCTGGGGACCTTTATCTGAAGTAGCAACTACGAAAAAAAAATGGCAACTAGGGACTCTCCTTACTGATCCATTTTTGTGCATGTAACTCAGTTTTATGAAATAAAACAATATATGGAAGAGGAATACAGAGGTGTTAAAATTATAAAGATAATTGTAGATACTAGAAGGCAACTAACATAGAAGACAGGTAGAGGTTGTCTTTGTGGAGGGAAGGGGATATGATTGCAGAAGGACCCACAGGGAACACATGAGACCCTCTTAATATTCAGTTTCTTAGCTTGAGTAGTGGATGCGTGGATATTCATTGGGCTATTAATCTTTAAACTGTACATATTCATGTAATATGCTTAAGTGTGCATGATGCATTTCATTTTTTTTAAAAAAAGAAAACCACTATAGAAGAGAAAGGAAGAAAGAGAGAAGGAAGGAAGGATGGAGGGAGGGAGAAGGGGAGGAAACTGGATCTGTTAATAGGAAAGAGCATGTCAATGTCAAATTCCCATTTTTGGCTAACATGATTCAGCATCTAGGGGGATAATCTCAACAATTACTCAGTGGATCAGTTTATTTAATTTATGAACTATGCATTAATTCATGCTCAAAATCAAACATTCTAAGCTTCTTTCCTCAGAACATCTTCCACACTAAAATTATCTATGCCATGGTTTTAGGGAACACAATTTCCTACAGAATCTTCACCTTATTGTAGCTGCTCCTGCAGCAAGGGAGGGAAAACCATACAGAAATCAACCCTTTAGTTTTCATCTTAAAATTAGCTCTGCTCCCCTTCCCCCCTCAAGTTAACTATCACCTTCTACGCCTATCTCAAGCAAAAGACAGACTTGCTGATAAGTAATACAAAATATCATTCTCTCAATACTAGGGTTAAGATTTTATTTATTTATTTGGGAGAGAGAAAGCACAAGCAGGGGGAGCAGCAGAGGGAGAGGGAGAAGCAGGCTCACCACTGAGCAGGGAGCCCGATGTGGGACTCAATCCCAGGACCCTGGGATCATGACCTGAGCCGAAGGCAGATGCTTAACCGACTGGGCCACCCAGGCGCCCCTCAGCAAGGCTTTTGATAGAAATGGTTGAAAGTAATTCAAAATTAAGAACCCTAGTATTGGGGGTGCCTGAATGGCTCAGTTGGTTAAGCATCTGCCTTCGGCTCAGGTCATGATCCCAGAGTTCTGGGATCGAGCCCTGCATTGGGCTCCTTGGTCTGCGGGGAGCCCGCTTCTCCCTCTTCTCCCCGCTTGTACTCTCACTATCTCTCCTTCTCTCTCTCTCAAATAAATAAAATCTTAAAAAAAAAAGCTTTGCTGAAACAAATTATTTTTCCCCCTGAAGTGGCCAAAGGGTAAAATGCATGGTATGTCAATAGCCCATAGTTTCTTAAATATAGATCTCCATGCTGTTACCACTCTATGACCTTGTCCTCACTCCATGCAAACAGAGCTATTAGATCAGGATTGGCACCTACCTTATAGATAGACAATCTAGAAGTAGGGCTAGTGGCCTGTGTATATTTGTTAAATAAACAAATGAATGGATGAACATGATGTAGCCTGGCACAAGAACTTTGCCCAAGAGAATCAACCATATCTGAACTGAATCAATCAGATTCACTCTCTTGTGGAGCTGAAACTGACATGCAGAAGTTGGAAGTTGATGACAGGTTGAGAAACTGAGTGAACACACAAAGAGGTAGCAGGTCAGTGGTTTTGAAGCCACAAGGAAGCAGAAGTCATGAGTAAGCAAAACCAAGAACAAACAAACAATATTCAGAGAAGAGTTTGAAGAGGTTGGCTGCCAGCAGGAATAGGAGAATCAAAAAAACAAGGTAAGTTTCCACAATGGCAAGGAATTGAAGCCTTTCTGATGTTGAAGGCATGACAATTATAACCCTGTCACAAATTTTACTTAAGGCCCTGTCACCCTGGGGTGCCTGGGTGGCTCAGTCATTAAGCATCTGCCTTCAGCTCAGGTCATGATCCCAGGATCCTGGGATTGAGCCCCGCGTCTGGCTCCCTGCTCCGTGGGAAGCCTGCTTCTCCCTCTCCCACTCCCCCTGCTTGTGTTCCCTCTCTCGCTGTCTCTCTGTCAAATAAATAAAATCTTAAAAAGAAAAAAGGTTCTGTTACCCTGGGGTGCCTCAGTAGGTTAAGCCTCCAACTCTTTTTTTTTTTTTAAAGATTTTATTTATTTGACAGAGAGAACAAAAGCAGAGGGAGAGAGAGGGAGAAGCAAGCTCCCTGCTGAGCAAGGAGCCCGATGTGGGACTCGATCCCAGGACCCTCGTATCATGACCCCGGCCAAAGGCAGCCGCTTAACTGACTGAGCCACCCAGGCATCCCAAGCCTCCAACTCTTGATTTCAGTTCAGGTCATGGTCTCAGGATAGTGAGATCGAGCCTGACATGGGGCTCTGCACTCAGCGCAGTCTGCTTGAGAAACTCTCTCCATCTGCTCCTCCCTCCCTCGTGCTATAAATAAATAAATAAATAAATAAATAAATAAATAAATAAATAAATA
>NW_027397064.1:17274226-17659889 GCF_003265705.2 Callorhinus ursinus
ATAAATAAATAAATAAATAAATAAATAAATAAATAAATAAATAAATAAAATCTTTTTAAAAAAAGGTCCTAAGTCACCTTGCAGTTCTCAAATTATGTCCTAGGCTACACAAGGATTAGTTGTTCTTGGTTTCTTATGAAATGTTCACTCATCTTCTTGCCATATGTAGTCTTAGAATAAAGTGTCATCATCAGAATAAAACCTATTGTGGGGGGGTCTCCAACCCTTGCAATCAGAGGAGCTTAACACAGATTTGAGAAGGATGATCTGAAGGATATGTTTGTCCTTTGGTAATTAAAAAAAAAAAACCCTCTTGTACTGTACTAGGTGTGGGGATTCCTAAAGCACCCTCTGTAAGTCTGGAATAGATGTTGGAAAACAGTTATAGTACAAAGTGATACCCGATAAAACAGAGGTGAACCAAGATGCAAGAGTGGAGGCAGAGCCCCAGGAAACTTCTCAGAGTCAATATGAACTGAAATTTAAAGTCCCCTTAGCCACAAAAATAAGGAGGATGCTGGAAACAGGCAGAAGGAACAGCATAAACAAAGGCATAGAGGTCTGAAATGGTTTTGTTTAGGGCACTGTAAATGTATGATTTTTTATGCTGAGCAGAAAGAGCCAGAAGTGGGGGAAGGATTAAAAATCCAGGAAAGAAACTCTGTTTCAGGCTATGATGAAGTATCAGAAGAACTCTCCCACTAAAAATAAATATACACTAGATACAATACAAATCATAGTTATTTGATGACATCAAAGAACAACAAAGGCAGGCAGGACATGGAGCACCAAATCTCCAGAAAGGAGGAAAATGCAGAAAGAACGAAAAGCAGCAGAAAAGTAAATTTTTTTAAAGATTTTTATTTATTTATTTATTTATTTGAGACAGAGACAGCGAGAGCAGGAACAGAAGCAGGGCAGCGGGAGTGGGAGAGTGAGAAGTAGGCCTCCTGCCGAGCAGGGAGCCCCATGTGGGACTCGATCCCAGGACCCCGGGACCACGACCTGAGCCGAAGGCAGATGCCCAACAACTGAGCCACCCAGGCGCCCCAGAAAAGTAAATTTTTAGGTAGATTTCATTGAATAATAACTGTTCAGAACAAAAGTGATCAATTTTGAGGTTTATGTTAAGATACATGACAATAGCACGAAAACAAAGAGGGGTGCTAAACAAAGTGTTGTAAGGACTAGAAAGGGGTAAAAGTATTAATTTAAAGGAGACTTTACTAAGTCATGAATGTATGCTATAGCTAGGGTAACAAAATAATGAAAATAAATAGATGGATAGATAATAGAAAAAGAGTAAATAAAAATATTGGTTAATCCAAAAGAAGGCAAGAAAGGGATAAAAAACAAAAAGCAGTCTGTGATCCACTTTGAGTTAGTTTTTGTGAAGGATATAACATGTCTAGATTCATTTTTTACATATGGATTGTCCAGTTATTCCAGCACCATTTGTTGAAAGACTATTTTTTTCTCTGTTGTAGTGTTGCCTTTGGTCTTTTGTCAAAGATTAGTTAACTCTATTTATGTGGGTCTATATCTGAGCTATTCTATTCCATAGATCTATTTGTCCATTGTGACATACCACACTGTTTGGATTATTGTAGCTTTATAGTAAGTCTTAAAGTTGGGTAGTGTCAGTGTCGGAAGAACCATTGTTCCCCTTCAATCTTGTGCTGGCTTTTACCTCTATATAAACTTTAGAATCAGTTTATCAATATCCACAAAATAACTTGCTGGGATTTTGATTGGGATTGCTTTAATCTATAGATCAAGTTAGGAAGAACTGACATCTTGACAATATTGAATCTTCCTATCCACAAACATGAAATAAATCTCTCCATTATTTAGTTCTTCTTCATCAAAATTTTGTAGTTTTCTTTATATAAATCTTGTACATATTTTGTTAGATTTTATACCTAAGAGCTTCATTTCAGGGAGAGTTAACGTAAATAGTATTGTTTTTAATTTCAAATTCCACTTGTTCATTGCTAGTATAAAGGAAAGTGATGGACTTTTGTATATTTACCTTGTGTCATGCAACCTTGCTATAATTGCTTATTCATTGCAGGAATTTTTGTCGTTGATCTTCAGATTTTCTACATAGACATCATGCTATTCATGGACAAATGTTTTATTTCTTCCTTCCTAATCTGTATATCTTGCATTTCCTTTTCTTATTGCATTAGCTACAACTTTCAGTACAATGTTGAAGAGCAATGGTGAGAGGGGACATCCTTGCCTTCTTCCTGATGGTAGTGGGAAAGATCTGAGTTTCTTACCATTAAGTATGGTGTCAGCTGTAGGTTTTTGTAGATATTATTTATCAAATTGAAGAAGCTCCCCTCTATTTCTTGTTTGCCAAGAGTTGGGGTTTTTTGTTTTGTTTTTTTAATCATGAATGGACATTGGATTTCAAATGCTTTTTCAGCATCTATTGATATGAATATGTGATGTTTCTTCTTTAGCCTGTTGATGTGATAGATTACACTGATTTTTGAATGTTGAGCCAGCCTTGTGTAACCGGGATAAATCTCACTTGGTCAAGGTGTATAATGATCTTTATACATGGTTGGGTTCAATTTGCTGATATTTTATTGAGGATTTTTGCATCCATGTTCGTGACATATTGGTCTGTCATTTTCTTTTCTTGTAATGTCTGTCTGGTTTTCATATTAGGGTAATGCTGGCTTCATGGAATGCTGCTTCTATCTTTCAAAAGAGATTGTAGAAAATAGGTATAATTTATAATAAAGAATTCACCAGTGAACCCATCTGGACTTGGTTTTTTTTGGAAAGTTATTACTTATTGATTCAATTTCTTTAATGGGCATAGGCCTATTCTGGTTGTCTATTTCCTCTTGTGTATTGGCAGATCGTGCCTTTCAATAAACTGATCTATTTCATCTAGGTTATCAAATTTGTGGACATAGACTTGTCATATTATTCCTTTATTATCCTTTTTTATTTGTTTTTTTTAAGATTTTATTTATTTGAGATAGAGTGAGAGAAAGAGAGAAAGCACGAGTGAGAGGCAGGGGAGAGGGAGAGGGAGAAGCAGGCTCTCAACTGAGCAGGGAGCCTGATGCAGGGCTTGATTCCAGGACCCTGGGATCATGACCTAAGCCGAAGGCAGACACGTAACCAACTGAGCCACCCAGGTGCCCCTATAATCCTTTTTTAAAAAAAGATTTTTAAAAATTATGTATCTGAGAGAGACAGAGAGAGAGCACAAGTCGGGGGGGTGGCAGAAGGACAGGGAGAGGGACAAGCAGACTCCCTGTTGAATGTGGAGCTCAGCATGGGCCTTGATCCCAAGACCCTGAGATCATGACCTGAGCCAAAGTCAGATGCTTAATCAACTGAGCCACCCAGGCACCCCACTTTATTACCCTTTTAATGTCCATGGGATCTATAGTGATGTCTCCTTTTTCATTTCTGATATTAGTAATTTGTGTCCTCTCTCTTTTTTTCTTGGTTAGCCTGGCTAGAGGCTTATTGATCTTATTAATCTTTTCAAAGAAACGGCTTTTGGTTTTGTTGATTTTCTCTATTAATTTGTTTTCAAATTTATTGTTTTCTGCTCTAGTTTTTATTTATTTTTCTTGCATCCTTTGGATTTAATTTGTTCTTTTTCTAGTTTCCTAAGGTGGAAGCTTAGATGATTGATTTTTATATCTTTTCTTTTTTCCTAATACATGCAATCAATACTTATAAACTTCCCTGTACGCACTGGTTTCACTCCATCCTACAAGATAAAAATGTGTTTTCATTTTTAGTTCAAAATATTTTTAAAATTCCTCAACTATCCTTCTGTCGTTGATTTCTAACTTAATTCTATTGTGGTCTAAGAGCAGACACTGTATGATTTCTCTTCTTTTAAATTTGTTAAAGTGTATTTTATGGCAAAATGTGGTCTAATCTTGGTGAATCTTCCATGTGAGGTTGAGAATGTATATTCTGCTATTGTTGGATGAAGAGGTCTATGGATATCCATTATATCCAGCTTATTGTTGGTGCTGTTGAGTTCAACTACAACCTTACTGATTTTCTGTCTGCTGGATGTGTCCATTTCCGATAAAGGAATGTTAAAGTCTCCAACTATTAATAGTGAGTTCATCTATTTCTCTTTGCAGTTCTTTCAGTTTTTGTCTCAGTTTGATACTCTGTTGTTAGGTGCATACATTATTAAGGACTGTTATGTCTTCTTGGAGAATTGACCCATTTATCATTATGTAATGCCCCTTTTTATTCCTGATGACCTTCTTTGCTCTGAAGTCTGCTCTGTTCTATTGGAAATTAATATAGCTATCCTTGTTTCTGTCCGATTATTGTTAGCATGGTATATGTTTCTCCATCCATTTACTTTCAATTTATATGTATCTTTATATTTAAAGCATGTTTCTTATAGACAACATATGGTTGAGTCTTGTTTCTTGATCCATTCTGATAATCTGTTTTAACTGGTACATTTAGACCATTAATATTCAAAGTGATTATTGATATAGTTTGATTAATATCTATCATATGTTACTGTTTAATATTTGTTATTCTCATTCTCCATTCCTATTTTCTGCCTTTGTGGTTTTGAGCATTTTACATGATTCCATTTTCTCTCCTTAGTATATTATTTATACTTCTTTTATTTATTTTACTTTATTTAGTGGCTGCCCTGGAGTTTGCCATATTTATAGCTACTCCAAGCCCACTTTCAAACAACACTATACCACTTCACAGGTACTGCGAGTACCTTATAATAACAAAAGAATCCTAATACCTCCATCCCATCCCTGTATCACTGATGTCATTCATTTCACTTATACTTAAGTGTGTGTGACATATAATACATAGCATACATAGTCAAATATATCATTGCCGTTATTATTTCGAACATATTTTTATTTTTTAGATCAATTAAGCTAAAGAAGTTTTCATTTTGCCTCTACTTATTCTTTCTCCAATGCTCTTCCTTTCTTCATGTAGATCCAAGTTTCTTATCCATTATCATTTTCCTTCTCTCTAAAGAACTTCTTTTAACATTTCTTGCAAAATAGGTCTTTTGGCAACAAATTCCTTACCTTTGTCTGAGAAAGTCTTTGTTTCCCCTGAACTTTTGAAGGATAATTTCACAAGGTACAGAATGGTAGGTTGGTAGGGACTTTTTCTCTCTCTCTTAACACTTTAAATATTTCGGTCTACTCTCTTCTTGCTTGTATGGTTTCCATGCTTGCATGGAAAAGCTGGATGCAATTCTTTTTTTTTTTTTTTAAAGATTTTATTTATTTGACAGAGAGAGACACAGCGAGAGAGGGAATACAAGCAGGGGGAGTGGGAGAGGGAGAAGCAGGCTTCCTGCCGAGCAGGGAGCCCGATGCGGGGCTCAATCCCAGGACCCTGGATAATGACCTGAACTGAAGGCAGACGCTTAACGACTGAGCCACCCAGACGCCCTGCTGGATGCAATTCTTATCTTTGCTTCTCTATAGGTAAGGTGTTTGTCCTGGTTTTTCAGGATTTTTTTCTTTATCTTTGATTTTCTGTAGTTATAATATGCTTAAGTGTAGTTTTCTTTGGTATTTATCCTGCTTGGTATTCTTCGAGCTTCCTGGATCTATGGTTTGGTGTTTGACACTATTTTAGGGAAAATTCCCAGTCATTATTTTTTCAAATATCTCTTCTGTTCCTTTCTTTTTTCTTCTGGTTTTCTGATTATGTATATATTATACCTCTTGTAGTTGTCCTACAGTTTTGGATAATCTGTTCTGGTCTTTTCAGTCTTTCTCTGTTTGCTTTTCAGTTTTGGAGGTTGCCATTGAAATATCCTCTAGCTCAGAGATTCTTTCCTCAGCCATGTCCATTCTACCTATAAGTTCGTCAAAGGCATTCTTCATTTCTTTCTTTTTTAAAATTCTTTTTTATAATTTAAGTATAATTTATTTAAGTATAACTAACATGTCATTCTTCATTCCTATTACAATGATTTTTTTTTTTAATCTCTAGTATATCTTTTTGGTTCTTTCTATGAATTCCCATCTCTGTTTACATTGTCCCTCTGTTCTTTCATGCTGTTTTGTTTGTTAGAGGTTTTAGCATATTAATCATAATTGTTTTTAATTCCCAATCTGATAATTCCAGCATGCCATATCTGAGTCTGGTTCTGATTTCCAATTGTGTTTTCTTTTTAATATGTCTCATGATTTTTTTTTTTTTTTTTTTTTTGGACAGGCATGATGTACTGGGTAACAGGAACTATTACAGTCTTTAGTAATGTTAAGTTGTAGGGGGAGAGGAAGCATTCTACAGTCCTATGATTAGGTCTCTGAGCCTGTGCCTCTAGACTGAGAACTTCACATGTACTTCTTGGTCCCTCCTACCCCACTTAGGTGGGACAGGATGGCCAGAGGGAGCTGGTGAGTATTTCCCTTCCCCCAGGTGAGTTAGGCTCTGATAAACCCCAGCAAATCAGACTCCAGTTAAATAGCTTCTCTGGAAGCAGACCTTGCTAAGACAAATGCTCTGGTGTATTTCAAAATGGTTCCTTTTCCTCCTCTCCCTTCCAGAAGCATGTGGAAATTTTTCCATTTATTCACTGTGAGATCCAGGTAGAACTACAGAAGGTAAAACTCACAAAAGTGTGAGGACCTCTGGATGACTGGGTTCCCCTGGAGTTTTTAATTCTCAGAATTTTCCATACTGAGCTCCCAGCAATTCATAAATTACAGTTCATGTTTCCATACCCTAGCACTGGTTCCTACAGAGGTTGCAGCTCATTGGGTTCCTGCTACTGTCAGCTCTGATTCTCTCCATTTACCTATTGGTCTCTTCAATGCAGAGGGCAACACCTTGCCCTAATGACTTCACTTCTCTTACAAATCGAAGAAGAGTTGTTGATTTTTCAGTTTGTTTAGTTTTTTATTTGTTGTTAGGGCAGAGTGGTGACTTCTAAGTAAGCCGAGAAACTGGAAGTCTTATATCTTATTATTACTGATTTCCAGCTTATGTGTCAGATTTTAATCCTATAAAATTTGTAGAGATGTCTGTTATGGCCCAGCTTAAAACAAGACTCAAAAGGATCAAACTGTTGCCAGGTAACTTAACTGCATCCCAGAACAGAGCTCAAATACAGGAATATTCGAAAGGAATAGAAAATAACCCAACACCCAATAAAGTAAAATTCACAATGATTGGCACCCAATCAAAGATTACTTGGCTTACAAAGAAGCAGAAAAATATCACCTAAAAGGAAGAAAAAAATTAATCAAAACCAACCCAGAACTGATACAGATTTTAGGATCAGCAGCCAAGGGCATTAAAACAGTTATTGTAACTGTATTACATATGTTCAATGGTTAAGTGAACACTCAGAAGAAAGTTTTTAAAAGAACTAAATCAACCATCTACAGATGAAACTACAATGTGTGAGACTGAAAGGGATTAGCAACAGCTTAGACACTGCAGAAAGAAAAGACTAGTGAACCTGAAGACACAGACTGTGGTAAGTTTAAGATGTATGCTATAAACCCTACAGGAGCCACCAAAATAACGAACACAGAGTTATATAGCTAAAAATCCAATGAAGCAAAGAGTAGAATAATAAAAGGTACTCAGTCCAAAAGAAGGGAGAAAAGGAGGAAAGGGGAGCAAAGAACAGATAGGACAAATAGAAAACAAACAAGGTAATAATCAACCTAACCATATTTTAAAAATCACATTAAATGTAGCTGAATTAATTAAATGGCAGAGATTGTCAGTTTGGATTTTTAAAAAAAGACCCAACTATGTGTCTTCTAAAAGAAACACACTTCAAATATAAAGACACAGACATTTTTAAAAAGTAAAAGGACAGAAAAAGACATATCATGCTATCAGTAAAAGAAAGCCAAGATGACTATGTTAATACTGGACAAAGTAGATTTCAGAGAAAAAATATAACCAGGAATAAAGAAAGTCATTATATAATGACAAAGGGTCAATTCACCAAAAGAACATGAGAAGCCTGAGTGTTTATGCACCTGAAAGCAGAGCTCCAAGATTCAGAATGCAAAAACTAATAGGACTGCCTGGAGTAATCCAGGATTCTATTCAGAGATTTCAATATCCCTCTGTCAATAACGGATAAACAAGTAGAAATTCATAAGGATATAGAAGGTATAAGCAACCACTATCAACCACCTTAACCTAAGTGACATTTATAGAACAGTCCTCTCAACAACAGCAACATTCTTTTCAGTCAGATATGCAGGTCTGCAGCTTAGAAGAGCCACCTGGGTAGGAAAGAGACTTGAGAGTCATTAGCTTTAAGATGGCAATCAAAGCCTTGAGAGTGGAGACAAAGAGTGTAGAGGGTGAGAAGAGAGGATGAGTGAAGGAAGAGGAACCAGCAGAGCAACCTGAGGAGCAGCCAAGACGTAGAAGCAGGAGAGTGGGTGTAATCAAGACCACTGAAGAGTGTTTCATGCAGGGACTGGCCCATAGAGTCAAGTCTGCATTTATTCATTCAACAATTCTGAGCACCTGCCACATAGCAGGCACTGTGCTAGGGACACACTGGAAGAGAAAAAGCAGACTTAGACCCTACTGTCCTGGTGTTCACAGTCTAGTGGGGAAGTCAATCAAATAAATCGACCAACAAATTTGTAATTACCAAGATGGTTTTGTGAGAGGATATATCAAAGGAATTCAATCTTCCTGAGGAAGTAACATTTGAGCAAGATCAAGACAGGCGGACTCTAGATAAAACATCAAAAGCACAAGCAACCAAAGGAAAAATAGGTAAGCTGGACTTCATCAAAATTAAAAATTTTTGTGCTTCAAAGGACACCATCAAGAAAGTGAAAACATACCCTGAGCACAGGAGAAAATGTTTGTAAAACATGTATCTGAAAAGGTATTTCTACCTAGAATATATTAATTTAAAAATTTTTTAAGACTTTATTTATTTGACAAAGAGAGAGTGTGTGTGTACGCGCATGAGTCGGGGGGAGAAGCAGAGGAAGAGGGAGAAAATCTCAAGCCAACTCCGTGCTGAGCCAGAGTCCGACACAGGGCTCTGATCCCACGACCCTGAGATCATGACGTGAGCCAAAATCAAGAGTCGGATGCTTAACTAACTGAGCCACCCAGGCACCCCTAGAATATATTAAGAACTCCTAATACTCAATAATAAAAGGACAAACAACCCAATTTAAAAGTGAGCAGAGGATGTGAATGGACATTTATCCAAAGTTATACAAATGGCTAGTAAGCATGTGAAAGTATGCTCCAAAACATTTGCACTAAGGACATGCAAATCAAAACCATAATGAGATACAGCCTCACACCCAAAAGGATGGTCATAATGATAACCTTTAAAGTGGAAAATAACAAGTGTTGGTGAATGTACTAGTTTGCTAGTGCTGCCATAACAGAGTACCATAAACTGAGTGGCTTAAACAAAAATTTATTAACTCACAGTTTTAGATGTGTTAAAAGATAAACTGAGGCACATTAAAAATTTCAAGAGTTTATTTGAGCAAAAATTGATTTGAATCAGGCAGCATCCAATCTAGCAGATAGAAGGGACCTCTGAGGAGCTGTACAAAATGAAAGACTTTCATAGACAGAAGGCAGGGGGAATAAGGAAGTTACAGCAGCAAAAAGCAGACTGGTTCTTGCAAGGTTACTTTCCTTTAGGGGATGGCAGAGGTCTAGCTAGCGCTGATCAGGTGACTCCTGATTGACTGGTTTAAGATTCCATTTCTGGGGGAGCTGAAACTGTAATTAAGTTAAGCCTCAGTCTGGTGATGTGGGGCTCAGTATAAGTGACTCCATTGTGGGTCTGTTATCTTGTTTTTAACAGAGGCTAGAAGTCCAAGATCAAGGGGTCAGCAGGGCCATGCTCCCTCCAAAGGGGCTAGGGAAGGATCTGTCCCAGGCCTCTTTCCCAGTTTCTGGTAGTTGCTTGGTTTGTGGCAGCCTGATGCCAATCTTCACACAGCATTCTCCTTGTGTGCGAGTCTCTGTGTCCAGATTTCTCCTTTTAACAAAAGACCCCTGTCATATTGGATTAGGAGTCCAGTTTGCCCTCATCGTAACTAATTACACACGCAATAACCCTATTTCCAAAGAAGTTCACATTATGAGGGACTCCGGGATTAGGACTTCAACATATGAATTTTGAACAGACATAATTCAACCCATAGGAGCAAGGATATGGAGAAACTGGAACCCTCATACAGTGCTTTTGGGAATGTAAAATGGTGCAGCCACTTTGAAACACAGTCTGGCAGTTTCTCAACATGTTAAACATAGAATTACCATATGATCTAGCAATTCCACTCCTAGGTACATAACCAAGAAAATGAAAACATATGTCCATACAAAAAATTATATACAAATATTCATAGCAGCATAACTCATGAAAGCCAAAAAGGGGAAACAGTCCAAATGTCCTTCAACTGATGACTGGATAAACAAAATGTAGTATTACCATACCACAGAATATTATTTGGCAATAAAATAAATGAAGTACTTAAACTTACATGGTATTATATGTCAATTATATCTCAATAAAAAATGAGGTACTGACACATGAGTCAGCATGACAGCATGGATGCACCTTGAAAATGTTATGCTAAGTGAAAGACGCCAGTCATACAAGACCACATAATGTATGATTCCATTTATAAGAAATGTCCAGAGTTGGCAAATTTGCAGAGGCAGAAAGGAGATTGGTGGCCCAGGGCTGGGGAATTTGTGGAAGGTATGGGGAAGTGACTATCTATGGGTACAAGGTTTCTTTCTGGGGTAATGAAAATGTTCTGAAATTGAGTGTGGTAATGATTGCACAACTATGAATACACAAAGTTTAGCTGTATACTTTCAATGGGTGGATTTTATAGTATGTGAATCGTATCTTAATAAAACTGTTATTAAAAAATAACAACAAACAAATAGGAATAAATAAATAAACTCCTTACCATGAAAGAAGAGGAGGAAAGGGGAAGAACATTCCAGCAAAAAATAATCACCAGAAGGTGAGTTCCAGAAAGGCAGCAATTTTTGCCAGTTTTGTTCACTACTGCACTCCCAGTACCAAAACAATGTCTGGTAAATAGTAGGTATAGTGTGTGTACACACACATATTTATAGTGTACAGTATAACGTATAATATAGTGACATGTGCAAAAGTCTCGTGGCTGGCTCAGTCGGTAGAGCATGCAACTCTTGATCCTGGGGTCATGAGTTCAAGCCCCATGTTGGGGGTAGAGTTTACATTAAAAAAATAAAAAGCCCTGTATCCAGAAAAGAGCACTGGCCTCTGGAGAAAAAGATCGGTGTGTGTGTGACCCGGATGATGCTGAAGAGGACCAGTGGACTGTGAAGGTCAGAGATTTGGATCTGAATCCTAAAAGCAATGAGGAGCCACTGAAGGATTTTAAGTGGAGGTGGAAAAGATTTATATTTTAAAAGACCCCACCAGTAGCAGGGGAGGGTCGATTCAGGTAAGGACTGAAAAGTTGGATTTAGCAACAAAGAAGTTGTTGGTGACCTTGGACAATATCAGTCCAGGTAGAGAGACGGGGTGACTAATTTTGGGAACTGGAAAGGAAGTAGAGCTGGCAAAATTATACTACACTTGGTAAGACCTCTCCATATTCACAAGTCTCCAAGGAAACCGACCAAAAATACACTTGGCTTGGGAAATAACAAAAGACATGTTCATATGAATATTCACACACAGCCGGTTCACCAGCTGATTCTGTTTCTGTTCAAGGGTTCCACACTTCTCACCCTGACACAGAGGGAGGACCCATGGCACAGTTCTTCATTCCCTCCCACCAGATGCGGCCTTTCATTGCTGGGAGTGGTGGATGGAAGGCCACAGAGAAGGCTGCCATCGTCTGAGAATTGGGGACACTTCAGAAACATAACTTGTCCCCTTTTAGCTTCACTGGGCCTCTTACCTGGACTACGTACAACCCCAGAACCCAAGGGCAAGCCAAGTGGACACACTCAAGGCCTATTCACTGGAGACTAAAGGTGAAAGCTTTTGGAATACGGCACTTGTCCATAGTGTGACCAGATATCTGAACTCAGAACCAAAAAGGCTGGGTTCTAGTTCTCGTTCTGTCAGTCACCGTAGCAAAGCCTTGGGCAAGCAACTTAAACTCTCTGGGCTTCCATCCGCTCAGCTTAAAAATGAAGAGAATAAACACATGCCCTGACCTGATCAGAGTGGTTAGGAGGAGATGACAACCATGCAAGGGCATATCTAGATTTTATGGGTCCTGAAGTTTATATCATTTCATGGAACCCCTTTAAGAGAAAGTATATAAAATTATACGAACAAAATTAGGTACGGATGTGAATATGTTTATAATGAGAATTATATCAAACAATAAATTTTAAGAAGGTAATAAAAAAATCAAAACATTTTTTGGGGCATCTGGGTGGCTCAGTCGTTAAGCATCTGTGTTCGGCTCAGGTCATGGTCCCGGGGTCCTGGGATTGAGCCCCACATCGGGCTCCCTGTTCCACGGGAAGTCTGCTTCTCCCTCTCCCACTCCCCCTGCTTGTGTTCCCTCTCTCACTGTGTGTCTCTCTCTGCCAAATAAATAAATAAATAAATAAATAAATAAATAAAATCTTTAAAAAAGTCAAAACATTTTTTAAAATCACATATTTGTTGGGGTGCCTCGGTGGCTCAGTGGGTTGAGTGCCCAACTCTTGGTTTTGGCTCAGGTCATATCAGGGTCATAGGGTCAAGCCTGTGTCGGGCTCACTTTCACCACAGTCTGTTGGAGGTACTCTCCCTTTCCCTCTCCTTCCCCCTCTGCCCCTCTCAGGGTATGAGCTCTTGTAAGAGTTCTCTCTCTCTCCCTCTCAAATAAATAAAATATATTTTTTTAAATCACCTATTTGTTAAATTAATTGCCTGGAATACTACTATCCATTTTTTCCCCACCACATTTTTTGGCTACATATTCTTGAATGGTTTCCTCAAAGACAACAATTTTGTAATGTTTTCTATGGAGAGAACAGGAAGATAATTTAGTCTTTCTCTCTCATGGTTGATCAAAATTTGTTATTACTGCCAGTTCAAAAAAGATACTTTCAGTGTCCCAGCTCATTATTTTACAATGGTTCTCAAATTTGGGGAAATCTCTATCAAACTTTTCTTTCTAAGCTATAAGATTTCAAGGATTTTCACATTTTCTTGTGCAGTGATTAATCTTTTATATCTCCTCATTCTTCTGGTGCTGGACACACCGGGACCAAAGGACCTCCGGCACCTTCAGATCACCATGCTTGTAATTCAACAAAAGGAGTTAGGAGTATTCTAGAAGCCATTCCTACACATGGGAGGCAGCAATAATTTAACTATATACAGGAACCAAACATATGTATCCCAACTTAACTCAAATTAAGAGTATTTCCTACTCCAAAATGTCTACAAATGCTCATGGCTACTTCAGTAGCCCCACATAGGGAAGTTGTAGTGAAAAGAGACCACTGGTGATCTTAACAGGTTTGGGCTAAAATATCGTAGCTTTGGGGCGCCTGGGTGGCCCAGTCGGTTAAACCTCTGCCTTTGGCTCAGGTCATGATCCCGGGGTCCTGGGATCCGCCTGCATGGGGGGCTCCCTGTTCAGAGGGGGGTCCGCTTCTCCCTCTCCCTCTGCCCCTCCTCGTTAGTAGTGTTCTCTCTCTTCAAATAAATAAATTAATTAAATAAGTCTTTAAAAAAATAAAATATCCTAGTTCTGCTAATTTTATAAAAACACGACCTCTTCCATGGCCATAGAGGGGGCCTGGGGCGAGTGAGGGTCCAGAAAGTGAAGCTGCGTTAGCGCTGGGGCAAATCACCTCCGTGGCCACAAATACTCTTTAAAAGGCTGAGCCAGAGGCAGGGAATGTTACTCACGTTTGGAGGGATGCACAGCGGCCCCAAAAGCCTGGCTCATAGCTGGTGGCCGGCCCACGGTAGTGCCCCAGTGAATGAAGCTGTGGCCACTGCCAGCCAAACCTCACACGGAGGTCCTAGCTGACCCCGCCCCGCCCCCGCACACACCTGCGGCCCCACTCTAGGCCCACAAAGGTCAGCTACCTCCAGCCCACCTTTCCGCTACGCAGGCCTCCGCGTCGGGTTTCAAAAGGAGCGCGCTCCCTCGGGCCCGCCCCCCACTTCCGGCCTGGAAACGCTTTGGTCCCACCGGGTCTCGCGATATCGCGACTTCTCGCCTCCCCGAGCTAACCTCAGAGAGCAGCACCTGCCGGTCTCCCGGTGGTGACGTTGCTGGCTGGTGTTTGGGACCAGGGCTCTTCGCCCGGCACGTTTTCTAGCAGCACGGCCCAGGCTATTAAGGCGACCTTAAGTCCATGAGGCCCAAGGTTCAGATCAGGAGCGGAGGGGCGAGGGTCCTCCTTCAACCTGACCCTGGTCTAGTTGTGCGCGTATGGGTGATAAGGACTCAAAAATATGAATGACTACCGGACACTGGGCTCTACGCATGTCATCTCATTTAATCCCCACAATAACCCCGAGAGAAAGGCGTGGTTTTTACCCTCGTTATAGAGATGGGGAAACTGAGGCTCAAAAGCGGAGGAATGCCGAGGTCATGGGAAAGGATGTGACGGGACAGTCTGACTGTAAGGTCTCTTTACTTGGTAAAGCAATTTGTCAACAGATTCCTCTGACCCCTAGATTCCTAGAGGACAGCGTAGCTCCGTGAAAACTATTCCACCTTTGGGTTCACACCGACTCATGTTCATATGAAAATCCAGACACGTTCTATGCTGTGTGGCCTCGAACAACTCGCTTAACCTTTCTGAGACTCAAGTGATGGGAATAATAATACCTCATGGGATTATGAGGATCGGATGTATATTCAGTGCCTACTCCAAAATAAGCACTCAATAAATGGAAGCTATTGTTATAAATAATCTTTGTATCCCCTTACATGTTGTGCAGTGTTCGATGGGTAGGAGATGCTTAATAAGCCATAAGTGAATGAGGTGAATGAATGGAGGGAGAAATGAATAAGTCTGGCCAGACACCAGGTGTCCCTGCCTCCAGTCCACTAATCTCATCCCCTTCCCTGGTGTGGCTACACCTCAAAGGGCTTGAAGTGGGAAATGACAGTTCATCCTCCTTTTCCCAAACAATTGTGTGTGTGTTCACTTGTTATTAAAGTAGCATACAGAAAAATGCACGAATCAAAGGGCGCCTGGGTGGCTCAGTCAGTTAAGCGTCTGCCTTGGGCTCAGGTCATGATCCTGGGATCCTGGGATCGAGCCCGGCATTGGGCTCTCTGCTTGGCGGGGAGCCCGCTTCTCTCTCTTCTTGGCGGGGAGCCCGCTTCTCCCTCTCCTTCTGCCAGCAGCTCTGCCTGCTTGTGCATGCTCGCTCTCTCTGTGTGTCAAAGAAATAAATAAAATATTTTTAAAAAAGAAAAATGCACAAATCTTAAGTGCACTTAAGTTCTTATAAAATGAACACACTGGTATAACCAGTCCCCTGATGAAGAAGCAAAACATTACCAGCCCCCAGAATGCCCTTCATGTTTCCTTCTAGGCATATATCCCTCTGGGTTAACCATTTTCTTGCCTTCTACTAATAGACATTAGGTTTGCTTGTTTTTGCATGGGATGCAACTGGAATCAGATAGCATGTGCTAATCTGTAACTCCCAGATTTCCATGTTTCCTCGCTTCCAGTGGGAGTCCAGGAAGAAGCCTGATGGGGTTGACTCCATGTGATCAGGGCGACTGCCCAATGCCACCCATCTCAACATCATGGCTAGCCTCTCTACCTGCTCACTGGCCCATGGATCCCTGTGCCCATGGACTCCTGGCATAACTCTCCCTTTCTGAGGCAAGAAAGCATCCTCTGCTGCTTCTTCTCAGCTCTTTGATAAGGATTCCCATGGTAGAGATGCGTGTCCCTGGTGGCCCCTGTTTTTGCCATTATACCCCAGATCTTTCCTCCTCCACCGGGAAGGCCCTGGGAGAGTGGAGGATGGGGATGTGCTGAGCCACAAGGAGGTCATGCCCAGCTTCACAGCATTCCAAGTTAATACTCTTCCCTCTGCTTGGTTCAGTGTGCTCCTTCCCTCTCCATCAAAAACTGTTTCTCGCTCAGGGTGATGAGCTCTTGAGGTCTCTGCTGTTCCTCCTTGCCGTCTAGCATCTGCCAGATTCCCTCGGCCCACTAGACATGTTTGTTCATTCCCAAACCCCAATTGTGGGCATGGTTTTTGTCCTCTTACAAAGGACTCCTGATGCCATGCAGATTAAGGGATGTGACTTACGGGTTCTGGGCATTCTGCCTCGAGGGGGCAGTGTCGCCTAATACCACAAGACAGCCCAGTCCTGAGCCCAGTCAAGAAGCCCCATTACACAGATATTATTATCAAACCCGTGTTACATATGAGGAGGGTAAGGCTCAGAGAAGTTTAAGGGGTTTGTCCAAAACCCTATAGTTCATAAGTGATGACAAGTAGACCTCAGGAGTGCTGTTTGATGCAGGTCTAGAAGGCTTGATATCTGCTAAAGGCCACCATTCAATGAAACTAGAATGAGACACATGGATATTTTACATATTTCATATCTAGCCCTAAAACAACTCCAGGAGAAAGGTTGTTGTTTTTTTTAATTTCCATACGGCAGATACAGAAATTGAGGTCCAGAGAAATGAATTATTCTGCCCAAGATCACAGGGATAGAGACTAAACTAGGATTCAGCCCTTCCCATCCCACAGACTGACCCTAAAGCCTGGCTCTTTCTTCTGTGCTCTGCCACACCCATCAAAGGGATTCTGGCAAGTACAGATATGAGTGGGTACATGATAAGATAGGACAGTGGGGACTAGGTATTTACCCAAAGACTACAAAAATACTAATTCAAAGGGCACCCTGGTGTTTACAGCAGCATTATCTACAATAGCCAAATTATGGAAACAGCCCAGTGCCCACCAACTGATGAATGGATAAAGAATACACATATATAACATATATATACACACACACACAGAATGGAAAATTATTCAGCCATAAAAAAGAAGGAAATCTTGCCATCTGCAACAACATGGATGAGCTGAAAAGTAACATGCTAAGTGAAATAAGTCAGTCAGAGAAAGACAAATACCATATGATTTCACTCATATATGGAATTTAAGAAACAAAACAAATGAGCAAAGGGGGAAAAGAGAGAGAGAGAGAGAGAGAGAGAGAGAGGCAAGCCAAGAAACAGACTCTAACTATAGAGAACAAACTGCTGGTTGGGAAGGTGGGCGGGGGGGGATGGGTATAATAGGTGATGGGAATTAAGGGGTGCACTTGTAATGAGCACTGGGTGTTGCATGGAAGTGTTGAATCCTATATTTTACACCTGAAACTAACATAATCCTGTATGTTAACTAGCTGGAATTTAAATAAAAACTTAAAAAAAAAAAGGACAATGGGAAAGCATTCCAGAGAGAACAAAACATGTATCACAAAGGGACAGTTTTGCTTCTCAGTGTGTGGCAAACCACCCCCCCACACACAAGTTAGTGGCTTAAAATATCAATTTATTTTTATCTTTCACAGTCCTATGGGTTGACTCCACTCAGCTGGGCGGTTCTCACTGGGGGTTTGTCACGCCATTGCAGTTAGATGGGAAGCTGGGCTGGAGTCATCTGAAGGCTCATCTGGGCTGGATGTCCAAGATGGCTTTTTAAAAACACCAGTCTGGCATTTCATCTGAACTGGCAGGACCAGATGGGGACTGGCCAGGCATTCCTCTCTCTCTCCAGACAGCCTTTCCTTGTGGCTTACTTAGGTTTCCTTGTAGATGGTGATCTCAGGTATTCAAACCCCATACGTGGTGGCTGACTTTCCCCACAATGAACATTCCAACAGGCTGAGACAGCAGCTGCAAGACTTCTTAGGACTTCTCTTTGGAATTCACACAGCATCACTTCCACAGCATGCTATGAGTGAGAATGAATCCCAGGGCCTGCCCAGATTCAAAGAGTGGGGCATAATTCGTAGGTGTGGATCTCAAGAAGCGTGCATGTTTCAATGGGGGCCATCTTTGGAGATCGGCTACTACAGAGGGCTAAGGCGGGAAGGATCAACTCAGGAACTGCATGTTTTCCTGTTTCAGCAGAAGATGGTGTACAAAGGAGCAAAACTGGAAGTGATGGCTTGTGGCATACTGTGGAGGGGTTCAGTGACACGCTCAGGAACCTGTAAGTGGGTTCCTTCTGGGGTCTTTAGCTGCAGACCTTCAGCTGTGGAACTTGGTGGCCTGGAGGTGCAAAGGGAAGCCACGGGGCCCCACTCCCCACACATCTGGGCCTCCTTCCTTTGTTGGAGGATCCTCCTCAGTGAAGGTATTAGTGGGAGGTCAGGATCTCCAACTTTGAACCCTGGTAGGAAGGTCATGGTTCACAAGGACCTCAGAAGCGTGCCAAATCAATGATCCCACTTGGGACTCTGATCAGTAAGTGACCCAAGGAAGCAGAGGACTGTTTATAATTCATCCTAGAGACAGCAGTAGCCAGTTGCTCTTAGTGTAGGTAGTGGCTGTGCAAGAGAGGACCCCCAGAGCCCAGGGGCAGGAGTCCCCTAATCAGGCTGCTCCTGAGGCAAGCCCTGACTGAGGTTCCGGCTGCTTGGCTCCTCTTGGTTCCTGCCTACTTCCTGAGACTGATTCTGGAGGCTTCATGTCAATTTTGTGAGTTTCCTGATATTATTCCAGTGAATTCCTCTTCTACTTAAGTGAACCGGAGTCCATTTCTGTTGTTTGCAATTAAGAACCCTAATCAGCACAAAGACCCATTGAAATCTGCAGCCAGAGGAAATGACATGATCAAAACACTTTATGGAAGAGAAAAAGAGAAAAATCTGATAAAGATGGATTGAAGAGAGAGAAACAGGAATGAGAGAGGCCGATTGGGAGGTTGTTGTGATATTTGGGGTGTATGGTGAACTACAATATTGCCAGTGCCAAGGAAGTGGGAGAAATAGCAGCTTTTGGCCACGGAGTGAATACGGAAAAAAGAAGAGAGGGGAAAGTCCAAGTTGACAGAGTTTTGAGTCTTAGCAACTAGGAAAATAATAATGTCACAAAGGGAAACAAGCAAGTCAGGGAGAACTAGTTTGGAGGGGGAGATCTTTCATTCATTTATTCAACAAATATTAATTGCCTGCTCTATGCCAGGCACTGTTCTAGGCATCGAGAAGACAGGAAGGAAGAAAACAAAGTATCAGTCCTAAATTAACAAATACATACATGAGAGAATGACACTGCTTTAATAAAGCTTTAGTGGGTTTTTTTTTTAAGATTTTATTTATTTATTTGACAGAGAGAGAGAGACAGCGAGAGAGGGAACGCAAGCGGGGGAGTGGGAGAGGGAGAAGCAGGCTTCCCACAGAGCAGGGAGCCCGATGTGGGACTCAATCCCAGGACCCTCAGATCATGACCTGAGCCAAAGGCAGATGCTAAACGACTGAGCCACCCAGGCGCCCCCATAAAGCTTTAGTTCGCGGTGCCACAGACACAGAGCAAAACATGTCTAACTGGCAACAGGACTTCAGGAAAAATCCTACAGGGATTTAGGCCCAGCTTTGCTGGGCCTAAAGACAAATTGGCCATCATTCCCATAGACATTCATTCATTCATTCACTCATTAATATTTACTGAGTACCTACTATATACTCAGTACCATTCTTGCCATAGAAATACAGCAAAAAAATTAAAAAAAGGGTCTCAGCTCTCGCGGAGTTTCCATTATAGAGTACAAGGCAGACAGTAAACAAATACACAGATATGTCAGATATGTGATGTGTATGATGAAGAAAAATAAAGCAAGGGAAAACTAAGAGGAGGTTTGCTATTTTAGACTAGGTTGTTCTAAGCAAGGTCTCCTCTTGTAAGGAGATATTTGAGTGAAGTCCTGAATGAAGAGAAGCGACATCCATGTGGTTACTATGGGAAACCTATTTCAGGCAGAGGGAATAATAAGTGCAAAGGCCCTGAGGCGGGACAATTCAGTTTCTTCCAAGTACTGCTAGGAGACCAGTGTGGCTAGACTAAATGGATGAGGGCAGGAGTAGGAGGAGAACAGGTGAACGTGGGAGTGGGGGTGGGAGCCAGATCTTGTAGGGCCTTGCAAGTCATTGCAAGTACTTTGGCTCTCGTTCTGAATGAGACAGAAAGACTTTGGAGAATTTTGAGCAGAGGAAGCACACTATATGACTAACACTTTAAAAAGATTATTCTGGCTTCTGTGTATAGAATAGACTGGGGGTGTGTGAGGGCAGAAGCAGGAAGACCAACTAGGAGACAGCTGCAATCATTCAAGGCAAGAGACCACGGTGGCATGGAGCAGGATGGTAATGATGGAGGAGGATACATGCGATCAGATTCTAGAAATAAACAGAAGGAGAACAAATAGGGTCTGTTGATAGGTTGGATGTGAGGTGTCAAAGAAATAAAGGAGTCCAGTGACTCCAGAGCTTTTAATAGGACTCACTAGAAGAGCAGTGCCATTTACTGAACAGAGAGGATTGAGAATTATATCTAGAGCTTCAAGAAAGAGTAAAATTGTCACCAGCCTTCCTGCCTGCCTGCCTTTCTGAATAATTTGGCTCCAAAGCCATGATAGGGGGCCAAGGTAAAGCACCCATGTGGGGACCGGGGGAGGACATTCAGCTAGCATAAGTTATCAGGGCCAAGATGGGAGAAGGTGAAGTCTGCGAGGGGAATGGAGGGGGCAGTACCAATGGCAGGGAATAGGTTATTTTTTTTAAAGATTTTATTTATTTATTTGAGAGAGAGAGAGCACATGAGAGGGGGGAAGATCAGAGGGAGAAGCAGACTCCCTGCTGGGCAGGGAGCCCAATGCAGGACTTGATCCCGGGACTCCAGGATCATGACCTGAGCCGGAGGCAGTCGCTTAACCAACTGAGCCACCCAGGTGCCCCAGGGAATAGGTTATTTACAGAGGGATTAAATAACCCTTCAACAGAAAGAGAGAAGAAAGTCACAGAATAGAAAGGGGGGAAATTAGAATAAATCTTGTGGTGTTGGATTGGAATTGAAGGTATGGTGTGCACCCATGGTTTTCTACATAGAGAGATTGAGAGAATGATTGATTGATCGATCAATCGATAGAAATGTGTGTATATAGTTATACATGTATTTCCTAGCACTGTCCATTGAGATGCCCAAAAGCAGTGACACCCCAAGAACAATGCACACACCTAGCACCCAGGTCTTGATTTCTAAATATCACTCTCCATTAAAAAGAACAAAGGTGCCTCAGAGAAATGGCTGGTTGGACGGCTGGATCAGAGAAAGTACAAAATGAGCCTGGTACATCTTATGCCAGAAAATAAGGAAGTGCTCAAAAAATCAGGGTGATAGAAGCCAGCTTGGCAGCTGGCCAAATCTCAGAAATTTTTGAGCATCAAAATCAATAATGATACAACAAGTAAAACACTCACGTCTATAATAATGTTGCCAAAGATGCACCACCCAAATCGAATCATGAGGAAACAACAGATAAACCCAAATTGAGGGACATTCCGCAATATAATCAGTCTGCAGTCTTTTCAATTGTCCTGGTCATGAAAGTAAAGGAAGGGCGCCTGGGTGGCTCAGATGGTTAAGGGTCTGCCTTCGGCTCAGGTCATGATCTCTGCTCAGCTGGGAGCCTGCCTGCTTCTTCCTCTCTCCCTGCCTCTCCCCCTGCTTGTGTTCTCTCTCTCTCTCTCTCAAATGAATAAATACCATCTTCAAAAAAAAAAGAAAGCAAAGGAAACCTTGGCACTGTGTCAGACTGAAGGACACTGGAAAGACAGGATAACCAAATGTAATGAATAATTCTGGACTGGATCCTTTCATCATTAGGCCAAGTGATGAAAGCCCAATAAGGTCTGGGAGTTAGATGGTATGAATGTATCGATGTTAATTTCCTGATCTCAAGCATTGTATTGTTATGTAGGAGAATGTCCTTTTTTGTAAGACATTTACACTCAAGTACAAGGGGTGATTGGGCATCATGCAGGCAACTTACTCTCAAGTATCAAGGAAGGAGAAAGTTCTTTGTATATTGTAATTTTTCTGTTACATCAAATAAAAAGAAAAAAGACAAGGAAAGAATGGATGAAGTCCCTGAGACAGTGGAGAGTGAAAGGAAGATCAGCCAGTGCACCAACTGGTGGATGGAATATTCCTAAGGAGAGGACAATTGATGTGCAGTGTTGCAAAGAGATGGGAGAGATCAAGACTGAGATAAAAGTATTAAACTTACAAATGTTTTTCTATGTTGTCAATCATGGCAAAATCTGTTTCAATATGCAGTACAATGGACTATAAATTGGTTATTTATCATGAGAATACTGAATGTGCCTATGGATTTCTAACAATTTCTTGGCTTCCTTGGGCCTTGGGATTCAGAGGTTGGAAACCTGCTTTCACTACAAACCATCACAACTTTGAGAAGATAATCCCAATGACATAATTATATTAGCTCTTGTGAGGAGGACCCGTCTCTGTAATTCCTAGTTTTAGAAGGGTTCTTTCTTAAATTTAGTATATTCCAATGATATAATTCAAACCTCACATTTTGGGCCAAAAGTATTCTGATATGGAATTATTATTGTGCCCACGTAATACATGTTCATTATAAACTAATGAAAAATGTAGATAAAAAGAGAGAACAAGTTTTAAACCACCTACAATCCCATCATCCTGAACTAATTTCCGTTAGCAATTTGCTGCTTATTTTAGACTTTTAAAATGCAATCACATCTCTAAATTTTTGTTGCACTAAAGGAGGGATCCTGCCTTATGCTATTTTGTATCTTGCACACACACACCCCATATAGAGCAAACACTGGCTCAGTCACTAAATATGCTTCAACCACCTCATTTTTAAGGACGCTGCGAAGAATGCCATTGAGCAGATGGACGATGATTTATATAATCATGTGCCTATTTGCGGACTTTTACACTGGGCGCAGAGAGATCGCGCCGCAGAGCTTGCCCACGAAGCACGGACGACTAGAGAAGATGACAAGTTGGGGGACAGCTAGGTCACCGAACAAGGTTTTAAGTACACAGGTCATCGAGGCCACGGCCGGCGGAAAGCAAAGGGCCGAAGGAATCGGGTTGTGCCCCAGGACAAGGCGCGCGGAATGAGTGGACTCCGAAACCCACGGAAATGAAGCGAGACCCCAGGCCGGCGGCGGTGGAGGCGGTAAGCCGCGGCTGCTGACGGCTGTCCAGGCCCGAAAGCTGGTGCACAGCCGCTCCTCACCAACAGAGGGCGCTGGGCCCCCAGCGGTTCGCAGTGGGCGGGTCCCAGCTGCCCGCCAGATGTGGGCAGCTGGACCGCGCGAGAAGCGAGCTCTACTCCAGCCCCTGCAGGCCCGCAGGCAGGGGGAGAGCGAAGATGGGATGCAGGGGCAAGGGTGATGGCAGAATACCCCATCGCTGCTCGGAAGGGTCCCAGATTGCCTTCCCTTGTGGGGCAGAAGTGGTGGGGGGGAGCTTCCCGCCCAGAGAGGGAGCCGTTTTCTGATTCCCAGAAAAGTGCGGTACGGGCTGGCAGCCACCCTGGGGCTGGCTCAGCAAGACAGAGCCAGGTCCACTGGGTGGGGCTCCGGGCCAGGGGAGACCCACGCGACTGTCTGCGGCGGGAAAGACAGCGGCCTTGAGGGCTTTGAGCTTCTTGAGTATCCAGCCCTCGAGTCCAGACGCTCCAACACACACACACACACACACACACACACACACACACACACACACACACCACACCACACCACACCACAAACAACCTTCCTGCGCTCTTTCTGCCCTGGGTGCGGTGTGCATTCAAGAAGAAAGCAACTGAGGCACAGCAGGACGAAGCACTGAGTAGACCCCTCCTCCCCATATTGTCTGGAGCCGAGAAGAGCTGGGCTAGAGGGCGGCAGTCCGAAGTTCCAATTAAGGATCCTAGGCTAGGGACAACCTCAGGGACCCCGCCCCCTTGGCCTGCCTTCTGTCCCCACCCCGGCCGCTTCCCTGACTCCGGAGTAATCAGCTGCTGTGCGCGGCTGTAATTGACGGTGCAGGCCCTGTCTGGCAGAGAGCCGGCGGGCGGGCGAGGGGCTTAATTGCAGGGCTTCGGGTCGCAGTCTGGGCTGCAGCTCCGCTTGGGGAGAAAGGGACAGACACTAAGCTCGGAGAGCCTGGCCTCAGAGGAAGCTAAAAGACCTCCGAGTCGGTAGTCGGGGATTCCTACCCCGGAAACGGGATTGAGGGGCTTGAATCCTAGCGAGGGTGCAGGGGGAGGCGTGGGACGTCTCCGGAGAGCTAGGAGGAGGGGGGCAGATTCCAAACTCCCCACCCCAACTCCACGGAGCCCCGGTTCATCTTGTCCGAGACTCCTCCCTCGTTCTGACCCTCCCTCCACCACCACCCCCCGCTCCCCTTTCTGCCGCCCCCGTCACTCCCCTTCTCGTATCCCCAGGGCGCTCCCACCCTGGGGAAGAATGTGCCCTCCTAGCGCACCCTTGCCATGGTAACGGCACACCCCCACCCCCGCGCACCGCAGCGGCCGGGCCTGGACCGCAGGGCGGCGAGAAAAGGGGGAGTGGGCGCCTCCCGGCCGGGTGGACGCACCTCGACTGCCCTGGTTGCCACAGTAACCCGGGGCGTTGCGAAGTGCGCAGCCGCAAAGTGGCACCGGGCACTCCTCTTGATCCTTCACCCCTCTAATCCACCAGCAGAGGACCCCGGCTCCTAGGACAGACTGCAGCCCACCCTCCTCCACCCCCCGCGCAACTTCAAGGACAAAGGCCAGAGAGGGATCATGGGGTGTTCCAGCTTCCACGCACCGCAAGCCTAGGGGACAAAGGCGGCCGGAGGACCCAGAGAGTCTGAAACCTGAAAAGGGATCCCCCTGTCCCCAGCCCGCCCTCCTCCCCCAGCAGAGCCTGAGGGGGGCGCTGGCAGCAGGAAGCCGGGAAGGGCCCCGGAGGCGCACAGGCCCCACAGTGGAGCGGTGATTACAGGGACCTGTCCCTCCCGCCCCCGGCTCCCACTCTCATTAAGTCATTTTTTCCCCTGTTGGAAAGTCCCCGTGCCTTGAGCGCAGGGGTTGGGGCGACCGCAGGCAGCTGCCGGCAACCACATGAGAAGGGGGGTAGGAGGGGAGGAGGGGGCCCGCGACTAGGGCCTGGACAAACTCCAACGTGGAAGGCCCCCTGCCGGGGGCTAGCCGGGGGCACGTTAATTTGGGAAGAGGAGCGCCTGGATGCCGCTGACCTGGCTTCTCACTCACCGAGGTCCTCCTCCAGCTGCCAGGGCCCTTACCTTTGCCTCTCTCCTCTTTTTTCAGCCTTGCGACCTTGGGTGACTGACAAGCAGGATGCCTGGGTTCCGATCCCCACCCCAGTCTGGCCGCCTCTCCCTGACCCTTAGCCCTACCGCTGCCTGCTGATGTGTCCACCACCCTCATTCTCCGTTAGTGCTCTCCCTCCCTCCCGTCGGGGCCATCCAGGCTTTATGAGACCATACTATTTTTTCCTTCTGCAAGGAAGTGACCCAGGGTCCATCAAGGTGAAAGGTGTTGAGGACTAGGACCCTTCCCTCCCCCTCTGATCTATGTCTCTCCATGTTCTTATTCCCAAATTGCAACCCTGGCCCTCCCCAAGCAACTTGGCAAGTTCTTCCTCCCATCTACCACCACCACCCCCTATTTCCAATCAGCACATTGATTCCTGCCACACCCTTCAGCCAGTATGCCTAAGCCCGGTGCCCCTTGGCCTTATTTTCCTGCCCTTCGTCACCTCCACATGTCCCTTTAGGGCCCTTGCCAAATCCCACATTTTCCCCTTTTCAATTGTGGGGTCCAGGTTTGATCCTCAGACTCTAGTCAGCTTCCGGCCCAGAGAAAGGATGTGGATCGGGCAACACCTTGTTTGTTCCTTTCCCAACTTTCCCTCTCTTCCTTTATAGGTCAGGCCAGCATATATCAGCTCACCAGGATTTGACTGGAACATGTCCCTCCCCGACAACGTGGTGTCCAGCCCCTGCCCCACCCCACCACCCACCCCTCCCTCTGAAGGCAGCATGCTCTGCGGTATTCCTGCTCCTACCTCGTTATCCCAACCCTGATCCTATATCTCTCCTCTTCAGCCTCTCCTCCCCCAGCTCTGTCCTCCTTCAGCCTGGAAGACACAGGAGGGTGACACCAAAGCTAATGCTGTAGTGGACACTCCTGGGGTGGGAGTGCCCCCCCCAAGGCCTTCATTTATCTCCCCCCCCCATACACACACCTCTCCTCTCCTCCTCCCTGGGTCGGGAGGGAGCAAGGGGGCGGGGAACCCAGCCCCCACAGCCCTCTCCTGGGTGAACAAGAGGAAAGGAATGAGGCAGGTGTGTCTGACTGTTCCTGCTTACCCCTCCTCCCCGGGGGACTCTCACCCGCCTGCCTGTGGGGCTGTCTTTTGGGGGTTGGGGAGAGAAACCCTGTCCTCCACAGAAGCAGCCGAGCTGAGCATGTGGAAGGCCCTGCTGTCTTGGGCATGTCCAGGAGCTGCTGGGAGGCAGGCAGCTGGAGGGAAGGAAGCTGAAGGCAAGCTAGTGGGGGCAAATCTCCCAACTGGTGGGCCTACAGGGGTACATCATCATGAGAGCCTCCTTTCCTTCTCACCCCTACCCAGAGGGCTAGGGAAATATGGGGATTTGTGTAGGCTGGCAACTGGGAAAAGGAACAAGACTCCATCCACATCTGGTTCATCGAGAAGGATGCCATTCTGGGTAAACTGAGGTAGGCAGCAGGATCCTCAACTGTGAGCAGCAGGAGGTCTGGAGGAAGTAGGTGAGGTGTTCTTTCTCTGAGATCCTGACCCTACCTCCATCTCCACCACCCTCCGTGAGGGTCTATTCCAGAAAAATATCCAATCTGAAAGCCAAGGGGAGTGCAACACTGGACCCAGACTGCAAGCCAGCAGTGTTCTTAGGGGGGTAGGAAGAAGGAGGCTTGCTGACCTGCCAAAGGGCACCCTGAGCTGAGGATCTGGAGACAGGAGAGGCGTAGGAAAGATGTCGCTCCACCTCTGGCCTTACCTACATACCTACCTCCCCTGCATGGACTCAGAGAGACCAGAATCCAGACAGTGAGTCTCCTGGCCCTCCCCCACCACCCTCCTCTTGGCCGCACCTCCTAGCCCCACCTGCTCCCCGGGGCGCTGGGCTGGCTGGGTTGAGCTGGGTCTTGCCCAGGATTACTCCTCTCAGAGTGCCTGTCTCTGCTGAAGGGTGCTGCTGGGCACCGCCACCCGTCCTGGCTTGTGGCCGAAGGCTCAGGCACGAGGTGGACAGCGAGAGCTCTGGTATCAAGAGCTCCTGATCCAGCTTCTTGTCAACATCCCCAAGGCCTCCGTCCAGTCAGACCCCCCATCTCTGGTTTGGAAGTTGGCTGTAATTTCTTAACTGGCCCCCTGCTGTCAATTTGTCTCCTCTTCATTCAGTTCCCTGTACAGCAATCCATGTGGAAATCAGACCATGACACTCACCTGCTTAAGACTCTCTGAAGTTTCTCATTCGTCTTAAAAACCCCAACTCCTTACATTGGCCCCGAGGGACATGTGGTATGACTCTTGCCTGCCCTCTGAGCTCCTCTCCTGCTAATCTGCTCTTTGATTCCTACACTCCAATCACACTGGCCTCTTTGCTGCTCCTCCTGAGGACATCTTTCTCACCACTGAGCTTTTGCATTTGCATGGTCTCTGCCTGGAAAGCCCTTACCCTCAATCTGTGCACAGCTGTCCCCATTGTACCCGTCTCAGCATGAGGAACACAACTCAGAGAGGCCTTCCCAGACCAATGGCTTTATCTAAAGGGGCCACACTCCTACCTACAGGTCTATCAATAAATGAATGGATAAAAAAAGCTGTGGGCTGTGTGTGTGTATATGCACATACACATATACATGCACACTATGGAATATTATGCAGCCGTAACAAAAGATGAGATCTTGCCATTCGCAACCACATGGATGGACCTTGAGGGGATTACATGAAGTGAAATAAGTCAGGCTGGGAAAGACAAATACCAGAGGAGTTTGCTCATATGTGGAATCTAAAAAAATGAAACAAATGAATAAACAAACAAAAAGCAGAATTGGAACTATAAATACAGAGAACAAGCTGATGGTTGCCTGAAGGGGGTACGGGGATAGACAAATGGGTGAAGGGGAGTGGGAGATACAGGCTTCCAGTTACGGAATGAATTAGTCACAGGAATACAAGGCACAGCATAGGGAATAGAATCCCTGGTGGTGTAATAGCATCCTATGGTGACAAATGGTAGCTACACTTGTGAGCAGAGCATAACGTATAGACTTGTCCCATCACTGTGTTGTACACCTGCAACTAATGTACATTGTGTGTCAACTGTACTCAAAAGGGTTTTTTTTTAATGCAAACAAAACATAAAGGGGCCCCACTCCCCACAAATCACTCTACATCCAGCACCGAGCTTTATTTTCTTCATGGCACAGAGCATTGTCTGAGATGAGCTTGTTGGTGTATTTACTTGTTTATTGTCCATCTCCCCCAACCAGAATGTAAACTCCAAGAGGGCAGGTGCTGTGTCTCTCTTATTCACATCTGTATCCCCAGCACCCCTCATCCCCTGCAGAGTGCCAGGCCACAAAGAGTGCAAAATAAATATTTGTTAAATGAATGATGAGGGGCAGGGACCGTTGGGGGAGGACAGCTGAGGCCTCTGCAGAATCCCTTCAGCTCAATTACGTCCATTTCTTCTTTTCTAATCATCCTCCCCACTGCCCTTCGGCTTCCATTCATTCTCTCTCCGGGGGCAGAGGTGAAGGCAGGACAGGGGAGAGGCCCAGAGGCTGCCTGGCTGACACTTGCCCACCCTCGCCCTCAGGTGTGGGGCACTCCCCAGCCCAGCTGAGCTGTCCGAGGCGGGGACAAGGAGCGGGGAGGCGAATGGGTCCTTGGAGCCCACCGAAGTGGGGGGGGGGTAGTCCAGGCAGGACTGGCCCGTCCCCTGATTGCAGATCTGACCCTCGGAGCCGGGAGGTTCCTATCGGATCAGATGGTCTGAGCTCCTGTCCCAGGAGCCTAGGCGACGCGGCCGGGGGGACAGGCTCCGGGAGGGGCGCCTTCGGCTCACTTGCAGACGCTGACCCACTCGGTGATGCGGCACTCCTCGCAGACGACGAAGCAGCACCAGTGGAAGCGGCAGTGGCAGCGCTCGCTGCGCGTCTGCCGCAGGATGTTGTGGCCGCGGCCGCAGCACATGCTGCCGCAGCCATCGGGGCCCGCGCTGCTCTTGTTGCACAGGCGGCCCACGGTGCCCGCCGAGTCCAGGCGCGGCTCGCGCTCGCAGAAGTCGGGCGACTTCTCGAAGTAGACCAGGTCAGCGGGGCTGGCGCGGCGCCGCGGCCCCGGCACGCCCGGGGCGGGCGAGGGGGCCCCCGCGGGGCCGGGCTCCAGCTGGCCGCCGTTGCGGTTGTGCGGCCGGATGAGCGTGGCGCGGTGGAAGCGGCTGCGCAGCAGCGCCCCCACGGCGCGGAACTCCGGCGTCACCTGCCAGCACGTCTTGAGCTGGCAGCTGCCTGACGTGCCGTGGCACTTGCACTTCCGCCGCATGTTCTCCATCACCGCCTGCAGAGGGAGGCACGGCGAGGGGTGACGCCCGCGGCCAGCCCCACGGCCCTCCTCCCAGCGCAGACACTGGCCTTCGAGAATCTCAGAGACTTCTGAAACCGACTCCCATGGAACAGAGGCAAAAGCCGAGGCTCGAAGCGGGGGGGCACGGGGAGGGGGGGCAAGAGCACGGGGGTGGGGGCCGAGAGTAGGGTTGGGGGCGCACAGCTCCTGAGCCCGGCAGTCCGGAGAAGAACTCCGCCCGCTCTTCTGCTGCTCTCCCATCCACCTCCCACCAGGCCAGGTCCTGGGGGAATTCCCTCCTTTCCTCCCCTCCTCTCCTTCCCCAGCAGCTGCAGGGGGCCCTTGGGGCTGGAGGCTCTTGCTTCCTGAGGGGGGATCCCAGATCCTCAGGGAAATTCCCTCTCTTTCCATCCCTCAGGTGGGGGCCAGGAGCAGGGGGTGCTGGCCCCACTATATCCCCTCCCCAAAGCCTCTGGCCTCAATCCAGGCGTGAGTGGGGGCTGCGGGGAGTCTGAGAAAGCCCCTTTCCTCCTCTGGGCCCTGCAGCCCTCTGCAGGGAGCCTAAGGACCGGACAGAAACTGGGGAGACTCCTCTTTCCCCCATTATACTGGCTGGGGCTTATTCTGCCCAATGCTGAATGCCACGGTTCCTCCTAGGGAATAGTGAGCACCAACAGGGGCCAAAGGCTCTACCTGAATACGGAATGGGAACAGTCCCAGAGAACCAGACCCCCTGCGCAGTGAAAGTGAGAAGTCCCCAAACCTGCAAGGGAGGTAGTTACAGGAACACAACCTACCCACCCCCTGTCCAGCTCTCACCCTGCTCTAGAATCTCCTCCCAAAGAATCCCTTGACATTATCCTCACTAGAGAAACCAGAAGCAGTTGGCCACATCTTCCTTTCCCCAACTCCATTCCAGAACACACCGCAGACTGGGAGAGCAGTGCTCTGGGGCCCTCTAGCCTGGGCGGTTAGGGCCACAGGAGAGAGACCCTGCCCTCTGAGTCTTAAAGGGCTCCTCAGCTTGTAGGTGCAGCCTGTGGTGTTGGCACCACAGAGGAACCAGCCCAAGGCCTCCCCTGGCCAACAGCTCCAGAACATTTTCTTCCCACAGGCAGCAGCCATTAATTAACCAGTTTAACAAGGAGGAGGAGGCACTGTTTGGTATGGGCTGGGATAGTATGGAAGCTTGGGAAAAGAGCTGCATGAACAGGGCAGGGCTGGGTGGAAGCTGGATGTGACCTGAGGGTGGATATGCCTCAGTTTACTTCACCTCTAAGTCAGGATGGGAAGAGCTGAATCAGCTCCGAGTCCCTCTGGAAAGAGAAGGTGAACCGCCTGGGTTGAGAGGCCAGGAGCAAGGGGAATGAGGAAGAGCAGGTGCCAGCCAGAGCGAGGGGAAGGCAGAAACAAGGCCCGAAGGCAGGCCAGGCAGAGCCGAGAGAAGGGATGGGGGCTGAACAGCCAGGAAAGGAGGGTGCGGAGCTACCACGAGGGCTAAGGAGGCCTCTTAGTGGTGGCGGTCACATAGTGCAGACAAGGCCACAGAGCGAAAGAGCCCAGGCTCAGTGCTCAGCTGCCTGGTGACGAACCCTGAGGAAGACTGTACCACTTCCTCACCGGTTGCACCACCTTGGGCAAGCTTCTCCATCTCCCTGTACCTCAGTTTCCATATCTGAACATAAGGCTAATACTAGGACCCTCATGGCTAGTTGTAGGGATTAAATAGGCCACTCTGCACTAAGGTGCTCCGGGCAGTGCCTAACACATAGGAAGGACTCCATAAATGCAGGCGATTATTGATTATTCCTTTCCTTCCTTCCTTCCTTTCTTTTTCTTCTTCTTCTTTTTTTTTTATGAATGACCTTTGAGGTAGTATGAACATTCAAAGGTAGGGAGAAAAAGGAGAAAGGCAACCATGCAACCACCACACGGGGCCACGGGGCCCCCCCCCAGGAACCTCCCCTTGCAGGAACCCCTCATTCTGCACAAAAAGCCTGGGAGAGGAGGTAGAGGATCACAGCATAGAACAGCACAGAATAATGGAACATTAGAGCTGGGCTGGGGCAGGGGGACTCGGGGATTGGGTGATCCAGTTCAACTTTCTTGCTTTATAGGGGAGGCGACAGAGTGGCAGAGCAGGGCCAAGGCCCAGGAGGCCCTGACTGCAGCCCAGTGCCCCCTCCACTGCTCACCACAAAATAATGAGAGGAGCAGGCTGCTCAGCAGAGGGGGAGTTGATCCAGGGCAGGGCCCCCGGGGTTTCATCCCTGCATTCCCAGCCTAGTCCAGTGCCTGGCACACAGTAGGTATCCAATGCATGTTTGATGACTGGATTAGGCAGGGGCAATGAGAAAGTTGCTGAGCTAGGGCTAGTGGTGTGGTCCCCAGAGGAGAGGTAGGCCTGGTGGGGGAGGGGAGGAGCCCTAGGCAGAGGGATTTGGAGCAGGCCCAGGCGGGTGGGGCTCTCACCTGCCGCCCAACTCGGTTGTTGTGGAGCCTCATGCGCGCGTGGATGTCTCTGTGAGGCTCCCGGGAGTCCAGAAAGTCCTTAGAGAAGCGCTCCCCGAAGCCCACGTCGGGGCTACAGCCGCCCCACTCCCAGGAGTCCTGCAGGCCCGGGCTGGCAGGGGGCAGGGCTGGGTGTTCCGGGACCCCGTGGCTCAGGCCCTTACCGCGCTGCAGCGCGTCCAGCTGCAGGCGGTGCAGCTTCCTGCGGAAGGCTTCCTCGTCCCCGCGCCGGGAGGCGTCGCAACCGCACGCCCTCAGTTTGCCCAGGGCGCAAGCATTGGACACCGCGTGCACAACCCCGGCGGCGGCGATGGCGTAGGCGAAAGCGCTCTCTCGAAAACCTGAGGGTGGAGATCCAGGACACAGGCTCTGGGGGGCGTCAACGTCTCATCCATCTGCCCTCCCTGCCCACCCTTCTTACCACAAGAGGGAGAAACCGAGGCCCAGTGTTGGGGGAAGGTCTGGTACAAGGACACAGACTCAAAGAGGGGCAGAAATCACCCCCAGAAGTTCGGGGTGCAGGGGGGAGGGGGGAGGGAGGGTTACATCACCCTTAGCAAGCTCAGAATTCGTGTCTACCTCTCTCCTGTTGGACAGAAAGTATCTGGTAAACATTCTTTTGAAGATCAGGGACTTAAGCTATTACCTCTCATGAGATGTTTGCAATTTAAAAATAAGCCTGCAGAAAGAAGGCAAAATTTAACCTAAAAAAATAAATCATTCGTGATGGACTTCCAGGCCCCAGAAGATGCTAATGGGCAGAAGGGTAAGTAAGAGGAGATGCGGTCCTCCTAAAGCTCCCGGCCCCAAGGTTGCCTGCCTGGTGCCACCCCCTTCAGCCCACTACAGAACACTTTCTAATGGCAGTGGGTCTAGGTCAGCTGAAGGGGTTGTTGGAGGAATGCTGGAAGTCAGCCCAGTGCCCTGCAGTAGTGTTGAAAGTTGAGAGGGAAAGGTGAACTAAGGCAGACACCTTCCTTGAGATGCTCGGGGGGCACAAAGACCCTGATGAACCACTCTCAGGGGCACAGGACTTGTCTACACTACTTTTCTCCTCAGTGTTTCCCAGCCTGAGCCATCCTTTGGGAAGGCCCTGGTAGGTCTGGGCCTTCCTGGCAGGGGGAGGTCTGCTTGCAGAGGAAGCTCTGGCTCCTGGACCCACAAGTGGCTTCTGGCTTATTCTGCATCTGACAAGGGACCAGCCAGCAGCATTTTCTGGTACAAGTCTCTGACCAGCCTCTGAAACCAAGAGAGTGTGGGCAGTGGGAGAAGAAGCCAGGAGCAATCATAGCCTGCACATGAAGAGGAGACCTCACCTGTGCCGTAGGCACCTGTTGGGGGAAGCCCAGACCCTGGCAAGAGACTGAAGGCTTGCAGGAGACCAGAGATTCAGAGGAAAAAACTCTGGGTCCTTCCATCCTAGCATCAAAGACTGGGAGGATGTGCTCTGGGAGTTCCCACAGACCTCAGAGAGCCAACCAGGACTGGACCCCAATCCTGCACCCCCCATGCTCACCCTCAGCATCACAGGGTCCTGTCCTCCGGTCCTTACCTAGCCACCCCCCCCAAACAAAAGAGAAAGTGTGCAGTAGTTAAAAGCATGAACTCTGGAGCCAAATTGTCTGGGTTCAAATCTTAGCTCTTCCACTTACTAACTGTTAATAACGACATGACCTTGGCCAAGTGACTTGACCTCTGTGCCTCAGTTTTCTCATCTGTAAAACAAGATTGTTATTATCTGCTTCACTGTTGTCCCAAAAATGGAATTAGTTAGTAAATTTCAAATACTTAGAAGAGCGCCTTACTCATGGTAAGTACTGCACAAACATTAGCTATTTTTTGAAGTTCTTCATGTTCTCTCATTCCATTCACTAGAGTTGCAGTTTCAGGCCATTGGTTCTTGTTTCCCCCAATCATGGACAGAGCCCAGCAGCTCATGACCCACTTTAGGATAAATCACATGGGCCACCAGAAGCCCGAGAAGCAGGCCATCCCTCTCTATCTTCTCTCTCGGCTTGTGGCATCTCAGGACCTTTTCTGTAAGGAGCCCAGCTATTAGCAGACAGGAGGGGATGAGGATTGGCTGGGAGCCTTTTAAGGGGCTGTTGGGAATTGGTGGGAGTTGCAGAGGAGTAGACGCTGACATGGGAGTGGGGCCCAAGGGAAAGGAGGGGAGACCCAAGTCCCTAGGGAACATACCCTGTGTTTATCCCCTGCCTTTTAGCTGTGGAACTCTCAGCACTTCCCCTATTGCTAGGGGGCTCATCAGCCCACTGCTAGGACAAATGGCAATACTCAGACCTTCAGAAGCAGCCCAGGCCTCAGAAATCATCCCCCCCAACACACACACACACACACACACACACACACACACACACACACAGTGGAAAAGGGAGATGCCCAAGGTCACAGGGTTATGCAGCAGACCCAGACCCAGCTCTCTCAGTTCCCAGGCCTGGTAACTTCCTGCTAAAGGACATTTGGCTCTAGGGAAGACATGTTCCTGAGTAAAAAACCCAGGTCATTCAGGTCCCAGTTCCTAAGGCCCTATCTACACATGCCACCAAGAAAGAGCAAGAGCCTGGTCCAGGGGGATGTGCTGGGCCAATCACCATCTTCCAGGCTCTGTTACATTCAGAGGCAGGCCCAGAGGAGTCTGGAAAAATGTAGTTCACAATCTACAGAGAACACCCCTACCTACCACAGGCAGCTAAAGACACCATGCCAGGGCCTCTGGCCACTGTCACAGCCACGTGTAGGGGTGGCCAGGCAGGGCTTGTGTGACCAACCTCTGCTCCTAGCATCCAGGATTCAGAGAAGTCCAGCCTCCTGGGTCTGCCCCCAGCTCCCACTCAGGGCCCCAGTTTCGGTCCTGGCCCCGACTGTCTGGGGCAGACGGCGCTGTGCCATCTGACCAGCTGGAGGGGGAGAGGGGTGGGGCCGTGGCCAGCTGGGCTGCCTGGAGCATGGTGGGGGGGGGGGCTTGTTAAGACGCACAATTAGCCGTCCTGCCTTTGATCTGGGACAGGGACTGCCAGCATCTAAGTGGAGTCAGCTGCTGCTCCAGGCCAGTGGCCAGGATGGGGCTGGGGGAGGAGATTTGGAGGGCAGGGTAGCATGGAGGAGAGGGGATTCAGGAGCCAGTGGGAACCAGGAGGGGTCAGAGAAGCTTGAGCCCCGCCTATCTGAGTCAAAGAGTGAGGCAAGCGGAGAGATCTGGTCTCCATCCCCTCCATGCAAATAATCTGTGCACACTCCTGTGCCTGGGCTGAGAGAGAGAGAGAGAGAGAGAGAGAGAGAGTTGTGTGCATGTGGGAACACTTAGGGGGAACACTGAATGTGGCTACACGTTTGCACAAACAGAGGTAGGTGTTTGTGTGTGTGTGTATACATGTCAGTTTCATTTCTTGGACTACTCCTCCGTTGTACCACTCACTTCTGGACACACCGTGGGAGACCCTGGTGGCTTGGTAGCTTAGGGAGGCAGTATGGCAGGGGGTTGAGAGCGATCTCTAAAGTCAGCTAGGCTGCATTTGAGTCCTGGCTGTATAGCTCCCTTAGAAGCTGCGTGACCAATGGCAAGTTACCCAACCTCTCATTGCTTCACTTGTAAAATGAGGATACTAATAGGAGCCATTGCATGGGGATTGTTTGAGAATATTAAAGTATAGATAAAGTGCTTTAGAACAGTGCCAAGCAAACAGCAAGTACTTAATATGTATTAGCTAATTTATCGGGGGCTATTTGAATAATGGAACTTTAGGAGATCCTGGGATATGATTGCCTGAGGCTCTGTCTCCCTATCTGCGTGCTACCACTCACCCCAAGCCTGGAGGCCTAGGCATAGAACCAGTGCTCCTCAAGGGTGACCGTTAAAGGGAGGTGGGAGAAGAAAAGAGCCAGAAAAGAAAAGAGAACAGAAGCTGGACTCTCAAACTGTGGGCTTCCATTGGGCTGAGAGCCTGGCTGGGCTGCAGGGCCTCATGCCCCCTCTCTTTCCATCCATTCCAGATGGGTCTTGGCCTTGGGAGAGGGCAGTAATAACCTGTGTGGGCGCTCCTAGGACCTGCTGCTTGAATCTCCTACACTTGCCTCCACCAGCCTCTCCCTGGCCCCTCCTCCCTTTCCACTCCATTGCCCCTGTATCCGCATCCCTCCCTGTGAGAGAAGGACGGGTGCTCTAGTTCTCACAATGAGGGGTTCCCTTCTAGATGGGCTGCCCAGCAGGTACTAATTGTCTGGGTGTTCAGAACAAAAAGCTGGGGATATCATTGCCCTGGCCCTTAGGTCAGAGCAGCCCCTGGGTTGGGGACCTTCCCACAACTTTTTTTTTTTTAATTCTAACCCCCCCACCCCCGAGAGGCCTCTCTCCCTGTCCCCTACCCACCTAGGTTCTAGCACCCTGTCATGTCGTCTCCTGGACTGGGTAAAGCCCTATCACATGCCCTGCCTTCCCAAGTTTGTCCACTCCAGGTGTTCAAGCACCCTTCCCTCCTACACTGGAACCTCATCCCTTCACCCAAACCATTTCAGGGGAGATGCCAGGACAATCAGATGGCAGTAACAGCATTAAGGTGGAAGGCCCCAGGGACCACCTCCTCCCAGCAGTCTTTAAATTTTCGACATGGCAGAACGCACCTTTAAGAGAATCCCACTGGGTTGGAAGAGGGGTCAGCACCCTGTATTCCACTTGGGGGAAACGGGTCACCTGACCCCACATGGGACAATTCACAACTTGAAAAGAAGGGAGACTGGGGGGATGGACCTAGTCCAGGGACTAGCTGCCACCAAGAGTGGCCCCGTAGAATTCAAACTTAGCTAGTCCTTGAGGTGATGGGCCAAGGCAGATAACCCCATAGGTGGGTGAAGGGTGAACCCAGATATGGAGTGAGGGAAGGGTTGTAATGGTGGCCGGTGGAGGGAGAAAGTGGCAATTTCTTCCAGAGGCCCAGAGGCCCCTCCGAGGAGGGAGAGGTAGAAAATGGGGTGTCGCAATGCGGGAGCAGAAGCCACCTAGGTAGGACAGTGTTCCAAGGCCAAAGGAAGGAGCCCAGCCCCCCTGCCAGAGCCCAGGAGCGGCTGTCCCGCCCCTTCCCCCCCGCGCTGGGCACCGCCCCGCCCTGGCTAGCCCCGGCAAGTCTCCCCCCTCCACCCCTAACCTTCCCCCCCCCCACCGGGTCCCCCCAGCTCACCTCCCGCTTATTAAACTACAGGTGAACCCGGGAGCGCCTGGCGCTGCGCCAACCCCGCGCGCTTCCACCTCTCCGAACTCACCCCTGAGCTTCAAAGACCCCACGTCCTCCACCGGACCACACGGGCCTCACGCGGGCGAAGTAATCAGGACGCGTGGGTTCACTCTCTCTAGAGGGGACAGGAGGCCCAGAGGGGAAGAGGGGACACCGTGGCCGGGAAGAGGGATGAAGAGCTTGCCTTGCCTTGCCTCACCCGAAGCGGCAGGGGTGAGAACCTCAGCGCCTGTCAACCCCCCCCCCCCCCCCCGCTAGCAGAACCCAAAGCAAGGGCTCCGGCGCCCTCACCGCGCCCCCTCCCCAGCGCTGGAGGGAACCCAGGGCGTCGGGGAGCGCACAGGTCATCTAGAAACCCGGAGTGGGCGCGGGCGCGCGGGGAGAGGCACAGGCCTGGAGAGAGGCACAGGCCCGTCCCGTGGCGTGGGCGAGCGCGGGCGGCCGGGGCGGGGCGGGTAGCCCGGCCGGGGTCCCCCGCAGCCGCCGTCTGCCGGCCGGCGGGGCTCACGCGCGGCGGGGCGGGCGGGGCGGGAGCGCGGGGCAGGGGCGGGATGGCGGGGGGCGCCCCTTGGAGAGCCGCGCGGCTCGGGCCAGGAGCCGTCTGCCGCGGCCCGCGGGGATTAGTTCGCGGCTGCATGCCGCCACACGCGTCGGGCTGGGCTCGGCCGGGTAGAAACAGCGCCCCGGGCGCGCGGGGGAGGGAAGGGGGAGGGCGCGCGGGGGCGGGGCGGGCGGCGTGGGGCTGGGCTGCGGGAGGCTGCGATGGCCCCTGACTTGGGGGCCCCTGGGGATGCAAGGAGGGGTCCTGGTGAAAAGGGAGAGTCCCCGGCTGGCCGAATTCTTTCTGAAATTAGGGTACCTTAGAATCTGACTCTTCCAGAAGCCTCTAGGCCGCAAGGCCACAGGGTATAGGAGTACCCCTCTTCCTCCACTGTCAACTGAGAATTGGACAAGTCCCAAGGAGCCAGGTCCCCACACTGTCCCACTCAAGAAGCTGAGAGGAAAGATAGATAACCCCCATCTTCCCCAAAAGACCTGAGTCAAGGCCTAAGATCTCAGGGCCCGAAGTGGTTGTGAACAGAAAGGAGTGACAAAAGCTCCTGCCATCTCCAGCCCAAGCTACTCTAGGGGTCGTCAGGGTGGGCCCTGGGTCACCCAGAAGACCCAGAGGGAGGACAGGGAGTGGGCTGTGGCTTCTCTGGGCTGTGAAGGGAAGAGGGATTGGCAGAGCTGTCAGGCCTGCTGGGCAGGAGGCATGCACACACCCAGTGCCTCTGATTCAGAGAAGGTTCTCGGGGGCGGCGGGAATGACACAGAGGCTGGTGGTGTACCCTGCCGGGAAGAGCTTCTACAGAAGTACAGACATTTTACCTGCCCGGGCTTCCCTCACCAACACCGTTTGGCAAAAGTCCTTAACGCTGGCTCTGGGCACCTTATCCTAGGCTCTCCATCCTATATGCTGTTTACTATGTAGAGGGTATATTGAGGAAGGTGACAGATGTGGATGTTTCCTGGGCCTGAGATATATAGTGTCAATGACCAGGCAGGATAACCCAGGAGTCAATTATCAGGCATGGAACCTACTACCCTCAGCCCACGCAGCGCAGGCTGGAGACACCTCTGCCCCGTTTGGCCCTCGTGGACTGCCCAAGACCAGAAAGGAGCAGTACGGCTGGTAGATGGGCACCTGTGTGTGTGGGGGGGGTTGCCAGCTTGAGGGAGTGGGTTGGGGATGGTTGGCTTTTGGGGTGGAGGTGTTGGATGGGTGCGCAGAAGGGCAAGGGTGAGGGGGGCAGCTACCTCTGCTGAAGATGGGACTCTCGTAGGGGATCTTGTTGCGAGTCTCCAGACTGGAGCAGTTCCAGCGCTGGTCCCGGAACTGGTGCTGGCACTCATGGATGGCGATCTGGATGCCCTGGATGGCGGAGGCAGCCACGTCAGGGTGGCGCACACACACTTCCATCTGCCTCCTGCTCAGGCCCGGCAATGTCAGGCACACTGTGTTGGCATTGAGCACGGGCTCCGGGGGGAGGCGGAGGCCCAGAATGTCGTTGGGTGCAGACCTGCAGGCGGTGGGGTGTGGGTGTGGGTGAGTGTTTTGGGGAGCTAGGAGGGCCCCACTTAGCAATTTACACTCTGTCCCAAAGGCCATAGTCCCTCTGTTCCAACCTCTTCTTCTAAAGGTTAGGCCTATAGGTAGGTTCCTAAAGCATTCTCCTGTTCTGGGTCCTCTCATCATCATTTCCTCCACCACCACCTGCCCAGCTGCACACCCACACAAGTTAACGTGTAAATGCACACACATCCAAAATACCTCTGCACACAGTATTTCATAAGTACATCCTGAGGCAGAGATGCTCACATAAGTAGCGTTCCCCAGGAGACCACTCCCAACGCATGTTTCAGACAGTCCCATTCACACAGACATACTTCTGCACACATTGAGGGGGCCACACAGACCCAGGAACACTTACACGCATGCACACTTCAGACAGAGGTATACACACAGACACTCACAAGCATGTACATGTGCGCATCTTAACATATATCAATCTGTAAGCTCTCAGTCACACACATGTGCACACACAGACTGCTGTTTACAACATAACTACCAGGGTTCACAAAATTACAGACACACACACACACACACACACACACACACACACACACACTGAGAACCCTTCCAGCTTCAGTGTCTCAGTGACCCCACCTGAACTACTCCCTTCCAGCCCCCCACCCATGCCCCTGCCTGGGAGTGATCTCCAAGATGGAGCAAGGCAGTTTGAGCTTTCTCCTGGGGTGAGGGTGCATGCCCCCAGCCTGGCATGGACTCCAGGTTGGCACTTGTTTCCCCCCCACACACACATACACACACCTCCTCTTCTAGTAGGCCTTCACTTTCCTGGGCACTGCCTTGTCTCCCTAGACTGCCCAGATTCTGTCACCAGTTCAGCCCCCTCCTGTGAGGGCAGTGTCTTTCATTGGGTACCAGCACTTTCCTACGACACTGTCCCTCCCTCCTTCCAGGGTCCCCTGCCCCGACGGGAGCACCAGAGGCCCCCCGTGGCTGGGGGTCCCAGCTCTCCAGGAGGGCGGGGCATACGGTGAGGGCTCACCTGGGCACGGCGGCAGCCAGCAGCAGTAGGAAGAACAGGAGCGCGCAGAGCGCGGGCCGCGGCTGGGGCCGAGGTCGGAGCCGCAGCCAGGGGCAAGGGTGGGTGCTGCCCATGGCGCGCGGGCCGTCACGGGCCAGCAGTGGGGGGCTCACAGCCCGGCGGGACCGGCGGGCCAGGGGCGACGGCGCATGATCCGCGGGGGTCGGGGCGGCTGCGACACACAGCTCCAACTCGGGTCACGGCTCCGGGAGCAGACGGCGCCCGCCTCCCCGCTCCATGGGGCAGCGCCCCCGGGCACCGCCCTCGGGGTGGGGGGGCGGGCGGGCGCACCGGGCACCTCCTGGCACAGGGGTCCAGGGAATTTCCCGAGGCCCCCCTGCGACAACTCCTGGTACCTCTCGAGGGTGGGGGGGGCCCGGAGGTGCTGCGGGCTGGGGGCGAGAGGCTGGGGTGCCGGGGAGCCCCCCAGAGCAGCGCCGCGAGCCTGCACTTCCGAGGGCGTGCGAGGCGGGCGGGGGGGGGGTGGGGGGGGGGGGGGGGCGCCCGGTGCCCGGCCCCCCCCCGCCCAGAGAGTGAGTGACTGTCCCGGCTCGGGGAGCTCTGCCGCCTCCCCTTTCCTCCCCCCAGCCCCCGCCCGAGTGTCTCAGGGCTCTACCCCAGGTGACGTCACGACGGGGGGGTGGAGGCGTGTATGGGTCCTGAGGCCACTGCGTCCGCTCAGGACTCCGGGTGGGAGCGGCGGTGGGAGGGCGGGGGAAGGAGAGGTGTTGGGGGGTCTGTACGCGCGTGCACGTGGAGGTGCCAGTGCCAGGGCGCGCTGGTTTGTGTAAGAAGCTGTGTGTTACTGGGAAGTGTGTGTGTCTGGCCGGGACACAGCTGCCGGGGAGCAGTCCTCCCCAATACACACACCTGCAGGGGCTGGAGGGGAGGGGCTGTCCCCCTCCCCTGCTTGCCTCTCCCACCTCAGGAGGGACTTCCCAGGCTTGGCTGGTGTGGCAGGTGTTGGGGGGTCCTGTAAAGGGGTTTGGCAGCCTCTGGATTTTGCTCTTCTTCCCGGTGTGACCCTAAACAGGTGCCTCGTGCACACTGAACCACCCTCTGCCCCTTTGTGAAATGAGGTTACTGAGGCCCACCTCATCTAGTCAGTGAGCCAATGAAGGTAAAAACGCTGGGACTCCAGTAAATGCTTGTTTGGGAGCAGAGCTCCTTGGGGTGACACACCCTGGGAGAGGGATTAGTGAGTCCTTTAATTCCAAAAGTATGCTTTGGGGGTCATCTTATTTTGTCCCTTTTTATTTCACAAGAAAATAATGAGGCTCAGAGAGGGCCATGACTTACTCAAGGTCACACAGCAAATTAGTCCAAGAGCTAGAACTGAGCCCAGTTCTCTTGACCCTGAGCATAGTAGCAATGGCCCCCACACTGAGAGTTACTTGCCTGGGCCTTCCTGCAGATGCTCCAGATCTTGCCCTTGTCCTGCTACCTGTACTTGGTCCCCTGGGAGCCACCCCAAACCAGGCTCCGAGCTCAGGCCCACTCCTCTCCGGGATTTTCCTCTTGTCCTCCCGTCCCGCTGAACACTGAGCTCATCTCAGTATGGGGTTAGTGTACTAGACCCGGGCAAGGGCCTGAGAAACCAGAGGGCTGGGGAGAGAGGCTCTGTTTCTGGTTCCAACCTGGGCCCTAATAGTGAATCCTGCCCCCACTGTGGCCTTAGCATCCTACTCTGTAAAATGGGCGCAAGTCTTCCACTCTATACACACACCTCCTTCCCAACCTCAGTGTCCTCTCCTGGTTTAAGGACAAACTCTGGGCTCTGAGACAAAAGGGGCCCATTCCTGGAATTGCCCATCCCTGGGGAATTGGAGAGGGGTGGGGCCTTCCCTGTCCCCAGACTGTCAGGTGGTGGGGGCAGCCTGAGCAACAGCAGGCTGACGGCATCCTCCCCCCCTCCTTTCCCCCATCTCTGCCGGCAGCCACTGCAGCTGTCAGGAATTAAGGGCTTGAGGCTGCTGGGGGTGGGGGTGGGGCAATGGGGGGAGCAGTCTGGCTGGACAGCAGGAAAACAGCCGGGGGCAGGAAGCAGTCTGCGTCAGCCAGAGCCTTGTTTGACCCTGGCTGCCCCCTGCCCTCCCCACTCTCCTTTGCCATGCTGCAAGGGCAAGGACAGCTTGGGATTAGAGTTCGGGAAGAGTATGGTGAAGGCTAGGGCAGGACCAGACTTAGCACGGGAAGGAGGCAATGAGCCTGGGCTGAGAGAGGGCACCACCACAGGGACAAGCCAGGCTGGGGAGTCAGGTGCCCATTGGCTGTTGGGGAAACTGAGGCACAGAAGGGATTAGGAAGAGGCCCAAGGTGGGACAGGGAATTCGTTCATGACTTCCTTACTCCCTGGGTAGAGCTCACACTAGCCTTTCCATGCTTGAGGCATCATATGTATTCCCTGGGGTAGTCCATTGTGGGGAATACCGATTCTGGGTCCCATGCAGCTGAATCAGCCCGTCCAGGGGCAAAGCCTAGGGGTCTGCATTTCTAGTTGGTATCTCAAGTGATTTTCATGAGGACCACATCTGCTGAGCTGCTTGAGAGGTCAATTTTTTTTTCCTTTGACCCGCCGAGGGAAGGTTTCTTCATCCCCACCCCCCCACTCTACTGCTCATGAAATATAGAGGTGTAAAAGAGAAGGAGAAGTCCCTTTCTTTGAAAACCCCAGGAGGCAAATAATGATTTTCAAGTCTTGTTTGCACTGGGACATAGTTCTGGCCTGATGTCATGAGGGTCTAAAAGTGCCCAAGCCTGGGGCACTTCTCAGTGCAGGGAGGAGAGGGCATATGTAGGCACAGGAGCTTGACATGTGGGGAGAGGAGGCCCAGAAAGAGTGTCTGCAACTGGCACCCCAGTCCCAAATGACCCCTGCCATGGGCAAGCCCCTATCAGCAGCCCCCAGACCCCACCCTGGCCCTGCCCTGGGCCCTGGCCCTCAGCCCAGCCCCAGCCCCCGCAGCCACCAGCTGAGACCACAATTATAGGGGCCACTGGGGGTGGGGGGAGCACCAAGGATGAAAGGCAGCGCAGAGAATGGTTCCAGCTGTGGCAACTCTGGAGGAGGTTGCAGGGAAGGGAGGGCGAGGGGAGGCACCAGGGTGAGAACAGGTGGGACCCTCACGGCCCCAACCCAGACCAGGCCAGGCTCAGTCCCGAGGTTCTGCAAGAGAAGTCTATCTCGCTGAAGAGGAGAGGGAAGGAGCCCCAGACCAAAAAGGGAGCTCTTTGTCTTATCCTCAGGCCTCAGGGACCAGAGCCCCTCTGTAAGGTAAGGGGATTAACTTGCTGCTTTAGTCACCCAAACTCCTTGTGGGTCATTGGAAGGAGGGGGAAATGAGCCCTTGGCCTCAGGCTGATCATGGGCTTTCCAGTAGCTTCCCCACCATCTGCCTGCATTCTGGCTGTTCCTGATGTGGTCATGCACACATCTGGGGCGCCTCTGTGCTCTTCCCCCAACTCCCCGGTACCACATGTCCCCCACCACTCAGTCAGCAGAGAACCTTCATGGCTCAGACTGTGCCCTGGGCTGAGCTGCTGGGTGAGCAAGGGGGTGGTGGTAAGGGGGCATTTCTGAGCTCTGGGCCTAGCCTTCTCCCAAGGCAATGGTGCAAGAGCGTAGAGCTATCTCTGAGCTTAGAGATGACCAAGATAATGGTCAAAATGGTGCCTCTCAGGACAAGGCTCTGACCCTTCACAGAGGGCATTTCCCAGACTTCTGCTGAGCTTGGTCACAGAAGATGGACCACTAGCATACAACTAGCAGTTTGAAGATCGCAACGCCCTCTTACGATGTCCTAAAAAGCTATCAGGGGCGCCTGGGTGGTTCAGTCATTAAGCATCTGCCTTTAGCTCAGGTCATGATCCCAGGGTCCTGGGATCGAGTCCCACATTGGGCTCTCTGCTCCGCGGGAAGCCTGCTTCTCCCTCTCCCACTCCTCCTGCTTGTGTTCCTGCCCTCACTATGTCTCTCCCTGTCAAATAAATAAATAAAATCTTTAAAAAATAAAAAAAAATAAAAAGCTACCAGGCACCGCCATTTTTGATGGGAAACTGAGGCTCAGAGAGATTAACTGACGTGATCAAGGTCCAGCTAGCAAAGTAAGCCTTTTTTTTCACTGTATCATGCTACTTCCTCTGAATTCCTTTTAACCTGACTGGGGTGGTGTCAGTTCATGCCACTGCCTCAGTTTCCTTCTGTGGCATCATGGAGGAGTCCAGCATCACCCACTCTACCCCACTCACCAGGACCTGGCAATAGAGACCGGGAGGCAAGCGTCCCAGCCCTAGGTCCGGGTCAGCCCCAGAGGTCCCAGACAGTCTGGAACCCTAGCAGCTTGACCCAAGCTGTCCATGGGTCTCCTTGTTTCCTTTCATCCTACCCTCTCCTGCCCACGGCTCTCTGAGCTCCCCAGATGTCTTGCAGGTCCTGTCTGTTAGGCCCAGTTAATAGGGACGCTGGGCTCTGTGCACCCTCTTGTGGTCTCTGAGAGAAGTGCAGGATTTATTTATTTATTTATTTATTTATTTATTTATTTATTTATTTATTTAGCGTATTGAACCCAGCTCTGGGGAAGGCTGAGCTGTGAATATATATAAACCCCACCCTTAGGGAGCTTCCTTTCTCCTCCATGTGATGCCACGATGCCAATTCCACTCTCCCCCTTGGTAAGTTATCCAAACCCCCTTGAGTAGAGAGGTTCTGAGTCCAGATTCTCCATGACACTTCCCTGAAGCCCGGACCTTTGATCTAAGAGGGCCAGGAGGAGGCAGGAAGGAAAAGTCAGACGCCCTTTCCTTCCCACTGCCGCCTGATAGCCCCTCTCCATACATGCCTCACTCTGGGGTCCCGACGTGATTCTCGAAGGCTGAACCAGGCTAGGTCAAGAGGTGGATGTGGAGCCTTTGTGGGGAGGGAGGACAGATGCACTAGAAGGCATGGTTAAGGTCTGTTACATCCAGGATGAGTTCCCCTTCCTTGTTTCATTTGAAAAACTCTCCTCTCCTCCCTGTGCCCCCAATACCTGTGGTCTTGGGTGGGTGGGTGGGGAGAGCACCAGTCCCAGTCACAGTAATACATCTTCCTGGATGGTTATTGGTTTGGGGATGGGCAAGTGACCCACACTGACCAAATCAGGGTCTTCCTTAAGACTTTTGCTGGGAAAGCCATTCCTTTTTAGACCAGCTCTAAGAATGTGGGCATCGGGCTGACATATAAAGTCTACCTGCAGCAGGAGGTAATGAGGACAGTATGAAAAGAAGAGCAGAGATAAGCTAGAAACTATAGATGTGAGGATGGTGATGAGGGAAGAAGGCAGGGGAGAAAGACCTGGGACATTGTTTGGGCCACTGGGTTCAGTCGTGCTTGAATTCAGTCTTACCTCTGGACTTTCCAGGTAATTAATTCTCTTTTTAATTATTTTTCCAATAATTCATTCCTTTGGCCTAAGCTAGTTTGAGTTGGGTACCTTCATTTGCAACTAGGGTCTGCCCTGAGAGTATCAGCTCTCTATCCCCACTCCCACAGTAACTGCCATTTATTACATATAAGCTTGACATAATTATTGTGCCAAATGTTGTGCTAAGTGCTTTTCATATCTCAAAAAAATTCCTCCCCACGATTCTATGATGATGTGAATGGGTTATGACGGTGTTGCCACTTTCCCATTGAGAGACAGAATCTATTTGCCCTTCCCTTGAATTTTGGCTGGTTCTGTGACTTGTGTCAACCAATAGCGAGTGACAGCAGTGCTGTGTAACTTTCAAAGCTGGACCTTCAGGAGTTTCTGCCTTGACATTCAACACAATCTATTTTAAAAGCCAGCCTGAAGTCTGATGACACTAAAGCCACCATGCTGTGAGGAAGCCCAAGCTAGCCACACGGAGAGGAGCATGGAGGAGCCCCAGGGCACTAGACACATATGAGGAAAGCCTCTTCAACTGTCCAGCCCAGCCCAGCCATCGCAGGAGTGAAGGACCAAGTGAAGGACCACAGACAATAGTTCTGCCATAAGGAGCAGAACCACCAAGCTGAATTCTGGCAAATTTGTAATCTACAGGATCATAAGTAATTATTTTGGGGTTGTTTGTTATGCAGCAATAGATAACTGAGACACGATGGTGTTCCCATTGTATAGCTAAAGAGACTGAGGCTAACATGCTTATATTGCAACCTTCTAAGCAGCAGCAGCGGGTTCCAACACAGAGTGCCTGAATCCGAAGCTCATGCTTTGCCTACATACCTAGGTGGGGCAGTCATTGTCCACTACAGTATTTGGACTGTGGGAAAATTGGGGGCTTCCTGAGAAAGAACCAGAAGGAAGGAAATGTGGTTGGGAGCCAAGAGAAACCTTGGGACAGCTTAGCTTCATCTCCTTCTGAGTGTGATTAGAAATGCCGTTCTGGGCAGTCTTTTGGACAGTAACGGGGGTGAAGTTAGTTTTGATGGCAACAAAGTCGGATGTTACTAATAACATTGTTTCATCACATTCTACAGTTTATAAAGTGCTTTAATCCTATGGGCTTGGGTGGCCCTAAAAGTCTACCCTTGAATTCCCCCGGGGGGTCACAGAAACAGAAGGACAGTTGAAGGTGTCACAGTCCCCTAGAATTAAGATGAGGGCTGATCTGAGAGCTGAGTACACTACCAGAGGTGTCTGGTCTTCTTTTCCTAGACCTGTTCAGTCTGTTCCTTTAAAAAGGGACGGCTTAGGTCTTCCTAAGATGCAGGCCGGAGAAATGTGGCAAGGGTGACTCTCCATCACGTTGCCAGGAGAGCTTAATCCAATATGTGAGAAGATAGGGACCTAAGGATGACCCCTGAGATGCTAGTTCTGTCAAAACCATCTTCCTTTACACACTCCTTGGGAAGCCTGGCCCCATGTCAGCCCCCTGGAGGCCAGCTCCCCTCCCAAACTGTGGGCCCAGTCCTATTGGTTTAAATACTTTTATTGATACTAAACTCACCCACCCACCCCATAGCCAGCAGTTCTAAGGAGTCCTGCATCCAGAGGCCTAGAGACTGGCTCTTTGGTTCCCATATGGGGGCCAAAGAGCGAGAGGGACTGCATTGCCTCCCCCCAGGAGCCCGCCAGAGCGCTCCCTGGCGGGCTGAGGTGGGGGGTGCGGTTCTCCAGCGCCCTGGGGCCTTCCTGGGCGGGCGTCTATCCCCAGCCCCGCCGCCTCTCCGTTTCCGGAGGCCTGGGAGATGGGCTGTCGCCGGGAGAAGCTGGGCAGCGCCCCCGCTGGGGTGTAGAGGTCCCGCAGCCGCCAGGCGGCGCGTCAGAGACAGAGGCTGAGCTCCTTGCGCACGCGGCAGCGGTGACACTGCACGACGCAGCACCAGTGGAAGCGACACAGGCAGTTCTCCTCGAGCTGCACGCTCTCCTGGCGGTGCCCGCGGCCGCAGCACAGCAGGTCGCAGCCGCTGAGGTCCGGGGCGCTGCTGTTGCAGGCGCGGCCGCGCGTGCCGGGCGAGCCGGTGCGCCGGTTGGGAGCGCAGAAGTCCGGCGAGTCGGCGGCGTAGAGGAGGTCGGCGCGGCCGGGCGGCTTGAGAGTGCGGACGGCGGGCAGCAGGGCCTTCCCGTCGTTGGTTCCCATGACACGCGAGGCGCCGTGGAAGCGTTCGAGCAGCCGCGCGCCCACCTCGCGGAACGGGGGCAGCTTCTGCCAGCAGGTCCGCAGAGCGCACGAGCCCGACAGCCCGTGGCACTTGCACTCGGTGCGCGTATGGCTCCGCACGGCCTGCGGCGGAGAGCGAATGAGCGGGCGGATGGGGACAGATTGCGGGTGCGTGGTTTGGCAAGGCCCAAAGGACCGACCTAGAATAAGATGGGGAGGGTGGGGGGTGGACGGAAGAGAAAAGAGCAGACCAAAAACAAAAAGGAGAGCCCAAGGTGGAGAGGAGGAAATCCAGGGAGCAAGAGCTCCGAGAGAAAGAAAAATGATAAAGATGGAAGAGTAAGAGAAGTGGGGGGAGTGGGGCGCTGTACTGTACGTAGCACAGAGCCCGCAGGATCCAAAGTCAGGGAGCGGGAGAGAAAGCAGAATGGACGGCAGGGGTGAGATTCTCCCCGGAGGGAGACGGGCAGGGGTTGCAGCTGTCGTGCTCTATTCCTCCTACCAACCTACCAACCCGGCCCCCTCTCGTTGCTGCCCCTCACGGCCCCAGGCAGGGCTGAGCAGAGTCGCAGAGCCGGCCTCCTGGGCGTCTGTCTCTGCCACCCCTCCCCACTCCTCTCTGACAGGTATGTGGGCCTGTCTGGACTTTCCTCTCTGGGCCCCCTCTTAGCCCCTGCCTGATGCCTCAGGCCTGAACCCTGGAGGACACAGGATGTGTGTGGGGGCGTCCCTAGAGCACACTGGAACTGAGGCCTAGGGTGCCGAAGGGCCCACCGTGAATGCATTACTGAGAACTGGAATCCAGAACTCCTGCCCCTTCTTTGCTATTTTGTGTCTGAAGCTGGGGTCTAAGAGTCACAACCCCACTAGAAATTTATGATGTCAGAGGACCCGGGAAGATCATCTCTGGAAGCTCAGAATCCAGAGGCCAACCTGATCTACGGACTTGTGTGCCCCCCTCTTCCCAGGCCTCTTTCCTTCCTCACACCCCCTCCTGGAAACATCTGACCCAGACAGCTTTCTCGTCCCTAAACAGGAGCTCCTGGGGCTCCCCCTCCTTGCAGAGGGAAAGAGAGAGGCTGCCAGGATCCCGAGCAGGGCCCCCACTCTGGGGTTGGTGGGCAGCCAGTTGGCAAGTCCCCAGATTCGGTCACAGCTTTCCTGGCCTCTGCCTGACTCCCTCCCACCTTCACCAACATCCACTCTTTGTCTCTCACACCTTTCCAAGCCCCATCCCTCTTGGGCCTGTTCTAGCCCCTCCCAGGCCTTGCCTGACTCCCCTACCTCCAGACCCCACACCTTTGCCCCAACTTCTGTCTTTTCTTTCGTCCCCAGCTTTTGTCACCCTCCTCTGCCCCTGCCCTGGCAGCTAGGTCTCTACCTGCCCCAAGCTTTGTCCCATCTGTCTGGTTTCAGAGGTTCTTCTGCCCTACCTGAGGTCCCTTAAGGCCCCGAGTCCTCTTTGCGTGTCCCCTCCCCACCCTCCCCATTAGACCACCAGCTCCAGGCCCTCCCAGGCCTCCCAAGGGACTCCTTCTTCTAGGCTAGCCACCTTACCTCCCACATATCCCTCCCCGCAGCCCATCTTCCAAGTGGTCCCTCTCTGCCAGGTGGCTCCCACACACATGACATACTCCTGCACCCATAGGCCCTCCCACGCACCCCCACTTCCTCACCCTTAAACAAACACGGGCCCACAGACCCCACCCTCACCCACGCCCACTCACATCCACCCATGCTCGCACATTCACACCCACACACACTCTTACACACCCCTGCCCCCACTCACCAGCCGGCCGGCCTCGTTGTTGTGAAGTTGCACCAACGCACGGATGTCTCCGCGACCCCGCTTGTGCCGCGCATCCATAAAGAGCCTCGACTTCTCATCCCCAAAGTCCACGTCGTCGCCGCAGCCTCCCCACTCCCAGGCAGCGCTGCCGTCGGGGGAGCCGGCCGGGCCCGGGGGCCCGGGGGTGCCGGGCAGGCCAGGGGGGCGGGGAGGGGCCCGCCCGCGGGGCGCCTGGCAGCCGCACTGCAGCAGCTCGCCCATGGAGCAGGCCTGCGTGACCGCGTGGCTGGCGCCCGCAGCCGTAATCGCAAACACGAAGGCCGTCTCCCGGATGTCTGCGGGCGCGGGGATGGGCGGTCAGCGGGGCGACCGATGCTGGGTCCAGGGGCACCGGGGCAGGGGAGGGGCGAGGAGGTGTGGCTGGGAGACAGGGTCAGGGCAGGGTGCCCACAGACCCATGGGACAGGCGGGGCTCCGGCAGCCTCCCCCAACCCCCCTGATCCCCTAGAGACCAAAAAGCAGCCCCACCCCCCACCCGGGTGCTCTGCCCTCACTGACCCTGCTGCAGGATGCGCCCGAAGGCCTTGCTGTGGCTGGAGCAGTTCCAGCGGCGGAAACGGAACTGGAACTGGCACTCTCGCACCCCAAGCCGGGCGCCCCGGGCCAGCTCCGCCACCACTTCTGGCTCGGCCTGACACAGCTCAGCCTGCCTCCCTGCCAGCCTCCGTGCTTTCCTGCAGATGCTGGTGGGGTCCATGACCAGGGGGCTGCCCACCGCCCTGGAAAGCAAAGAGCCAAGTTCCAGGGTATGACTCACAGGGCTTCGTGGGGAGGTCGGAGCGGGGAGGGAGACCAGCCCTGCTCAGCCCAGGGCTAAGAGCTGGCATGTGCCTCTTGTCTCACCCCACCCCAACTGAGTTTGAGATTGTCCTGTCTGGTTCTCCTTACCATTCCAGGTCCCTTCTTAACTAGATTTTAGACTGAAACTGCTATAGGGCAAGGATTTGCTCTTATCCTTCTGTGCACATCTTCATTAATAAGTCCTTATAGGAAAGTGACTCAAGGTCCAGGCACAGGGCACCAGGTGAGCCAAAAGGGAGACAAGGAAGAAATGAACAGGAGAAAGATCAAGAAAACTGTCAGAGTAGAAAACAGTATGAATCACAAAGCGATACAAAGAAAAGTGGGCAGTATCACAGAAGGATCTGGTCTTAGTGGACAACAAGCTGGTTTTGGCAGCTGAACAACCCTGATGCTAGAAAGGCAGGCGCAATCCCAGGGATATAGAAGGCCACAGGATTTTAGAATGGCTAGAGAAGGGAAGCTCTGAAGGCAGTCACACCCCCTCTCTATCTCAGTTTGTCCTTCTGTAAAATGGGAAGGTTGGACTTTGATCTCTAAGGTGGACCCTCAACCATGATATCCTGTTCCCCTGAACTGGAGAGCAGGAGGAAGTAGCTGGGGACCAAGTCTCTGAGGCATGATTGTGAAGTAAGTGATGCGACCCTTCTGCTCCAGGTTCTGTGACCTTTTCAGAGCAGCAGGTCAGCAAGCCAAGCCCTGACTGTCACTGGTTGTGACTGGTTTGGGGAGAGGGAATTGCTGTTTGGCTCGGTGGGTAAAGACCTCACGGGAAGTTCTACACGCTTTCAGAAATCCCTCCATGCCCGGCCTTCATGCCACCTAAGGAGAGAGCTGTTATTTGGTTTCCATATAGCAGACCCCTGAAGGTTAAGGTTATTCACACCTGAGTGGAACTGCTTTAATCAGATTGCTCTGACTTGAACCCTTAGCTGGGATCCCTGTGCTTGCTGTAGGAATGAGTGGGTGGAGCACTTGGACCTGAGAGTCATTTGAGATCACACAAAAACCCTTCAGCAGAGGGCAGAAAATGACTCCCCGGTGGGGAGAAGTGGCACCAGGAGATAGAAAATGCAGAGGAGAGTGGGAGCTAGGTGCCAAAGGTCAAGGTGGCCTACTTTTCAGTTTAGCTTTCATGCCCATCCGCCGCCCCCACCCGAGTCCCATCCCCATTTGTTCCACAAGTGCAGGCTGCCCAGGCATGTTCTGGCCCCACAACAATGAGATGTAATGGGCTTGAACAGCAGCGAGCAGAATTTAGGTCTTAAGGTAGAACTTCTCAACTCTGGGGTGTGAGATGCTTGAAGAGAGACTTGCAGGAAGATGTATAAGCTCAGTCCTTTAAGGTCTCCTACTCTTCCCTGCCCCCAATCAGACCCCACCCTATCAGATCATTGTCAGCCTCTCCACCCAAGTAGTCCTGGAGCCAAGATTCTTTTCTCGGTGAAGAGACTTACAGTCCAGACCTTCCTTCCTCCATGCTTAAGACCTGCTCATCACTGCATTCCAACCGCAGCCTGGAAAGGTCCAGCTCCAACCCCTTCCCAACCCTAGAAAAGTGGTGGATGGAGCAGTGGGGAGTGGGCCACGGGTAGGGTAGGGGCAACCCAAGCTGGTTCCCTGTGGCCCAATGACCTTCAAGTGTGCATCAGTCTCTTGGCTATCTCTCTCTCTCTCTCTCTCTCTCTCTGTCTCTCTATCCCCCCTCCACCCACTTATCCACCTCATTACAACAAGGATTTGAGGCAGCTTCCAGCACGGTTGTATAGGGTCAGTAGATAAAGACTATGAGCACCTTGGGAGTTAAAAGTATATTTTCCTTTGTTTCCCATGGCAGATTTCTAGGTGCTTCATTGTATTTCCCCCAATTTTTATTATGAAAATTTGCATGTTATGATTACTGTAATACTACAATGAACACCATTTAATACATGTTTCTGAATGAATGAATGAGCCATCTGCGGAGAACGTCCTCCCTTGAGGCCAGGCTCCTGTCCACCCGTGATTCCAGGACTCCTTACTAGCTTCCTCTCTCTCCATCCCCTCCCCCCACACTGGATGCAGAGGCAGGGAAGCAGGCCTCCCCATGGCTGTCCAGCTCCTTTCCCGCCACCTCGGAGTCGGGCTCTGAAAATTCATCTTCCCCACCCCACCCCCACGCCACTAAGCTCCCCAGTCTCCCGCCCCAACGCTGCCCTCTGCTAACTCCCTACTTTCCCAAGGTTGACTGGCCTTATCCTCTCAAGGTCACTCTGACCCCATCCCTCTCCTCTTGCTCCTCCTACCCTAGGGAAGCAGGAGAGGGTGGGGGTATGCAGGGAAAAAAGCAAAAACCTACAAACCTCCCGACCTTGTCTGCTTGCCAGGGGCTAGAGATAGGAGAGAAATCGGGAGGAGCAGGAAGGGTAGGGCCCTCCAGGAGGTGGGGCCAGTCCTTTGCAGGGTTGAGGGGCTGCCCCAGAGTCGGTTCCTGGTCTGGGTCTGGCTCCCCAGGCTGGCTGGCTGCCTGGGAACGAGGCTTGTTTACGAGCTGGTCAGGAGGAGGGATGGGCAGTAGTAGCAGCTAGAATCCCAAGGGACCAGCTTGCTCCCTGCCCTGCTGTCCTCGCTCCCATCCCCAAGTCACAGGAAAGAAAACTCCAGAAGAGGAGTGGCAGGGGGGCATTGGGCAAAACATCAAGCCTCACTTCTGTACCCTGGTCTCTGTCAACTCCGGGTGAGCTGTGCCACTGTGGGCAAGTCATTCTCTCTCTGGGCTTCAGAAACCTGAGGAGTTAGCATGAGAAGCTCCCTTATCCCCTCTAACGTTACAACTTGACTCCACATCAAGAAATAACACCCCCATCTCCCCTCTTCCTTTACCCTCCTTTCTTCCCTTCTGCTTCCTTAGGGAATCAACTCCTCTTTTTTGGCCCTTGAGTCAGCATTGGCCTGGGGTCAGCCCAGGGAAGATGTGCCCATTTGGGAGCATCTGCATGTTGTGGGGGCTGGAGCACAGTGGTGGTACGAAATATATAATATGTAGTATGTAGGACCTGAGATCCTAATCAAATAGCCATTCCCGGGGAATAGAAAAAAGGAGGCTAGTCCTAAAAGAAATCAGTATGCAGACAAGAAGGGACAAGCCTAGGGTTGGCCATTCTAACTGGCTTGGCCTGCGCCAAGATCTCCCTCCCAGGGACCTTGATTGGTAGAGTCAATAGCCAAGTGAGGTGGCATTAAGGGCCAGCCAGTTGCTACTAGCAGCATCTGTAGATCTAAGCCCTGGGGGCCCCAGGTTCTGGCCTAACCCACCTTTCCATGCCTAGATTCAGAGGGCCAAAGGGAATGCCAGAAATCACCCAGTCCTACCTCACCCACCTCACACACACCCCCCCCCCATTATACAGATGAACATCTAAGGAGGGAGGTGACTGACGCAGGCCACTCAGCAGAGGGATCCTTACTGCAAGGAATTTAGGTGAATATTTTTAAAAAATTTTAAAAATATTTAGTTAGTTAGTTGAGAGAAAGAGAGAGAAAGCATGAACAGGGGGAGGAGCATGCTGAGCAGAGAGCCCAACATGCCGGGGCTCCATCTCAGGACCCCAGGATCATGACCTGAGCTGAAGGCAAGTGCTAAACGGAGTGAGCCACCCAGGCGCCCCTAGGTGAATATTTTTGAAACCAAAGGGGCTGGAGGGAAATGACCGCATGAGGTATCAAGGTATCAGGAGACCTCAGATGGAGTCACACGCCCTCCTCCACACAGCCCTTCCTTACTCTTAGCTGGGCTGGCTAACTCTGCATTCATCTGAGATTACACCTCTAACTTTCTGGACCCAAAGCCACCCCCTCACACCCCCTAAGTCATTGAAATCATACCCAGCATGTCTCCAAGCTCACCTCAGATCCCACTTGCCCCAAGAAGCCACCCCTGAGCCCCAGCCCTCACTGACCCCACCCCTTCCGCAACGCAACACCTCAGGTGTCGCTCATCTGGGGGTGCTTGTGATCCTGCTAGCGCATGACTATTTTGTCTTGTTTTCTCGTCTTATCTTTCCACTTAGCTTGAAGACACACTAAAGACAAAGATTTCACGAGGAAGCATAACATCATCAATAGCGCACCTTCAGAGTTTGGGGAGACTGTGACTGGGGTTTGGATCTGGGCTCTGCCATTTGCTTATTCTAAGATGTTAGCAAGTCCCTTGGCCGTGAAGTTGGCACTTAATATTTGTTGGATGAATGAGACCTAACCTTCTGAACCTCAGTTTCCACAACTGTAAAATGGAAATAAATGATACCTGACTGCTTCTCTGGTAACAGGAAAAGGGTCTGTCTGGACAGTGAGCTCCAGCAAGTGGGTTTTGTCTTCCGGGTATCACCCGGATTCATCTCTTGGGCCTGCCCAGTGCGGGGCAGGCAGCGTTTGTGGGTTTGTGAGAACACCCTTCTCACCAACTCTCTGCCCTTACTCCTCCGCTAGGATCCCTGTGTTTCCTCCTCCTGGCCCTGCCCCTGGACCAGAAGCACCCTCCAGGACCCCTCCCCTTCCCCAGAGAGCACTCCTAGGTGGATTACTCAGGAGATCACAGACCCTTTTGATGTCCAGCCTCCTCTGAAGGGCCTCATGGCCAGCCCCCCTCTATTTCTTCACACTCACCCCCAGGGTCCCTAGTCTGACCCCCACCTCCTAGGAGCCAGCAGAGGGAGCCCTGAGCCCCGGGGCTGTGGGTGGGGGCTGCACGGGGGTGGGGGAGGTGGGTGGTGGAGAAGGGGCAGAAAAATGTTGCCTGACGGCTGCTGAGGCGGCTGGGCCCGGGCCTGTGCCCGCCCGCCTGTCCTGTCCTGCTCTGTCTAACTCGGTAATTACTGCTCCCCCTCCCCCAGCCCCTACCCCCACCCCAAGCACCACATCAAAGCCAGTGATGCCCCAGCTCCATTAACCCCTGCCTCCCCACCGCCCACCAGACACCCCATTCCCCCCCTCTCCCACACTGGCCCAGTTGGGTTCCCTCTGCCTCGTCCTGAACACTGCCCTTCCCCTCTCCTTCTCGTAGCTCTTGGGAGAGGCAGGGGCTCTCCCTTCCCTGATGGCCTTCACCAGTCGAGAGGGCTTCCTATCAGGCAGGGCTGTGGAAGGCAAAGGAGTGCACACACTGACCCTCCACGGGATTCTCTGAGGAGAATCTGTCCTGTGCCTCTGCTCCCCCATGCTGCGGTGGGGAATACCCAGGTGAACGGGGGGCTGGGGAGCAGAAGGGGCCTGTGGAAGGCCCTGTACCCCTTTCCTGACTGCACACAAAGATGAGGTACTCAGCAAGAGGTGGACTCCCAGCCCTGGTCCTCACTGCCTGTATCCTGGGTGGCCTTAGGCACCAGGCCACTTAGGCCTTAGGCAAGTCCCCTCCTGTCCCTGGATTTCTAACTTCTGCTGGACTTCTAACCAGAAGTGAGAAGATTGGCTTAGATGATCTCCAAGTCCTTCCTAGATCTAATTTCTGGCTTAGATGAAGGGCTTGGAGCTGGAGGAACCAGCTTTGGAGGCCAGGTGGAAAACAGAAGGTCCCTCCCAGCGACCTTTCCCTCCCTCAGCTCCTCCTCAGGCGGATTAGGGGAAGCACTCAGGGTCTCACCCCACTCTGCCCCGGGGCAGGAAGGAGGACCCAGGCTAGAGGGCGCTCTGCCCAGTCCCCGGGGACAGGCTGCTGTGTTCCCCAGCGCCTCCTGCTCTGGCTGGCTGGGCGCCCTGCTACCAGCCTGACCGCGGCCTGGCTGCCCGCCCCGCCCTGGCCTCATCCCCTCCACAGCTGCATTTCTCCATCAAAGTACACATTCTGGAATCCCCCTCACTGGGCCCTGGTGATCAAACCTCCCACTGACCTCCCCCCCCCCCCCCAACTCCTGGTTTCCGTTGAGAACGGGGCAGGAGGGGGCTGCCCCCCCCACCAGGAGATGTCACAGTGCCAGGACTCTGGTGGGCTCGGGGCATGCTCTGGGCTGGATCGAGCCAGCCTCCTTTCGCCCCTGCCCTTTTCTGCTCACAGCCCCATTGTCTCCCTCCAGTGGAAGCTGCCAAGCTGGGAGGCCTGGAGGGGGGGTACTGGATGGCCACCCCACCCCTATTCTCCACCCCACCCTGAGCTTGATGGGGGCCAGCCACCGGACTGCCCACAAAGGGTCAGATAAAGACGCAATGGAAGAGGGCAGCCAAGCTCAGCCTGGAGTGGCGGGGGGGCCTTCTAAGCTGGACAACCTGGGTGTCAGGAAGAAGCCTGGGTCTTTTCCCTGACTCCCTGTGGGGCCAGAGATGAGGCTGTCCTAAGCCTCTGGTTCCGATTTCCTTTCCGTAAGTGGGGGGGTGGGGAGAAAGGCAAGATGAGCTGGGGGAAGGGAGTGAGACTGGGTGCTGTTTTGCTTGTGGAACAAGGAGGGGGGGTTGGTTTCTTTCATAGAAAATATAAAACAAAGAGGAAGGGAGAAGGGAGATTGATTTGGCCATTCTGTGAGAGTGAGCTATTTTCCACATCCACTGATTGAAAGCATAAATAAAGATGGGTCAGACAGTGAGAAGAACTTCCTGGGGGAGGGTGGGAGGGGTGCAGAGAGCAGGCTGGAAGGGCTGGGAGCTGGTGACTGGGAAGCCGCAGACTTTCCCTCTCTTCCTCACACTCTGTCAGGGCCAGAGCACAGGCTGGATGGCCTGCAGGCAGTGGGCTGGACAAGAGGACCTCAAGAGAGCCTGGCCAATGTCCTGGAATCTGGGATTCTGCGATTTACAAAGATATGGTTACAGATGGGAGAGAGACAGACAGAGAGGCCGGAGGCAGAGTTTAGAAAGCATGCATTGCATGGAGGGGGAAGGAGGAGGGGGGAAAAAAGGTGGAAGGGAAACTTTTCTGGAACCTGGAGCTAGGCACCTGAGCCTATTCCAGGACCTGGATCACTCCCCTACAGGACCCTCCTTTCCTAATCCAGACAGTCCAGTCACTCAGAGTTCCTGGGGTCCTCTCTGTCCCCAGCCTGGCTGCAGTCGACTCTGACATTACATTCTAGTAATGTCAGAGTCGACTGCAGGGGCTGCTGCCTTCCTGTCTACTGCTAGAGCTCTGGCCTGGTTAGCATTCTCTGAGAAGCAGGGAAAAGGGGGCCAGCAAGCAGGTCCTAGACATCAGAGAACAGCCTGGACGCTCTGGGCCTGATAAAGTTCCTAGCCAAAGTAAAGCTGGTGTAGGGGGGCGGTGTGGGGACTGAGGGGCAGGCAAGGAGTGGCAGGAGCCTTAGCCTACTGGGGATGCTGGGTCCAGCCCTCCAGCCCAAGCCAGATCTTGGAGATCGATGGTGGGGTGGGGTGGGGACAAGAGAGTAAGCAAGTAGAGTCAAAGATCCTGAGAAAGGAATCTGGGATCAGACCAAAGGAATGAAGTGTCGGAAACAGAGGAGAGTGAGGGGGCCAGTGCAGGTGGGAGAGGCAGGTTCTCTCTGAGAGGCAGCTGAGAGAGGCAGTTGCTGGACACCTTATCACCCCAGCCCCTCACTCTTCACCCAGCTCACCCTGCAGCTGCAGCCATGAAGGCCCCTGTGTTCTCCTACACCTGCTCTCCTCACCTCCTCCCCCACTCCCTGCTTCCCAGCTTCAGGGTCAGTCTCCAAGGGACCAGGCCTCTCTTCCTCTGGCTTGTCACCCACCCAGCAGCCCCTCCTGAACAAAGGAACTCCCATAGACACAAGTCTCAGAAAGGCGAATCAACCAATTCAGCAACACTCCACAAAACTTCCCCAGCACCTTTAGCCTCCAGGGCACAAAGACAAAGCCTCTGCCTTCCAGGAGCAGGGAAGAAGGACCACAGAGGGGATGGTTGTCCCCGTAACTGGCATAGCTGCCCAATGCGTGGGGTGCAGTGGGAGCACACAGAAGGCAAAGGAAGACAAAGAGACAATGTTATGGAGGATGCGGTATTCTACCTGGAAGGATGAGAATGATTTGGAGAAATGGAAAAGGAGTAGAGGGAGGGCAACCACCATCAGGGAGAGACCCCTGTCTCCAATGCCTTGAGAAAGGGCAAAATGAGAAAATGTGAGTCTGGGAAACAAGACAGAGATCCCTTTACAAAGTTTTTGCTTGGGACTCTGGATTTTAAATTTAAATTAATCCTCCTTTTCACGCCTACAGAATCTGGCCAGGAGAACCCGCAGCGTGGAGGAGGGGGACTTAACATTTACAGAGCACCTCCCAACGCCAGATCATTTTGTAGGTAATCCTCCTGTCCGGCCTACCAGATAGGGGCACTGTTTCCCAATTTTGTAGTTGAGACGTTGAGGAGCAGGGAAAAGTGACTTATCCAAGGTCACAGACTTAACAAATGGCCGAGATTGGATCTCAGGTCTATTTCAAAACTGATACTATTATTATACTAAGTTATGCTAAGCCAGGATCGAAGGACGCAAGTCCCCTAGCCGGGACCTGGGTCATCCTCTATTTGCTCCCTCGCTGACACCCCCAGGGACATCTCTCCCGCATCACGAAAGAGGGCTTGCAGCCAGCTGCTCCCTGTGTGGGCATCCAGCTCCCTATCTCCCTGGAAGAGAGGGATCTGCCGGCCCCACCCCTCCTTCCAAACCGGGGGGTGGGGGCGGAGTGGAGGGTAGAGCATCCAGCCAATGCTATGGCGCTATGCAAATAGACAAGACCCTGCTTTCTTAGGATTGGCTGATGCATCAGTGATATTGTCCAAGTCCCTCCTCTTTAAACACCCAGCTATTCCGGGCGGGTCTTTGCAGCTCTGGAGAGACCGGGAAGGAAAAAAAGAAAAAAAAAAAAAAAAGTCTACGGGATCGAGATCGCTGAGAGGTCCCGACCTGGCACCCACCTTCCTAGTTGCTGTCCATCCCCAAGACTCAAAGTTCCCGCGACCTTAGCTCCGTAGTTGTCTGCTCTAGGTTAGGGCCAGGTCTGGAGGCCACGTCTCCTTGGTTGGCCAGGCCTCCCTCCCTTCCACCCGGACCCGCCACGATTCCCAGTACCTCTGAAGCTGTGTTTTTTTTCATTTCTGACCCCCACATCTGGAAGGACCGGGACCCTGGGTCCCTTTCCTGTCTTTCTTCCTCTTTGCTCCAGAAGGAGGATGTAGAAAAAGCCGGGGTCCTGACTCAGTTTCCCTTTACGTTTTCTCCTCCGCCACTACTGTCCACTTTGAAGTAGCCCTCAGAGAGAAGCCGGTGGGTTGTTGAGCAGCGTAAGGCGGGGAAAAGACAGCTGTTTGACCCTCCTTGCCTTGTGCCTTCCCACCTTGTTCCTCTCTTTTCCACAAATCCAGTCCTCCTCCCCTAAATCCAGGGCCCTCCTCACACATTCTTTTCTTCGGATCTCTGACTACAGATCTTCGCCCCCACCCCCGCTGTCTACCCGGTGGCTTTTTCTTACCCACGTGCCAGTTCCTTGAGGACCTGGATTGAGCGCAGAAGCGGAGGGGGAAAGGGGAGGATGGGGGGTGTGTAGCACAAGATAGGAGGAAATACAACCGAATGTGCGGAGTGGAGGTTTCGGAACGTCTGAGTGGCAGTTTAGAAGTGGCCCAGGCGGGGCCCGGCAGGAGAGCTGCACGCACCTCCCCGGCACCTCCCCAGCGGCCCGGGGGGCTGGGCTCGGCTCGCAGGTAGAGCCCGGAGGCAGCGGGAGCGTGTTTGGGAGCACCCCCCCCCCCGCGCCGTCAGTTCCGAAGCCCCCACCCTTGAGCTGCCCGAGCCGCACAGGCACAGCACTCACCACCACAGCCCACCGACGTGCGCGGGACACAGCAGCAGCAGCAGCAGGACGGAGGGCGCGGGCGGCAGCATCGCGAGCGCTCTGCCGCCGGCCGGTGCGGTACCGGGCGAGGCTGCCGGGCCAGCCGGGGCGCGCCGGGGCGCGGGCTTCAGGGCGAGCGCGGGCTTCAGGGCGAGCGCGGCGAGCGCGGCGGCGGCGGCGGCCGGCAGGCGAGGGCTCCGGCGGCGGCGGCGGGGGGGCCCATCGCGGGCGAGGAGGGCGCGGCCCGAGGCGGAGAGCGGACGGGGCAGCCAGCGCCTGTGTCTCCCGCCGAGTTCGCTCGGGAGAAGAAATCAGAGCCGGGGGCGGGGGTGGGAGGGGAGCGGGGCCCGGGCGGGGGCGGGGGCAGGGGGGCCGTGGGGTGGCAGTTGCGACAGTCAGGCGGCGGGACTCTCGGGAGGGAGCCGTGCGCCCCGGGGCTGCAGGCGCGGAGCTCAGCGGAGGGCGGGTGCGAGGTCCCGGGGCGGGGCGCAAGAGCGCCGGTGGCTGCGGGACCCGCCTGCCTCGCCCCTTCCCTTCGCCTCTCGCGGACTGGGAGCCCCCCGCCGCCGCCCAGAGTCAGGGGCAAGGAGGGGCGGGGGAGCAGGGTGGAGAGGAGTAAGGGCGGGGAGGGGGGGTGGAAGAGGAGCTGGGGAATGGGGGACGGGCTGGAAGGGAGACGTTTGACAGGTTTGTTGACTGTAAAGAGAGAAAACTTCCCAGGAATGAGGGAGTTGGGGGGGGCGGTTCGGAGGGAGATGCTGGAGCCGGGGCTGGGGAGGAAGTCCGCCTGGGGCGATGGGTGCTCCGGGGAGGGGTGCCGAACTCGACCGTCGGACGGGCGGACTCAGGAGGGGGTCACCCCTTACCGGCCCCGCCTCCGCACTGCACGCCCCTTTCTCAGCCTTTCCTCAAGGAAAGGAGGAAGCCCTAGGCCTCCACTCTCGCTCCCCAGCCACCCCGCCTCTTCAAGCCCGCGTTCGGGGGAGGTCTGCGAAGGGGAGATTAGACAGCAAGAGGAACCTCTTGGATGGCCTGCGCTCAAGCGCTCGCACGTGTAAGCGAGCGATAGAGCTGAGGTTGCAGACTCGCAAGAGATTAGGAGGGCAGATCTCTCTGCAGCCGGGCCTCGCGTGTCCGCGTGTAGCCTGCCTCATGTTCCTTCCCCAACTTGGCCGGGGCCAGAAGGGGTGGAAGAGCCAGCTGCAGGTGAGATGGTGTTTATCTGATTCTCTAATGCCACAAAAATGTCTTTGATGCCCCTGTCTCCCCCCACCACGGGGGGGAGATCAAAGGCCCCGTGGGGAGGGGGGACAGCTCCATTCATCACACCAAGCTACTGGCAGTGGCTGCAGTCCCCGCTCCTCCCCTCCGCCTGCTTGCCCCAAGGGTGCCGAGAGACAGGTGGTGCAGGACATTCCACGGCAAGCGCCAGTTTCTCTATCACCGCCATCTAGAGTGGCATCAACCTTTAAGGGGATGAGTGGATCTCCCAAGTGGTAGAAGCTTCAGGTACCCAGAGGAAAGCTCCTGGTCTTTTGGGGTGGAGATACCACCTGAACTCTGGGAGTGAGGCCGCTGCCAAGAAACATAAACATCCTCGGTGAGCAGAGAGAAGGCAAGATTGAGTCCCCCAGAGAGTGGGGACAAGTGAATAGAGATTCTGAAGCTGGGGGACGAAGGGGATGCCACAGAAGACCACTGATGCCTAACCCAGGGGACGAGGCAGATCTGGGGAAGGACGGATGAGCAAGTGGAAAACAGAAACGGAGAAACATTGCCCTAGGCACATGGGGAAGCTCCTAGGTTTGCTGTGAGCCCAACCCCAGGGCCAGTGGTGTCCCAGCTGTGTCAGTCTAATGCCCTGTACTGGGGACAGAGAATTTTGGTGAGGGAGCTGGAGCACTCGCGAGAAGGGGAAGGGACCCTGGGTAGGTCGCCTAGTGGCTGAGGGAGCTAATAAGGGGCACGGGGCCCAAGTGTTGCTCCCTCCCATTTTTGCCTTTCATAGCAGCCAGCTACCACCCATGGCCTCTGCACCTCTTAATTTTGTACACAGTTACTGTTTCTGCAGGGCAATGCCAACTCTGGACACGGCACACTCAAAGACAGACCCAGGTTGGGCACACACTCAAGCCAGATGGTACTAAACAGGCATCTGGAGAGCTTTAGGGGTTCCTAAAGGCTGCAGGTGGCCAGTGGCCAGACCCCTGGGAACAACTGCCTGGGTTCTGAGTCCCCTACGCACCCCTGCCCCCACCCTGCTACTGTTATTACAGATTATGAAATGCTCTCCCTATCCTGCATTCTTCTCTGAGGCAAGAATTTTAATGTATTTGTCTTTGTCATCAGGGGACCGGGGCTCTGGGACCGCCCTGCCTCTGCCTGAGTAGGGAGCGCCCCAAATCTAGTCCCTGCTGTCTCCAGACCCCAGCCTCTTTCCATTACCACCCCCTCATGCCCTGGCCCTGCCCCTCGCCTCCCTCTCCTAAGACACAGTCTCTCTGTGGGGTGGATAAAAATGATGTTATTGAAACAACAGAATTGGGAGCAGTGGCAGGGAGCAGGGATAAGCGCAGGAAACTGGGGCGTTTGCCAAGAAGACTTCTCCCCCGCAGGCGGCCTTTCTGCCCCCACCCCCCACCTTTCCTACAAACACACACAGATCGCCCCACCCCTCCTGCAGCACTCTCTCTGGCCAGATCTTACAGAATATTTGGCCATCCCTGGATTCCCTAAGCCCTCCCCCCCCCCCCCCCCCCCCCCCCCCCCCCCCCGCCCAGAGTCCCATTGCAGAATCCATCGGCCCAGAAGTGCCTGCAGAAGCACGGGGGCAGGGGAAGGGTCCACTGGAGTCTGCGATGGGCAGGCTTCGGCTCCGAGGGCAACTGTGCCTCTGCTTACTCTCTTTTGCCTTCTCTGCACCCCCACCTAGGGGTTGGCTGGCATCTGGGCAGAAACCAGAGCAATGACTCCTATACCCTTACGCATTCCAAACCTTTAGAGAGATGAGTTGAGATGTTCCCAAGGCTTCGGTCCTCCACTATTACCCTAGAAGACTTTTCATGGAGCACGGCTGGGGGGACAGACAGAGGTACACAAAGATCAAGATGAGTGCACACACATGCACACTTGGACACACCCACACCTGGGCAACGGGCATCCAGATATAACCCCACAGAAACACCAGGACACCCTTGCCTCCCCTAGACAATGCTGAGTAACTTTTACCCACAGGTACAGATGGACACACAGACAGGCTGGCTCAGGCTGAGACAGTGCCTGCCTCCTGGGAGATTACATGCACCGCTCCCTGCCCCCCCCCCCCCCCCCCCCCCCCCCCCCCCCCCCCCCCCCCCCCCCCCCCCCCCCGCCCCCCCCCCCCCCCCCCCCGTACAGACATGCCAAGTGGAGGAACTTTCTGGGAAGATTGGAACACCGCAGCCCAGAAGGGGGCAGCATGGAGTGGAGTGTTGCCACTCTGATCCCCCCTCTGTCAGTCCTCTGGGCACTGGGCCCCCTCCACCTCTTCCTCTGTTGCTCTGCCTTTAGTTCTGAGGACATTTTAACTCCACTTTTAGGCCCTGGTGCAAAAGAAAGAGGGGGAAGGAGCACAGGGATGTCTGGCTGTGGGTTGGGAGAGGGAGGAGGAGCAGAGGTGGGGACTGGGGAGGGGGAGAGAGGCAGCTGGAGAGAGATAACATCGGAGTCGCTGCAGGGGAAAGCAGAGCCCTCTGTCTGTTGGATCCTCTCTCTCTGTCTTTCCGTGTCTTTTCACGTCTCTTCCATCTCCAGAATTTGGTTTCTATTTGTGTCTGTCTCTAAATCACTTTCTCTGCTTCTTTGTTTCTCAGAACGACTGAAGCTGCAGGAGCCTAGGAATTTGGGCCTGTGACCCTTCCCCTCCCAGTAACCTCCCCCTCTCCCTCCCTCTGCACCGCCTTCCCTCCCCCTTCCCCAGCAAGGGGACCTGACTGCCATTCTTTCAGGGTGGTGACTGGGACTTGAGAATTGCTAAGGGCCCTGGGTGTCTAGGTTCTCCAGGAGAACAGGGAGAGGAAAGCCTAGTCCTCTAGAGAGATGAAGGGAAGGAGAAAGAAAAAGGGTCATTTTCCTCTCCTGTACCCGGCATTGCTCCACTCCAGGTTTCCCCAGCCCACCTGAAGTCAGGAGAGTGTGCCTTTCCAGCCAGGGGTGGGAGCTCAAATGCCTGGTTCCCACTTTAGCCCGTTGGATCCCTGCCTTACAAGCCAAGTTTCCTCTGAGACCCCCCTCTGGGCCTTTGTCCAAGGGAGCCCCCCACCCCATATTCCAGTTCCGCACAGAGTCCACCTGCCCCACATTTTCCATATCTCTCAACCCTACCTACACCCCAAACTTCCAATCACCCCATAAGTCAAAGGGAGAAAGAACTGGAGGGGGGCTGGGGAGGAGCTCCAAGGAGGGGAAGGGGAGCAAGAGCTGAGAGGGAGGGGCTGCTCACCAGGACTGGGCTGGGAACAGCCAGAGAACATTTGTTTCCACTTAGCTCAGCCCCAGCGGCCCGGCCCGGGTGGGAGCGATTGGCCCCAGGAGCCTCTCCAGCCATCCATTCCAGGCCTGGCTCCTGCACTAGGGGCTGGGGGTGGGCAGAAGGACCCTGGCATGGCCTCAGGTGTTCTGGGAGGAGCCTCCACCCTCTTCTCCATCCTTCTCCAGGAGACACCCCCACCCACACTGCTTCAGCTCCCACCTCTGAGGGAATCAGGGCTTTCAGTCTCGGTTTGTGTCTCCTAATTGTGTTGGTGTCTGGGGCTACTGCTCCCTGGGCAGAGGGCAGCACGCTTTTACTTGAACACCTACTATGTGCCAGGCACCCAGCTACATGGTGGGAAGCAATGGTGAGCAAAAGCAGACCTAATCCCTACCCTCGTGGAACTCATGGTCATTAATCATATCATCTTACAAACAAATGGAAAACCACAACCTTGACCTGTGTTGTCCAGGAGAAGGGAGGGGCCGTGAGGCTCTGGCTGCAGGGGACTGGCCAGTCAGGGAAGGAGGAGCAGGCTTCTCTGAGGAGAGCATACTCCCTCGGAGATACAAAAATAAGCTGGAGTTAACTGGGAGACACAAGAGAAGGAAGAGCATTTCAAGCTGAGGGAACAGCCTTTGCAAAAGGCCCACAGGGGTAAGGAGAAGGCATGGGGGGCACTGCATCAAGGTTGGCATGGGTTGAAAGAGAGTGAAAAGCAGCCTGGTGGGAGATGAGGCTAGAGAGATTTAGGGGGATCAAACCAAGTCAAGCCTTACAGGCATGGAAGGGAATGTTTTTCTTATTTTAAAAGCAATGGGAACTCTACAAGACAAATACACCGCAAGAGGGAAGAAAAGGAGATGGCGGGGGTGGGGGGGACCTCTGCATTAAAGGAGAACTAACAGACATAGAAAAAAACCCAAAACAGGCCAAGTTGAACCATAATAGAGACATGTGGTTGGATGACAAAAATAAGTAGATGCTTCCCAGGAAAGTCAGGATAGGTAGTTCCTCTGGGGTGGGGGAAGGAGGCAGTTCTATTTTGAGGAGCAACCAGAATGGGATGGCTGACAAGGTTCTGTCTCCTTTCATGGCAGTTGGCTTCAAGGGTGTTCAATTGTACATTTGTTCTATGCTCTTTTTTGTATTCATTTTCCTAACGATAAAAGGGTTAAGGAAAAGAACACTCCCTTTGGGCCTGAGCGGGAAGCCACTGTAGCGGTTTCCCTGGGGAGTGAGTGACATGGTCAGTTGTACATTTGGAGAAGATAGCTCTGGCCACGGTGTGAAGGGGAGATTGCAGGGGAGCCCGAGCAGAAGCAGAAGGCCAGCTCAGAGGCTCCCTGGGGGCCCAGGTGAAAAGCCACTGCAGCCTTGAGCTGGGCGAATGGCAGCCATGATGGATAGAGTGGACAGTTCTGGTCGCTGTTGAGGAAGGAGAGTCAGGTGGACCTGGGGGGTGGCTGGAAAAGGAGGCAAGGAAGAGGGAGTTGTCAAGGACACCTCTGGGATGTTTCACTGGCCTAGCAGGATGAATGGTGGTGTGTCCACGCAGCTAAGGAACACCGGTGGAAGACCAGCATTAGGCAGGGCTGGGTGGGGAGTTTGGGACATGAATTAAAGATGCTTCCGAAACATTCACTGTCGACTAGCAGTCGGATATATGGCTCTGGAGCTCAGAGGGGAGGCCAGGGCTGAGTCATCGTGGTGTAGGGTATAATTAAGCCAAGCTCAGGGCCAGGTTGCTCAGGAGAGAGTGCAGAGGGAATGGAGGCTCCATGAGCATTTAATGGCCAGAGGAAGGGAAAGAGGCTGCAGAGGAGAATGAGAAGCGCCTCCAGGAGTGTAAGAGGAAAAAGCATTGTGGTTTCATGGAAGCCAAGCAAAGAGAGCACTTGGAGATGAGGGAAGTAGGCAATCGTATCAACCATTTGTGAGAGGTCGGTCAGATGGGGAGGAAAATGTGTCTATATAACACAGGAGGAAAACCACTGAATCAGTTAAACCTCAGGCTGATTTGGCCAAAGTACAAATATGACCCACCGTTTTCTTGCTGTCAAACTTGCTCAGCTTTGCTTACAAAATCAGTTGCATACTCCTTAGCTTGGCATTAGGGCCCACCATGGTTTGTCTGTTTGTCCGCTCCCAACCTCACCTTCCTTTCTGTCTACATGAGAGCTCCAGGCTCACTGTGGCTCACTGTGGTGCTCAGTCAGGCCCCAAACCCTGGCCTCCCCTCTACACTCTGCTCATCTGCCTCCCGGCCCCAGGAGGCCCAGCTCTGCCCTTTTCTCCAGGATCCCACACACCCATCGTGGGAGGCAATCTCTCCAATTCTCATTAACTTGTAGCACTTTGAACCTTTTTTTATAGGAAGTGCGGCATTTAGAGTTGATTTTGTCTGTATATTTTCCCTCCACTTGCTTATGAGTTTTTTGGTTTGTGTTTGTTTTTGGTTTTTGTGTTTTTTTTGCAGGGCAAGAACTATGTCTGGCCTGCAGTGGACACTTCATAAACTTGGGTTCTTAGGAACTTTGAAAGCATGAAAGATACACAACAGGGCGGGGCAAGGCAGACCATTCCCCGCCGCTCCCCCCCACCCTGCGCCCTCCGCCAACATGTGGTGTCACCTCCTCACCAAAACCAGATTTTCTGAACTCAGGTGGGAAACTGAGGCCCCAGGGGAGACCAGAGGATTTCTTAACATCTCCTCTCTTGGTGCAAACCCACAGCCCACCCCACGGCCCACCACTAACACGACGGTACCGTCTCAGGGAGCCTAGCACAGAGTCACAGCGCCATCTCCTGGCAAGAGGAGACACTGTCCCTCAAGAGAAAATATTTCTGAAAGGTCGTCTCCATGGTAGAGAAACTCAAATTAAAAATTAGAACCAGGAAGAACACCAACCTGTTACACTGACAACAAAAATTTAGACAACTCAAAGCTGGGAGAGGTGTGGAGAAACCTTTGCATACTGCTGGTAGTGCTGTCAAGTTGGCCACGTGTTCCGGAGGGCATGCCAACAAAACTGATCATATACCTTGCGTGATTTCACTTTGGAGTGACACCCAGTGTAAGTTATTTAAGAGAGAATAAAAGAAACTATGCACACAAATGTAACTACCTTTTCTGTATTAGTGGAGAGCTCAAAGCTTATGCAATGCCTAGCTAGCAGAGGGTATGTTGACCACACCATAAAATACTGGTCAGGCGTTAAAATGACATATGTTCATTGCACTGACGCAAGGAACAGTCTCTATAAAATAAATGCTAAGTTACAAAAAGAGCACCCAGAATGTTATTTTCACTTATGAAGTAGAAACAGTGCATGCAGCAATAAGGATCAGAAGAGGATTAAAAATCTTATAAGAGGGCGCCTGGGTGGCTCAGATGGTTAAGCGTCTGCCTTCAGCTCAGGTCATGATCCCAGGGTTGTGGGATCGACTCCCGCATCGGGCTCCCTGCTGCTTGGGAGCCTGCTTCTCCCTCTGCTTCTCTCTCTCTCCCTCTGTCTCTCATGAATAAATAAATAAAATCTTAAAAAAAATCTTATAAGAAGTTGACGTTATTCAAAGGTGAAGAAGCATTTTGAGGTTTTGGCTTATTTATTTCCTCTCTGGTGAGAGCTTGTTTTTCTGATAGAGACTTTAGCTATTCAGTAAAAATAAATCAAATAAGGAGGGAACTGGTTAGTAAAATGTCCAAAGCTCATGGGGCTGGGCAATGTCCCTCGGGGACAGTCAGGGCCAGAGACCTTTCCTGGGGCTTTTCTCCAAAACTCTCCACCTGCCAGTGCAAGAGCTTGTATATAATATGCATTCAGTAAATGTCTGTGGAGTCCCCTAAGTTTGAATGATGCCAAGCCTGAATACCAGCCATCTTCCTCAGTGCCATCTCCTTTCAAGAAGCCTCCCCCGATTGCCCTGCAGCCCTTAAAGTCTTCAAGTTATTTGCCCTGATTTGATGACGGCCAGATCATGCCTCGAGGCTGTCACTGAACCCCACAGCCTGACCTTCCTACTGCTTTCGGTGCTTCCGCCCAAAATAGATCTAGGACTGGCCAGGAGGGAGGTCTCAACAAGCTGGATAATTCTCACACTTTGGATTCATATCTGGCATCATTTCATCAAATCTAGCAGCATGCCTCCTTTGTCCTGGGCATGGAAAATAGATATGTCACAGATTGGGTCCTCCAGATGCTGGACATGGCTTTTGGGGTGCAAGGGGTTTATCTGGAAAGGAAGGAGGCGGAAGCAGGATTGGGCAGAGGGAGAAGTGGGGCTGGGACGCAGGCTCAGCTAAGCCTCCATCACAGGCACTGCCAGCTCTTGCCACCAGAATGTCCCCTACGGATTGAAAGGGCCTGGCCTTTATACCTCTGTCTCACTCGGTCACCAGATGTGTGGGCAGCCCTGAGAAAGGAAGAGTGTGTTCTCTGCAGCTGACCCTGAAGGAGCTGACAGCGAGAGACTGTCTATTGACCCCGGTCCCCATGGGGCAGCAGATCCTTCTGTAAACAGGAGCCTGGGCGTTGCATCTTTGTGTTTATTAGGGGACATCTGACAGATGAGGAAACTGAAGCCAAGATCATAGGCATCACGAGTGGTAGAGCTAGGAGTCCAGCTTGTGCTTCTGGTGAACCTTTACCCCCTCCTGTTTCCGTGTATCCCACAGTGCCCCCCCCCTGCACTGAAAAGGGCTCCCATGGAGAAAATATTACTGAATAGCCCACTGGTGATCAGAAGGGGCTACAGGATATTCAGCAGGGTCAGTGGCATTCTCCAGGGCATCAGGAAAATGGAACCTGGAATGCCCCTCTTAGCCACTTCCATCTCCCCCCTTTGCCCCCACCACCTTGGACTTCTGGCACACACATCCTCTGGTGCCCCCATCCCCATATGCCAGGATACCACACTTTGCCGGGTCTCAACACAGTTTAGCCCATTGCCCTCACACGTTCTCTGTCTGCCTCCCCGGGCATGGGGGGATGTCCCCCAGTCCTCATCTCTTCACTGTAGCTTTGCATCGTCTTAGTTTTAATTTCAAAAGACAACAAGGTCATATCCATTGGCTTTAGAAAGAGTGTGATCAAATTCAGCTCAGCCATCTGCCAGCTGTTGGACAACTAATGGTCCCACCTGTGCCTCATCTTCCCCTGAGGTAAGAACACCCCCTCCCCCCATAGACTTGTCGTGAGGATTCAATAATATAGTGAAGACACAGTGCAAAGTCAGGACCTGAAAGATACCAGGCTCTCATTCACTAGTAATGGTTATTTTTTAAATAGAGAATTCAGGGTGAGGATCAGGTCTTCTTGTGCCAAATGAAGACAACAAGGATTCAAAGACAATTCCTAGGGAACCAGAAGCATCCATGGATCATCATCCAGGGGAAGGGTAATACATGTCCTTGGACTTTTAAGTTTAAAATGAGACAATTTAAAGAAAAGCATTATGTAAAAGTATAGTCTAGATGGTACGTGGATATCCATGAAAGGACATACAAATAATGGTGTAGGGGAAGACACATGTCTATGCTTAGGGCCTGATTAAACCTATCCATGCTCTGAGGGCAATAATGAGGCGTCCCAGAGAGGACGGGAGGGCCACTGCCCCAGAACACAGTAGAGGACAAGTTCAGCTGAGCAGAGGTCCCCTGCCTGATGGAGAGTGCCTTAGAGCTCCCAGGGATGTGTGGATGGCAGACTCCCCCTGTTGCGGGGGATCCAGTCTGGCATCTCCTATGTCTTCATTCCTTCCAACACTGGCATGCGGGAGACCGGAAGACGGGTCAGAAGGCACAAGTTCTGGTCCTAGGAGCGGTTTGCTTTGTGTTCTTGAGCCAGTCACTTCCGCCCCTGCTGCTTCAGTTTCCCCATATGACAGTGGGGGCTGGGAATGAATGAGCTCTCAGTTGTGCGCACTTGGACAGCCCTTTAAGTGGTGAATCCTCAGTGCCAGCAGAGGGCGCCAGACCCTGAGGAGCAGATTGGAGGCTCCCTTCGGACCTTCCAAGTAGAGGGCTGAAAGAGCCACAGTGAGGCAGGAAGAGTGACAGCTTCGAACAGACATGGGGTACCCAAGCGACTGACTGGAGGGACAGGCTCTTCAGAAGAAAGAGCTCTGTGTAAGGGCAGGGCGGACGACATCCCAGTCTGGCTCTGGGCTAATGGCAATTAGAAACCGAGCACCTGGCGTTCAAAAGCAACTTTCCATTCCGGCACAACGCTCCCCCTGGGGGGGGGGGGCCTCCGTCGTTGGGTGGGGGTTGAAGATCTCTCCCCCGACCCCTCTCCCTACAAAACTATTTTTAAATATTTGGAGAAAAGAAATGTAGCATCATGGGAAAGTATCATGTTCTACAGACGATTCAAAATGCATCATTCTTACTCTGAGTTCAAAATGCATTTGCCATCTAAGATGCTTAAACAAGACAGCGCGTTACTGGTAATAGTAAAGAAAAAACAAACAAACAAACCTAGAAACCTAAAATGTCCACCAATAGGAAAATAACCTATATTACAGCAAATACCATAAAATATAAGCTCTCCATATATAGTGACAGGGGCAAGACGTGCAGTTCATGAAGCAGACAAGAATGGAGCACCAGGATAAATACTATAAATGGGTAAGCTTCTAGAAAGAAACCAAGGAGCTGTTAACAGGGGTTACCTTTGGGACAACGGGAAAAGGAAGGCTTACTTTTCGATTTTATACCTCTGTATATAAAATTGGGAGTTTTCAAACAACGTGCTTTGTATTATTTTTTTAAATGTCAACAGGGATTATCCCGTGGGAAGATTATGGACCATTTTTGTAAGTTTTTATCTTTCTGCTTTACATTTTTTAAAAACAAAAACATTTTGCTGAAACCAATATTACACTGTATGTTAACCAACTGGAATTTAAATAAAAACTTGAAAAGAAAAAAAACATTTTGATATTTTGAATGGGTGACATAAGATTCAAAAAATCAGGGCAATGTAACAAAGTATACATGGAGAAATCTTATTCCCACCCTGCTCTCATCTACCCCATCCCCCTGCCCAACTTCTGCCAAACCCTATGAGTAACTACTTTTTTTTTTTTACCTTTTGATTCCCTTCACCCATTTCTCCCCCTTCCCCCGCCCCCGCCCCACCTCTGCAGTCACCAGTCTGTTCTCTGTAACCACGAGTTCAGTTTTGGTTTGTTTTAGATTCCACATATAAGACAGATTATACGGTATTTGTCTTTGACTTATTTCACTTAGCATAGTGCCCTCAAAGTCCTTCCATGTTGTCTTAAATGGCAAAAATTCTTTTTTTAAAAAAATTGAATTAGGGGCGGCTGGGTGGCTCAGTCGGTTGAGCGTCCAACTCTTGGTTTCAGCTCAGGTCTTAATCTCAGGGTTGTGGGATTGAGCCCCAAGTTGGGCTCCCAGTTCAGCGGGGAGTCTGCTTGAGATTCTCTCTCCCTCTCCCTCTGCCCTCCCCCGCTCATGTGTGCTCTCTCTCTCTTTCTAAAATAAATAAGTAAATCTTTTTTAAAAACCCAAATAATATTCCATATATATATATTTCATATTTCTTTATCTGTTCATCCATCGACAGACACTTAAGTTGTTTCCATGTCTTAGCCATTGTGAATAATGCTGCAATGAACATGGGGGTGCATATTATCTTTTCGAGTGAGTGTTTTTGTTTTCTAGAATTGCTGGATCACAGGGTAATTCCATTTTTTATTCCATAGTGTTTTCCACAGTGGCTGCACAGTTTACATTCCCACAGACAGTTTTTCTCCACATCCTCGCCAGCACTTGTTATTTCTTGTCTTTTTGATGATAGCTATTCTAACAGGTGTGCGGTGATAGCTCAGCATGGTTTTGATTTGCATTTCCCTGATGACGAGTGATGTTGAGCATCTTTTCACATTGGCCAACTCAATGTCTTCTTTGGAAAAATGCCTACTCAGATTTTCCGCCCATTTTTAAATATTGGATTGTTTGTGTTTTTGCTATTGAGTTGTATGAGTTCTTTATATACTTTGGATATTAGCACCTCATTGGATATATAATTTGCAATTATTTTCTCCCATTTGGTAGGTTGCTTTTTCATTTTGTTAATAATTTCCTTTGCTGTGCAGAAGCTTTTTAATCTGATGTAGTCCCACTTAGTCATTTTTGATTTTGCTTTTGGTGTCAGTATAAAAAAAATCACCAAGACCCATGTCAAAGAGCATACGACCTACGTTTTCTCCTAGAAACGTTATGATTTCAGGTCTTACATTCAAATCTTTAGTCCATTTCGAGTTAATTTTTGTGTATGGTGTGAGATAGGGGTCCAGTTTCATTCTTTTGCATGTGGCTTCAGTTTTCCCAACACCGTTTATTGAAGAGACTGTCCTTCCTCCATTGTACATTTTGGCTCTTTTTTTTTTTTTTTTTTTGTAAATCAGTTGACCTTATATATGTGGGTTTATCTCTGGACTTTCTAGTCTTTTCCATTGATCCACATGTCAGTTTTAATACTGATACCATACTGATTTAATTACTATAGCTTTGGAATATTGTTTGAAATCAGGTAGTGTGATGCCTCCAGCTTTGTTCTTTCTCAATTGCCTCGACTATTTGGGTTTTGTGTGTGTGTGTGTGGTTTCATACAAATTTTAAGATAATTTGTCCTATTTCTGTGAGAAAGGCCATTGGGATTTTGGTACAGATTTCAGTGAATCTATAGATTTCTTTTGAGTAGTATAGATAATTTAGCAATATTGATCCTCCCAATCCATGAATACAGAATATCTTTCTATTTATTTATGTCTCTTCAGTTTCTTTCATTAATGTCTTGTAGTTTTCAGTATATAGGCCCTTCATCTCCTTGGTTAATTTATTTCTAAGTATTTTATTATTTTTGATGCAATTGTAAATGAGATTCTCTTCTTAGTTTCTCTTTCTGATAGCTCATTATTACTGTATAGAAACACAACAGATTTTTGTGTATTGATTTTGTATCCTGCGATTTTACTGAATCCACTCACTACTTCTAACAGTTTTTTTGATGATGTCTTTAGGGTTTAGGTTCCTACATATGAAATCATGCTTCCTGCAAATAGTGATAGTTTTACTTCTTCCTTTCCAATTTGGATGCCTTTTATTTCTTCTTCTTGCTTAATTGCTCTGGCGAGGACGTCTAGTATTATGTTGAATAAAGTAGGTGAGAGTGGCATCCTTGTCTTGTTCCTGATCTTTAAAGAAAAGGTTTTAGCTTTTCATCACTGAATATGTTAGCTGTGAGCTTGTCATATATGATCTTTATTATGTTAAGGTATATTCTTTCCAAACCAGCTTTGTTGAGAATTTTTATTATAAATAGATGTTAAATTTTGTCAAATGGTTTTTCTGCATCTATTAAAATGATCACGTGATTTCTATCCTTCATTTTGTTAATGTGGTGTATCACAATGACTGATTTATGGATGTTGAACCGTCATCCTTGCATCCCTGGAATAAACTCCACTTGATCATGGTATGTGATTCTTTTAATGTATTATTTATGGGTAACCACTTTTATCATTTCATGTAATCCCATTGGTGTTTCTTTGTGCAGAATCAAGCATATAAATATTCTAGTCCCTCTTTCACATACAAAAGGTAGTATATTATGTACACTGCTGCATCTTGCTTTTTCCATTTAGCAGGGTCCTGGATATCTTTCTATATCACTAAAATATCTTTCCCATCTTTTTCCTCCCCCGTTTTCACATGCGTATTTAGTGCTATATGTTTCCCTCTCAACACTGCTTTAGCCTTTACAGGGATGTGGAAATCCAGGGTCAAAGAAAGTAAGTGATTTGCTGATACTCACATGGCTAGTGTGGCAACTTCTCTTGGCTGGGAAGAGCAGGAGCTCTATTGAGACCCAGACTCTTCTCAAAGTTTCTCTGTGGCTTCTAGATAAACTATGGTATTTTAGATAAGATACCCACTCGAGTTTACATGCTACCCAGGGGCCCTGTAAGAGAGAACTTGAACCTGGCCTATTATTGTCATATAAACATGTACAGTTGTTGGACTGGGGTTTTCTGAAGAAGATAAGACTGGGGGAGGAACAGAGAGAGAGAGAGAGAGAGAATGAGATCACTAATGGGTCCCTGAGATAAATCACTGTGTGTGAAAGAAATCTGGTAGAGGGCAGCAGAGTCAAGATGTTGGAGGATGCTGTGACTCTAGGCAGGAAGTGAGGCCACACATGACCATAATCTAGTATCCCCTCCATCCCCTGAGGTTCTGGAAGGAGAAGGCTGTGATGCAAGGGAATGAAGAGTATTACTTGGGGCCAGCAGCTGGGGTTTTGAAATAGCTAATGTGAAGAAGTAGATGGAAAGTCTCTGTTGGCCAAAGAGAAGGACAGAAGCCACAGAGGTCTGTGGTCGGAGGAGTAAAGAAATGGCACAGGGGGCGGGGTGCCAGTGGGGTGGCCTTAGTCAACAAAGAGAAGGATGACCGTGCAGAGGGCAGCACGATGATGGAACTGCAACCCAGCATGATAACTCTAACTATGTGCAGAACGTGTTCAAACTCCTAGAAGGAATTGGTGGGGAAGGGTTAGTCCCAGGGGAAAATAACAGGTCTTTTTGCTAATCAAAAGGGTATCACCTTGAGCTGCAGAATTTTGGCATATCAGCTGCAAATGTGACACATTTATTAGGGATCAGCAGCTGGGATATGAATATACACAGCTCTCGCTGGTTTATTTTTGTCACTATTTTAATTGAAATCAACATCATAACCTGCATAGCAGACATTATTATTCTCATTTCATACATGTGGACACTAGAGTCAGAGTTTTCCAAGCTCACACCGTGAGAAGCACTCACCTCATTCCCCGACCCATTTTCTTTTAAATCCAGGTGCACATTTCCAACATGATGGAGAGGCGGGCACATCTCCCAGAAATCCCAGGTTTGCCACTGGATGAAGTGTGGGTGGTACTTTTTCAGAAGGGCATGAGTGCATTGCATTTAGACACATGCGTTTCTGAAGTTGTTAACATACCACGGAGTGTATGTGTGGTTATTGGGCAGCCAGCGGGGAGGACTACAGTTACAGTTGTTCTAGAATAGCCATTCCATTCCTCCTTATTTTGTGGTGGCCACGTAGCTGGGAGAATTGACCTCAGCCAAGGATGAGCCCTGATTAATCTCAGTCAGGTGTATTCTATCAGTGATGGAGACTGGTTCTGGGATGAGCTCATGGCTTAGCTTGGGCTAATGAGATACAAAGAGAAATTTTCCAAGGGCTTTTGGAAGATGTTTCCACCTCTTAGAAGAAAGTACAGGGAAAAAATGGTGTCTTTTCTTCTGGATGTTGTTAGGCATGGATAAGGGACTCAGAACTGTTGCTGCTTCCTTTGTATGTGAAGCTGGCACCGAAGGAGGAAGGGAAGAGAATCAAGGGAAAAATACATCAAGGCCACTGGATTAAATCAACCAGAATCAATCAACTGGTTAAGCAAATTGATAGGCCTCCATCTTGTTTAAACCAATTTGGTTTTTTTTTAAAAAAGATTTTATTTATTTATTTGACAGATTGAAAGAGACAGAGAGAGCACAAGCAGGGGGAGCAGTAGAGGGAGGGAGAGAAGCAGGCTCCCCGCTGAGGAGGGAGCCCAATGAAGGGGCTCGATCCCAGGACCCTGGGATCATGACCTGAGCTGAAGGCAGACGCTTAACCGACTGAGCCACCCAGGCGTCCTGCTACATCGAGTCTTTTGATAATTATCCCCAGATAACTGTTGAGGAAACTGAGGCTCAACCATCTGAGCCACCCAGGCGCCCCTGCTTAAGCCACTTTGAATTGAGTTTTCTATTACTTGTGTCTGAAATCATCCTGACTGATACAGCCTGCCCTCTGAGAAACTTAATCTCCATTAATCAGAGTCTCCTCAGCACCCCTGGGGTTGTGTCTAAATCCCCATGTATTTATGTAAGGCTGAGCTTCGGGGTGTGAGAATAGGTATTTGGTCCTCAGGCGTCATCTTTCCACCTAGCATCCACTAAGGCATCCATCAAACCATCTGGTCCTTAGTTGACGGGCCATACAGATCACTGTTGTGCTGTTCCTCATTCCCATCAGCTCTCTCTCTCTCTCTCTCTCTCCACTTCTGTCCCACCCATGGGCACACAATAAACATTCTCGCTGTGTGGATGCTATGCTGGATCATAGGAAACGTTATATGATTTTCAAAAGCTTGGTCTCCTCTTGCATTGCTCTTGGGTGCTAAGATCATTCTGCTGCTCCCTTACTCTGCTGGGTTTGGGGGAGCACTATAAGGTCCTGTCTCCCCACATACACCGTGTAACCCTTCCTACTCTGGATTCTATCAGGAAGCACAGACCGTCTCTGCTCTCAAGATCCCACAAACCAGCCAGGGGAGGGGGCAGAGGGCAGAGCCTTCCTTCCTTAAGAACCCACATCTGCTCACTCTTGCTTCTCCTCTGACTCTTGCCAAACCAAGAGATCCTCTGTCTCCTCTTGGGGCCAAGAAAGTCTTAATCTAACTCATATTTATTCTCCTAACTGTTTTGTGCTTTTTGTTTGTCCTGCCTGTTCTGTTGATTCTTTTTTCTCTCAATTTCTTCCCTTTTTATTTATTAACCCCGTTTATATTCTTTTAGTGCCTTTTCTAGACATTACAGCACTCATGATTAATATATCAAAATCTAAAGTTAATCAAAACCCCAAATCTTTTCCTCTTCCCAGATAATGCAAGGATTTTCAAACGCTTTAAACACTCCATTTTTCACCACCTTTGATTTATATGTCATGGTTGGTAGTATTTTCATTCTAACCCCACAGGACATTACAACCATTATCTCTTTTTTTGCACTTATGATTAATTTACATATGTCTACATTTTTACCACTTTCCTTGTTGTTTATACCTTCTTAAGTCTCAGATCTACTATGTAGGATCACTTTCTTTCTGAAGCATGTTCTCTGGAAATTTCCTTTACTGAAGTGATGAGCCACCTGTTTTTGTTTGTCATAAAATACAGTTTTTGTCTTCTTGGTAAATTTTCTTTTTGTGTAACATTATAAGTTGGAAGTTGCTTTCTTTCAGCACACTGAAGATATTCTACTATTCCTGGGTTTCCCTTTTCTATTGAGAAGTTAGCTGTCAGACCATCATTTCTTTGAAAGTATAGTTGACCCTTGACAACATGGGTTTAAACTGTGTAGGTTTGATTGCTTGTGAATTTTTTTAAATAAATATATTGGACAATTTTTTGGAGATTTATGACAATTTTTGAAAAACTCACAGACAAACCACATAGCCTAGAAATATTGAAAAAAATCAAGAAAAGTTAGGTATTATTGTAAGGATACAGTATATAATAAATATGACATACAAAATATGTGTTAGTTGACTGTTTATGTTGTGAGTAAGGTTTCCAGTCAACAGTAGGCTATTCGTAAAGTTTTGGGGAGTCACAAGTTACACTCAGATTTTCAACTGCACAGGAAGTCAGCGCCCCTCACCCCCATGTTTTTCAAGGATCAACAATGATTTTTTTTTCCTCCGTTACTTTCAATTTTTTTCTCTCTTTGTCTTTGGTTTTCTGCAATTTTTGCTATGACGTTTCTATGTGTGAGTTTCTTTCATTTGTCCTCCTGGGGATTCATAGGTTTCTTGAATCTGGGGATTGTTATTTGTTCACCAGTTCCAGAAAATATCAAGCAATCTCTTCAAATAGTGCTTCTACCCCATTCTCTCTCCATTCTTCTTCTGAGACTCTATTTAAATATGCTTTAGACTTTTCGGCATTAACCTCTATGTCTCTTAATCTCTTTCATATCTATTTTACATATTTTTTAACTTTCTGTATTATACATATTATAGGTAAGTTCTTCTGACTTGACATTCAATTTTCTCTTCAGCTGCACTTAATCTGTTGTTAAGTACATTTATTAAGTTTTTATTTTCACTTATGTGTTTTTCATTTCTAGAAATTCTGTCTGCTTTTTAAAAAAAATATTGCATCTATTTATTTGAGGGGGGAGGGGCAGAGGGAGAGAGAGTCCCAAGCAGACTCCACACTGAGTGTGGAGCCTGCCTTGGGGCTCAGTCCCATGACCCCGAGATCATGACCCGAGCTGAAACCAAGAGTCAGCCGCTTAACCAACTTCACCATCCAGGCGCCCCTAGAAGTTCTCTTTGCTTTTAAAAATAATATGTTATGCTGCTTTTTTTAGTTTCCTATTTGCTCCATACTTTTTTAAACTGTCTCATATTTCATTAAACATAATGAGCACATTCTCGTATACGAAGTGTCTGATAATTCCAGTTTCTGAAGTTTTTATGGGCTTATTCCTGCTATCTGTCTTTTCTGCCGGTTCTTACAATTCTTAGTGTATCTCATTATTTTCAACTATGTGCTGGGTATTATTGGAATAATTTGTCACTTTGAAGGAGCTAACTTTCTCCAGAGAACATTTGTGTTTGCTCCTGCCAACCACCTAGGGTCATTACTGATTTAGTAACACCTTAAACCAAGTTCAAGGTTTGACACTCTCTGAACGAGTCAGTTGAGGAAAACCTTGTCTGTAAATCTATGTAAGAGCTAGTTTGCTTCTGGATTACACTTACTCTGAGGGTGTTGTCCTTCGAGATCCCAGTTTTTTATAGATGGGATTGCCTCTCATCCTCCCAGCTTGTGGGGGTCCTGGGCTCCCCTTGTCACACATGGCTCTTGCTAGAATTGGCAGATGCCCTGGAACAGAGCTCCTTCTCTTTTCACTAACTTCACTGTGTACCCCTGTTTTCCTTTCAATTGGACCTAGTAAGTTCTTTTTTTTTTAAGATATTTTATTTTTTATTTGACACACAGAGAGAGTACAAGAAGGGGGAATGGTAGGCAGAGGGAGAGGGAGAAGCAGGCTCCCCACTCAGCAGGGAGCCCGACGCAGGGATCGATCCCAAGACCCCGGGATCATGACCTGAGCCAAAGGCAGACACCCAACCAACTGAGCCACCCAGGCGCCCCTGGATCTAGTAAGTTCTTTATTATCTTGTCTTTTCAGAGCTTTAAAGAAGCTGCTCTTTATATTTTATCCAGCATTTTGAGTTGTTTTTGGTGGGATATGTTTTCTGAATCACCTAGCCTATCAAAATTCCCAAATTTTTGTTTAAGCCAAAGTTATTCCCTTTCCTCCCAGAAGACCTCACGTGAAACTTAAAAGTCAGAAGATGCTTTTCTTTGCGCTATATCATTTATTCCCTGAGGCAATAAACAAGGACACACCAAGCCTGAGTGAGAAAAGGTCTATCAGGTAGAAGAAAGTACCCTTCAATGTGGCTACTATTTCAACATATTATTGTGCCACACATCTAAACTGCTTAGCCTGATGTCAAGCACATAGTTAGGGTTCAGTAAATAGTTGCTATTGTCATCATGATCATTTCTGTATCCAAACTCGCCTTCTTTAGGAAAACTTCCTTCATTAACCTTGTTCCATTCCAATTCCTCCTTTACTGTATTTTCTTCAAGTACCTTTTGATTTACTCTAATTGCTTTTTCAAATGTGCACTTTTTCTTGGGAAAGTGCAGTGACTGAACATCATTCCCAGAAGCTTCTGAAGGTGTTGAGATCTTGTTTCTTTGTTAACTCTGGTATCAGAACTCTTTCAGTTACAGGTGACAGAAGACAATTCAAACTGCATTTAAAATAAAGATTCGGGGCGCCTGGGTGGCTCAGTCTGTTGAGCCTCCGACTCTTGATTTTGGCTCAGGTCATGATCTCGGAGTCGTGAGATCAAGCCCTGCATTGGGCTCCTTGATGGGCATGGAGCATGCTTGGGATTCTCTCTCTCCATCTCCCTCTGCCCCTCTCCCCCTCCCCTCCCCCACTCACACACACACTCTCTCTTTTTTTAAGACTTTATTTATTTGACAGATAGAGAGAGAGAGAACACAAACAGGGGGAGTGGCAGGCAGAGGGAGAGGGAGAAGCAGACTCCCCACTGAGCAGGGAGCCCAATTCAGGGCTCCATCCCAAGACTCTGGGATCATGACCTGAGCCGAAGGCAGACACTTAACTGACTGAGTCACCCAAGCATCCCCCCTCTCTCTCTCTTAAAAGAAAAATTCTATTGGTTAATGTAACTGAAAAACCCAGTGGTAGGTCTTCAGGTACAGTTTGATCCAGGGGTTCAGTATATATCAGGAGAACCTGATCTTTCTTATCATATCATGGTTCTTTGGCCCTTTATTTTTCCTTCATTCTCAGGCAGTTCCACACTGCATGGTAGCAGAACCTCCACACTTACATCCTCAGCTCCAAATCCAGTGGAAGCATGCTCCTATTCACTCCAACAGAGGTTCCAAGATTTACCCCTATTGGACTAATTCGGTCAATGTCCCTTTCTTTCGCTGTGGCTAGGGGAATGCGATGTGCTGATTAGCCAAGTCTGCATCAGAGGTATATTTCCTGGAACACAGAGTTAAGCCCATCTGAAAACTATGAGTTTTGAGATGGGAGGAATTGTGGTTTCCTGAAGGAAAACTTGGGGGATTGCCAAAAGAGGGGTAAGTGGACACTGGGTATCCACAAGCACCATCTGTCCACTTCAGTCTCCAACAGCTCACAGAAAAAACACTCAGGAACAGGGCCCTTGGGGCAGAATAAATTGCCTTAATGTGGTGCTGGTTCTATCCAGGTCTTTGGGACATGGACATAGATTTCAGCCACACACAGACAGGATGAAAGCTGGAGTGTTCAGGTGACTGACCTGAAGGCTGCTCCCACAACCTCCCAACCACTCTGGTACAGCAGACCCCACTTGGAATTTATCAGGCTACTCCCCTTGGCCTCCTCGAGCTGTTTTTCTCCCTCTGATATAAAAATAACACTTAAACAGGATCCCGACCCCATATCCCAGGCAAATCAGCTATCCAGAGATGGCAGCCAAATTCACCCTAGGGTCAGGGTGCAGGGACTTATTACACCCAGTTTTGAGAGCAAGCCAAGAAATAAGGTTTCAAGAAATATGATACCATGACCAGAGACTAAAAGCAAACACGCAAGGAGTATTTATTTCCCAGCCAAAGCCAGTACCTTCTGCTGATTCGTCCTGCCAAAGATAATGGGTCAGGCTCGCCTGGCAGCAAGAGCAGTGTGGGAGCTCTGAGAGGCAAAGGGCAGGGGCAGGGCAGAGAGCTCCTTTTTTTTTTTTTTTTTACTCCGGAAAATCACTATGGGTGTAGTGTTGAGCAGTGCTAGGGTCTGCCCGAGCTGAAGCCCTCCTCCATCCCCATCCTCGATACCAGTATCTCGTGGGGAAGGTCAGTGCGCCCCGGGCCTGCTTGCCTTCAGAGCCTTGTAGCTAGAGGGCTAGGGGGACTGAAAGCGGGTGGCGAGGCAGTAATTATAGTAACCACTTACTGAGCGTCTATTAGATGACAGGCTTGTGCTTTATTTACAGTAAGCTTTGGGCTTAAGAGTGTGGCACCGGAGTCCAGAAACACTGGTTTTGACTCCGAGCTCCATCTCACTCGCTTTGAGGTTTTGATCAAGTTAATCTCTTTATGCTTCGATTTTCTCATCTGGAAAATTTTTATCATATGTATATAATAATACTAATACATATGAAACATTTCAAACTTAAATAAAAAACATATAATAATATTTACCACACAGGGTGGTGAGGGATTACAAGAGATACTGCATACAGAATGTTTTGCAGTGTCTGGTAGGTATTAAGCGCTGCATAAATGTGAAGGATCATTACATATACTTGTCATTTCTAACCCTACCCCAATCCTACTATGTGAATGCATTCGCTAGAGAGAGGCTCAGTTGCTGTAGCAAAGCTTCGATTTGTCAGTGGTTTAAGCAAGACAGAAATTTATTTCTCTTTATAGCATGACAGCCCAGAGGTAGGCAGGCCAACAAGGGGGCAGGAGAGGTTCTGTCATTTCCAACCTGCATCTTCCACCATTGGGTTCAAACGGTGCCCCAGCTCTGACCATTGTATCAGAATTCCAGTCAATAGGAAGAAGACAATCTGCCCCTTCCTTCTAAGGTCATTCTTAAAGTCTGAGTATAACGCTGATGCTCAGATCCCATTAGCCAAGCTTAGTCACATGGCCATACTATCTGCAAAGGAAGCTGGGAGATATAATCTTGCACTTGGCTAAAGTTGTGGGGGTTAGTTGTAGAGGAAAAAGAAGGAAGGAGTAGATACTGCTCTGTCAGAGCCCACCATCTGGCCACCCCAAGCAGAGAACACAGTCAGCAGCCCTGGAAGGGAGGCATCTGGGCACCGCACCAGCCCAGGATCTCTGAAGGACAATGTGTGGATGGGATCCGATGGTCTAGTGACCTGTAAACTAAAAGGCAGATAATCTGCTCCTCTTACTCTCCGTAGAGACAACAGTGGAGGAGGAACAGGATAAACTCGTTAAAGCATCCACTTGGATAGACGTTTTTGTTATGATATAGTGTCCTTCTTCATCTCTTATTACAGTCTTTGGTCTAAAATCTAGTTGGTCTGATATAGGATGACTACACCAGCTTTCTCTTGGTGTCCATTAGCACAATCAATTGTTCTCCACTTCCTCACTTTCCATCTGGAGGTGTCTTTGAGTCTAAAATAAGTCTCTTGGAAGCAGCATATTAATGGGTCTTGTTTTTTAATCCATTCTGATACTGTGTCTTTTGACTGGAGCATTTAGTCCATTTACATTCAGAGTAATTATTGAAAGATATGAATTTAGTGCCATTGTATTATTACCTGTAAAGTCACTGTTCCTGTAGACTGTCCCTGTTCTTTTCTAGTCTGTGTTACTTTTGGGCTCTCTCTCTGCTCAAAGGGTCCCCTTTAATATTTCTTGCAGGACTGGTTTAGTGTTCACAAATTCCTTTAGTTTTTGTTTGTCCTGGAAACTCTATCGCTCCTTCTCTTCTTAATGACAGCCTTGCTGGATAAAGTATTCTTGGCTGCATCTCTTCCCCATTTAGCATGTTGAATATATCATGCCCATCCTTTCTGGCCCGCCAGGTCTCTGTGGACAGGTCCATTGCCAGCCTTATGTGCCCACCCTTGATGGGCATGAAGGAGGGCACCTGATGTAATGAGCACTAGGTGTTATACGCAACTGATGAATCACTAAATCCTACCTCTGAAATTAATAATACCGTATATGTTAGCTAAATTGAGTTTACATAAAATTTAAAAGAAAAAAATCCACTTGGAACAAGAAAGAAAGGCAAACACCTAGCCGTCACTGGATCTTATCAATTACCAAATCCAGTTGGGCAGGAATTGCAAAGCTGCTTCTCCACAGAGGAGTAAGTTCTTGGGTGATGCCTCTGGCAACCACTGGTTCTGCTCTCTGGGGAGGACCTCCCCTTTCCATTAGCCTATGTGGAGTCTGGTGTTGTCTCCTGGGAAGTTATCCCTTACCCAGGATCCTCTAAGGCTGCCCCAGAGAACATGTCCTTGCAGACCTTACAGCTTCTATAGACCTCTTCCTGCTGGCGCATATCTGGGAGGCTGATCAAACCAGCTTTTGGTGACCAGGTTTGTAGTTTCTTTGCCAATACAACACCCTCAAAATCTTAAAAAAAAAAAAAAGATTTTATGTATTTATTTAAGAGAGAGACAGAGAGAGCATGAGCCGGGGGAGGGGTTGAGGGAGAGGGAGAGGGATAAGCAGACTCCCCACTGAGCAAGGAGCCCAACAGGGGGTTCAATCCCAGGACCCTGAGATCATGAGCTGAGCCGGTCAGACACTTAACCAACTGAGTCATCCAGGCACCCCCAACACCCGCAAAATCTTTTTTTAAAAAGATTTTATTTATTTATTTGTCAGAGAGAGAGAGACAGAGACAGAGCACAAGCAGGGGGAGCGGCAGAGAGAGAGGGAGAAGCAGGCTCCCTGCTGAGCAAGGAGCCCGATGAGGGGCTCAATCCCAGGACCCTAGCATCATGACCTGAGCCAAAGGCAGACGCTTAGTTGACTGAGCCACCCAGGCATCCCCACCCTCAAAATCTTAAAAGGCTTCTGACTGGTTCCATATTTGAGGAACCAAAGCCAATGGTCTCATAGAGCCATAAATTCTGTGCCTGATACTCTGGACGTGGTGTACTTTCTATTCTCTCTCAAAATGCTGGTGGCTATTGAGGCCATCTGAAAAAATATGCTTGGCTGTGAAGGGAGCCTCCCTTATTCTGCCCACTGGGCCAGTTCCCACTGTTGCTGAACAGAGTGTGCTTGGGAAAGGTTTGGAACCAGAGGCACAATGCTGGCGAAGGCTGCCTCTTCCAAACCACCTCTTATAACCAGCCTGAGAGCACCTCTCCTGTAGGTCTTTGCTAGTAGTTGTAAGCAACAGCCCAGACACACTAACATTCTGAGTGTTTCCATCCAGTTTCTGTGACTTATAGGCTCTATTAAGGCATTATAGATGGCTGCCACACCATATGTTTTGCTGTAATATAACAATGGTCACCACCTTACCAACATGCAATACTTTTCTTTGCTATCTGCTGCCCAATCTCTAAACCAATGTCACTTGTTTTGGACTTTTTAGAGCAGTGCCACTTACAGATACTAATTCTGCATTCATTAGGATTCACGTTTGGTTGCTGTACCAAAGACCCACTTTAAGAATGACTTAAACAAGAAAATTTATTTCTCTCTCATATAAAATAGTCTGTAGACAGTCTAAAGCTAGTAGGGGGACTCTGAAACCTTTAACAGCATTCCACTTTGGGTACAAGATAGCTGCTCTAGCTCCTGCCATCACATCAACATTCCAGCCAGCAGAAGGGGAAAAGGAAGAGAAGGAACCACGCCTCTTTCTTTTAAGGCCTGACCTGGAAGTTGCTCACATCCCTTCCACTCACATCACTTTGGCCAAAACTAGTCACAAGGCCTCATTTAGCTGTAAGGAAGATTGGGAATCTGAGTCTTTATTACGGGCAGCCACTCCAGCTAACATTCAAGTGATTTTACTACTAAAAGAAGAAGAGGAAAATAGATGGTGGGAGGCAACTGGCAGTCTGCCACAGAATGTTTTCATCCTCATTTTACATTGGTAGAAACAGGCTCAGAGAAAACAAGCAATGCTTTTTAAGGTCATATGGCAAACAAATGGCAGAACATGAACTTTAATCAGGTCCATCTGACCGTAAAACAGGCTTTCCATCACATCCAGCCAAAATATTTTGGTCATCAAGGTGCCCACTGTTTACTTGGAGATACAGAACCTTCCCCGTGAATAGTTATGTAAATGTCAGCTCTGTGCGCCCTAAGTTAGGCACACAGAGCCTGCGCTATGAGACCAGTGCGTGAGAGTGAGGCCATCAGGGAAGACTGTCTTAAAGAAGAGCCCTCCTACTGGCCCTGTAGATGAAACAGGCCTGTGGGAGAAGGGGAATGGAGCATCGCAGGAGAAGGCAATGGTGTGATCTGCACCTGTTCTGTATCTGGCTTGGTTGTTAAGGTGGCCTGGAGCTTAAGCAGGGGTAGAGGCCTGCCAGGTCTGATGCATCACGTCTCTCCAAGGATGGTCCACTTGATCCTTCCACCAGTTGAGGCATCCCCTTCACTGTGCCTTAGACAGCCATCCTCTGGGACAAGACAGGAATAGGCCACAGGGATCCTGCAGAAGGAGAGCTGCACTCACCCCCAGTACTACCCAAGACACACACGGAAAGACAAAGTCCCTTCCCTGACCCATTCTCCTCCACCCTCCCTGGAGGCAGGACAAGGGCTTTGAGGGGTGAAGAGAAATGTGTTCGGTACATTCAGCAAGAAATCCAGTAATCCATTACTGAGTGTCCATTCTGGGGCCCGAGATGGGATGGAAGAGGTTGGAAGGAGAGGAGGGGTGGGAAGAGAGAGGGGAGCTAGAGCAGCTGGGTCAGCATTCCCGATTTGGACACTGACTCAGGCCCCAGGAATGCCAAGGAAGGGGGGTGGGCAGCCACCAGAGCCGGGCTGGGATCCTGTTGGCACCAGGAGTTGTAGGGACAGCACACACAGAGGGCTGTTGGGACCGGGGCTCCCACACTCTGAGACCCACCTCTGAACCACTGGTAGAAACAGATGTCTCTCACCCTGGGCCCTCGAGCCCACCGCACAACTTCGCGGTGATTCTCCCAGCTCCCCACCTTCCCGGCCATCCCACTCCAACTCCTCCAGCAGGGAAAGGGACAGGCTCCTGGGACTCAGATGGGGACATCTGGACACACAATGGCCACTCTCCTGGGACCTCCCACAAACCCCTTGGCCCCAGCCTCCCAGCTGGCTCCAACTTGCCCTTTCTAACTCCAGCACCACCCACGACAGAAGTTTCTACGAGGAAGAATGTTGAGCTCAGCTCGCCTCCATTTTCCCTCCTTTGGCACTTGACAAAGATGAGAAGGAACCCAGGACTCCGAGAGCCCACCTCCTCCCACCAGTGCCTCCCCAGTACCCCCCAGTGCTCCAAGCCGCCTCCCCCATAGCAAGGTCCTTCAAGTTTGTCCTTGAAGACCCAGGAGGGAGCCCAGGACCAGGCCTCAAGATGCCAGGTGCCCCCCCCCGCCCTCCCCACCCAGCCCCAGGCTCTGGGCGGGAGCAGCTGAGCCTGTGGGGCCCTCCCTCCTGCTGCCTGACACCCAGTCAGAGAGAAACCGATCTGGGGAAGGCAGGGCGCCAACGGCTGGGCCCAGAATAGTGCTGTGTGGCCAGCATTGCGCACTTGCTCTCCAGTTGGTCAGGGTTGGCCACATGGAGCACGCACTGCACCAGGTACAGGGGTGCCGGGGGACAGGCGCTGGGGCAGCCGAGGCCAGGGGACTGAGAGCACACCACACTGTGTGAATGTGCGTGTGTGTGTGTGTGTGCACGTGCGGTCTGGATTTTCTGTGTGTGTGTGTGTGTGTGTGTGTGCACGTGCCATCTGGATTTTCTGTGTGTGTGTGTGTGTGTGCACGCGCGTGCGCGTACCGTCTGGATTTTCTCTGTGTGTGTGTGTGTGTGTGTGCACGTGCCATCTGGATTTTCTCTGTGTGTGTGTGTGTGCGCACACGCGTGCATGTGCCGTCTGGATTTTCTGTGTGTGTGTGTGTGTGTGTGCACACGTGCACGCAGGTGGGCGCCTGTGAGCATGTGGGCTCTGTGTGTATGTGTATTCTTCGTGTAAGTGACGTATGTGGTTCTGTGTGAATCTGGGAATGGTTGAATGTGTGTTTTTCTGAGTGTATATAAGTGTGTAGGGGTGTGTGTTTGTAGGGGGTGGGGGTGGGTGCGTGTGTGTGCGGGCATGCTCACGTGCATGCACACGCATACACACACGCGGTGGGAAAAGGAGTTCCCTGTGGTTTGGGAATGTGGGCCATGTTCCCACCCCTTCAGACCTTCTTCTCCCTCACAGAACCCATCCTGGAGCCACCTTGGGGGACCTGAACATCAAGGTAGGTGGGCCACTTCCTTTGTCTCCCACCTCTCTGGGCCCCCAATCTCCTCCACTCTCATAGCCGGGCTTCTGTCTCTCTCTCCTTTTCCTTCTTTTTCCTGTTTCTTCTTCCTTTGTCCCTCACTTCCTCTTTCCTCTTTCAGAAGAAGTGGGGGGATCTAGAGTCCGAAGACTCTGACCCTAGTTCTGACTTTATCACTTACTAGCTGTGTGAACTGTGGCAAGTTGCTTAACCTCTCTGATCTCAGGTCCCTCTTTAGTAAAATAAGGGTGATAATGCCTCCCTTATAAGATTTCTATGAGGTTTGAGTGAGAAATATATAGGAGAAAAACCCTTGGGGAGCTTGCAAATATTAAATATTATTACTGATAACATTTTAATTGATTTTGTTGTATTACTCCCTATTAACCAAACAGGCCCCATTCCCCTTTCCAGAGATGAGCTTCCTAGAACAAGGAGAGAACACTTCATGGCCATCACCGGCCATGACCACTGGCTCAGAGAGAAGCCATGGGAAACAGGGGGCCAAGGCCTCGAGATGGACAAGGCAGGAGACTGTGGAGGAAGGGGAGCTGCCGGGTCTGGGGGAAGGTGAGGCCCAGGCCAGTTCTGGGGAGTCGGGAGTGGGGGCAGTGGGATGTCGCAGAGCCTGGGGCTGGGACTCTGCTCTGGATCCCTCCAATGCACAAAGGTGGACCCAAGCTCATCTTGTAGCTTCAGTCTCTCTTCAGTCAACTGCGTTGCAGAGCCAGGGGTCCGGCATGTGCAACTCGGGACAGAACCACTATCCTGTGTGACTCTGAGACTCAGCTTTCTCACCTGCAAAATGGGGCCACAGCATCCAGGCTTCCCAAAGCTGCTGCGAGGTTGACCCGAGCCAGCAGATAAGAAAGTGCTCTGGAAGATGGACTTACTGTCCTCTCCCTCTCCAACAGATCCAACAGATCCCCAGACCAGGCCACCTGCTGAGTACACCGGGCTGGAGGCCACATTCCCCAAGGCCACACACTTGTCCCAAGCTGCTCCCTTGGCCCGGGTGGGCTCCCCACCCGCAGAGTGGGACATCATCCCCCCTGACGATGCAGCCTCAGCGGTGGGCTCCAGCACAGATGATCTGGAGCTGGACATAGAGTTCCCAGCCACCGCAGCCTGGGGGTATGAGCTCGGCCTGGTGGAAGAGACACCTTCCGTGTGTCCCTCCCCGCGGGCGCTGTTACCCAGGCCAGGCTGGGACGATGAGCTGCAAAAGCCGGGGGCCCAGGTCTATATGCACTTCATGCAAGAGCACACCTGCTACGATGCCATGGCGACCAGCTCCAAGATGGTCATCTTTGACACCACGCTGGAGGTGAGGCCATGGCTCTGCCCCACCTCCCTCCTTAGGGGCTGCAGCCCCCACTCACACCCTCCGGGACACCCTGCTGGGCACCCCCTGCAAGTCCCCTTCCAGAACTCCTTCTGAACACCCAGGAGGCCAGGGCCGGGGAGGGCTTCTCTCCCTAATTGTCATCCCAGCTCTGCCATTTAGTATCTGTAGGATCTTGGGTCAGTCACTTTACCTCTCTTGTCTCTAAAATAGGGATGGGGGGTGCCTGGCTGGTTTAGTTGGAAGGGCATGCAACTCTTGATCTTGAGGTCATGAGTTCGAGCCCCATGTTGGGTGGAGAGTTTACTAAAAAAAATAATCATTTAATAAATACAAAATGAAATAAAATGGGGACAGGAATGCCTGCTTTGCCCTACAAGCTTCAGAGGACTCCTGGGACAACCCAGGATAAATGGGAGCACTTTGCAAACCCCAGAGTATGTGGAAGACATAGCAGGGTGGCCTAGGACAAACAGCAGGGAACTCTTGGTAACAGAAAATAAGGAGGAGCTCTAGTCCCCGCTCTTCCACTAGGCTAAGCTGTGGAATGCCTGATTCCATTCTTACCATCACAGAGAGCAGGCCAGTGTTTCCAGAAGCACAGCATATGGACCATCCACAGCACGCTATTTGATTCTAGTGGTAGATGCACAAATATATTTATTTTAGTAGCTTTGCATTTATTTTAATACGCATTAGAAAAATACACCCAGAATAGGTATAAGCAGTATAGATAGTATTAGTTAGGATGAGGCCACATGAGTCACCGTCAAATTTATTTAGAGAAAAGTATTTTGTAAGTATTACATAAATAAGTATACCTCTCATGCTTAGATTAGCAAAATCTATACTGTGTGTGACTGTCCACATATGACTTCCGAGTGGAAATGCTGGGTGAGTTTCCCACACCCGGGCAAGCCAGGGGAAGGGGTCCCTGCTGTGCCTCTGGCCACCAGCAGCCTTATCTCTGAGCAAATGCGCCTGACAAGGAACACGTCCAGTGGATGCCAAGACTTAGGAAAGGCAGTGAAGCTCACGTACAGGAGACCCTGGGAGAAGGCCCCAGGGAAGGACCCCTGGTGGGGACAGTGTGCCACTGAGAGGCAGGGAGAGACTCACCCCTCACGGTTCTCTCTGACCCTCAGATCAAGAAGGCCTTCTTTGCCCTCGTGGCCAACGGCATCCGGGCGGCACCTCTGTGGGACAGCAAGAAGCAGAGCTTTGTGGGTGAGGAGGGGTGGGGGGCAGAGCTGGTAGGGAAGGGGAAGAAAGAGATCTTTTGTGGAGATTCTGGGGCTGAGCTCTGAGGTGCCACGGCCTTGAGTGGACCCTTGGGCTGAGCCAAGCTGGGGGCTGGCACTGGGAACATCGGATCCCGGTCTTGTGGCCGCTGGGTGGGAGACCCCACGTGTGGAGTAGGTGTGACCAGCTGACCACTGCAGCTCTACTCCCCTGTGGTCCCATGTCATAGGTGCTAGATAGGAAGAGAGGAAAGGGAGAGGAAGAAATTAGGAGAATAGAAGGTGGGGGAGGAGAGAAATGACAGAGGAAGCATAGAAGGGACGACCCCCATTTCTCAGGCATGGGAGGGGCTGCCCAGCTCTCCTCTTTCTGCAGCTCCCACAGCTGTCTCAGTCCTCGGCCTCTGGCAGAGTGGGGAAGGGGGTCCGACCCCTCAACCCGCCTCTCACCACAAGGCCCCAAGCTGACTCCCCTCCCCTCCTGACCCCGCAGGGATGCTGACCATCACAGATTTCATCTTGGTGCTGCACCGCTATTACAGGTCCCCACTGGTGAGAAGTGGGCTGGGGGTCCCGGGGGCTCCCATCTGGGCTGGGACGGAGGGTGGCTCAGGGAGCCTGGTGTCCCGAGGGTCCCATGTCTGACTTCTGGAGTCCTGTCTGTTCTCTAGGTCCAGATCTATGAGATTGAAGAACATAAGATTGAGACCTGGAGAGGTGAGCTGGCTGCAGAGGGGTGGAGAGGGGCGCCTAGAAGGGGCTGAGGGTGTGTGTGGGTGAGCGGGGAGCCAAGCACCTGGGGTGGAGGATGGGCAGTGGGGATTTCCTGGAGGGAGCAAGGGAGGGGACAGAGGGAGCCCAGGGGGCCTGAGGGAGGAAGACAGTCTGGGAGCTGCCAGGTGATGGGCAGGGCAGCCAGCTCCCTGAGCCTGACTCTGGCTTTGCCTACAGAGATCTACCTTCAAGGCTCCTTCAAGCCTCTGGTCTCCATCTCTCCCAACAGCAGGTAAGTGTCCCCAGCCACCCACCTGCGTCTCCTTGCCCCAAGCAGTCCGCTTCCCCAGCTCCTCAGTTCTGAACTCATAGGCTCATCCTGTAGGGGACAAGGCAGGCTGTTCACCCTGTCCTCCTTTTGCAGGGGCTGGGGTGTAGGGCGTGTCTCCCCCAGACCCACTGCTCCCACCTCTGCAGCCTGTTTGAAGCTGTCTACGCCCTCATCAAGAATCGGATCCACCGTCTGCCCGTCCTGGACCCGGTCTCAGGCACCGTGCTCCACATCCTCACACACAAGAGGCTGCTCAAGTTCCTGCACATCTTTGTGAGCCTGGGCACAGCCTCAGGGAGCCCTGAGGGGCTAAGCAGTCCTTGGCCCAACGGACCGGGGAGGGAGCAGCTGGGAGCCCTCAGGGTGCTGCTCCACCCTGATGCCCCCCTGTCCCTAACCCACCCAGGGCGCCCTGCTGCCCCAGCCCTCCTTCCTCTCCCGCACCATCCAAGATCTGGGCATCGGTACATTCCGGGACTTGGCCATGGTGCTGGACACAGCGCCCATCCTGATGGCACTGGACATCTTTGTGGACCGGCGCGTGTCTGCGCTGCCCGTGGTCAATGAAGCTGGTAACTGCACCCAGGAGTGGGGCTGGCAGGCAGGGGTCTGTGGGCATCAGCTCAGGACCCAGGGTAGAGTTGGGGCTAGAAATCTGCCTGCTTTGAGTCTTAGAGCCATTCCTTAGCCTCTCTGTGCTTCCGTTTCCTCATTTGTGACATGGAAATCTTAACAACACCCATCCCCTGACTTCAGGGGATGATTTGAAAGGAATATGTGCAATAAAATGAGCGCGGTGAGAGGAAACAAGAGATGGGGCTTTTAATGTTAATTCAGCCTAAAATGGGCCATGGGATCCAGACAGATCTCCCCTTTTCTCACTCTGAAGAGGGGTTAGAGGGACTACATTTCTTTGGTTGAACCATGGCTGTAAACCATTTCAAAGTTAAAATTGCTGTAATGATACTAGATACCAAGAAATGTTTTGATTTATTTTTGATTATGAAAAATTTCAAATGTATGAAAATGGTAGGAAAAAAATGTATAATGAAATCCACCTATCCATTACCTGGACTAACTCCTGTTAATATATTGCTGTAACCAGTTGTGTTTTTTTTTCCCCCTTTTTTTGCTGAAGTAATTTAAATTACAGAGATCATGTCATTTCCCCCCTACCCCTTCAGTCTGCACCTCTTAAAATCAGTATATTTCCCATATCACCTAACAAAACTCTAACTAATTTATTAATATTATCTAAGATCTGATCCTGATTCTCATTTGCTCACCTTCCCTGAGAATATCTTTTTTTTTACAGTTGATTTGGACAAACCAGGATCCAGTTAAGGTCCATGCTTGCATTTGCTTCTTTTGTCTTAAGTTTCTTTTAATGTGGAACAGTTCTGTCTTCACTTAATTTCCGTGACATTATCATGGGTCGGTTGTCCTATAGAATGTCCCCCCTCCAGATTTGCCTCTGCTTCCTACAGGTGGCCTCAACATTGTTCCTCTATTCCAGGGTTTCCCCATAAACTGGAAATTAGATCTAAAGGCTTGGTCAGATTCAGGCTACCCATTTGAGGCTAGGATATTTCAGAGGTGACACTATGTATTCATGTTGCATCACATCAGGCCGCATATCAACCTGTCTCTCTGTCCATGATGCTGTGTGACCTGTGGCTTCAGGTGGTGACAGCCCGATGTGTCATTTTGAAGCCAGTAGCCCGGGGAGGGGTGGGGGGTGTCCAGTAATTCCTTCCGAAAGCCCGCCCCCGGCCCTTGCACAACATCCTGGTCCTGATGTGAACCTCTTCCCTTTGTTCCTCTCCTCCCCGCCCCCCGCCCCCTGCAGGACAGGTCGTGGGCCTCTACTCCCGCTTTGATGTGATTGTAAGTATCCGCGGGAACAGGGACTGAGGGCGCCATGGGGAGAGGCTGTGGGTGTGAGGATCGGTGGAGGGCTATCTGTGGACCAGAGGACCTTTACACGGGTAGAGGGGGCAGTATGTGTGGGTCTGGAGCCTGGCTGAGGGGCTGACTCACACGGCACCTCCCCCCCTGCCCCAGCACCTGGCTGCCCAGCAAACCTACAACGACCTAGACATCAGTGTGGCAGAAGCCCTGAAGCAGAGGACGCTGTGTCTGGAGGGAGTCATTTGCTGCCAGCCCCACGAGAGCTTGGGGGAAGTCATCGACCGGATTGCCCGGGAGCAGGTACCCCATACCCCTGCATACGCGCCCCCAACGCATACAGCCCAGTCCTCATGAGCGGCTCCAGCTGTCCCTATACACACGGCACCCACCCTGTCCTCCCGTTTCATGGCCATTTCGAGCTCTCGGTGTCCACACTGGTCTGCAACTGGTCCTGCCCGTGGGGCCCCCGTGCTAAGGGCCACAGACAGTTGATCACCCAGAGTGGTCAGAGCCACCCCTAACTGGTTTCTAGGAGACACGCTCTTGCTCCTCCAGTTATGTTCCTTTGATGCCCCCGATTCTTGGCACCAGCCTTGCTGGCTGCCGTAGCTGCACGGCTCTGACCCCTCATGGACCGTTTGCGGACCCACAGGTACACCGGCTGGTGCTAGTGGACGAGAGCCAGCATCTCCTGGGCATCGTGTCGCTCTCCGACATCCTGCAGGCGCTGGTGCTCAGCCCTGCGGGCATGGACACCCTCAGTGCCTGAGAATATCTGAGTCCTCCCTCCCAGGCCACCTTTCACACGCCAAAGCCAATGAAGGGAGCCAGGGGACCCAGCCTTCATCTTCCCCCACCCCCATTTGCTGGTTTGGCTCTGGTACAGGTAGGCTCTGCCCTCGGCCATTGGCCTTAGCACCAGTCCATTGATCTTTTGGGGCTCTCAGATCTCAGACCGGGGCAAGGACAGGAGTGGCCCAGCTCATTGCTGAGGAGCCCCATGAAAACTCCAAGTGTCAGGACTCACTGTGGGGCCCCCACTTTGTCCTGGTCTCAGCTGAGGTCATGGAGGTCCTCAGAAGAGGGATGGGCAGGGGCTGGGTAAAGGCAAGGGCAGTGATGTGATTTCAGATGCTTGGGGGAGACTGACCTGCCCTCTCACACCTCAATTCCCGCCGGCTCGGAATTCCACTGGAAGGAAGCAGGTTAATAAACCTTTGTTGCATGGAATTTCCATTCTCAGTAAAAACTACTGCCGAAAGGGGGGAGCTTCTAAGTACTAATCTCAGTAAATATGACACCATCTCAGACTCTTGGCTGGTAGCATGCTCGCTACGGGCTCGCACAGATTCCACCTGCTTGGCAGAGGATGGCGAGACGAGGTTCCCAGATTGGAAAGGCAATCTCCCCCGCACAGTGTAGTCACTGTCTTCCCTTCTCTTTTCTCCACAGGCTTCTCCAGCCTTCCCTAATTGCCCCTGCCCTGCTTGTGCTCCCAGAAGTCCTCATGAATGCCCAGTGCACCGTGGGATGATGACATGAAGGAGAACGGCTGAGTCAAGCCTAGAGATCTGTGAACCAGAAGCACCGGGATTACCCCAGGGCCGGTGACTCTGCGCCCACCCACGTCACCTTCCCCCCACCCTGGGGGGGGTGACCGGCCCCAGCAGGGCAGCAAGGCCTCGGTGGGTGGGGTTCGTCAGGAGCTCCGGATTCCTCAGCTTCTGGACTACCTGGGAGTCCCAGCTGTTCCTCCACACCCCCTAAGGTGGCTCCCCACCACTGTGCCCCGCCTCCTCCTCCCAGCGTTGTCGTTTCAGGGCTGCTGGTGGTCGCCGTGGAATAGCAGCTCTGGGTAGAGTCTGTTGAGTGGGGTCCTCCCTCCATTATCATCCTGAGCACCAGCAAACATTGTTCTCATTCCCCAGGGACGGCCTGGGTTTGGATCACTGAGGATGAACCGTTGAGAAAACAAAAAGAAAAAGAACCACGCATGAACTTGAATTGTAGAAGTTTCCCTCAGAAAATGCCAGTCATTTGACCTGAACCTGTGGCAAGACCCCTGTGCTTTCTGAACTCAAAGACACGAGGGAAGTCTGTGATGGACAAACACTACAACTGGCATTTCTTTGGTGCATAGAGTGTTACCCCACCGAAATTTCTTTTTCCATCTTTTATTTATAACAAAACCACAAAGAAGATATGAATTAGTTAATTACATAGTAAATACAACTCAGTCGACAAACTCCCATCTGCAGGAAACTTTATTTTTCTAACACTGAATGGAGTTTCTATTATGAACCCCATTTCACCAGGTGGGAGAAATTAATCTCAGTCAGTCTGGGGCTCATCCCCCACCTTTGCCTGGGGTTAAATTCGGTGAGGGAGGGAAGACTTTAAGTAGCGTGAGACTTTGTTCCTCCGTCATCATCCACCCATGCATGTCAGCACCAGCTAAAACAATCCCATTCCCATCTGGTTGTCACTGGTTGGTCATTGGTGGGCCTGGTGCCTGTTAGGTGCTCCCTCAGTCCCTATCATGAAGCCTCCTTGGGCCTGCCTGCTCTTGGGGCATGAGGACATTCTAGCTCCTGTGCCTGCATCCCTCTGGGCTTCGGGAAGCTCTGCAGGGCAGTCCCAAGCCCATCTGCTCAGATGGACAGCAAGTGGTCTGCTTTATTCTGCATTTTGCTTTATTTTGGCCTCCACCCTGGAAACATAGGGCACAGGGCTCTTCTACCCTTGTCATCTCCAAACCTCTCTGGGGTATTTGTCACACTCCTCCCTCCCTTCAGACACAGCTCCCTTCTCAGGGCCCCTCTTCTCAGGGCCCCCAGAAATGTGGACCTCAGAGATCTCCACAGTCTCTTTGCTTCCCCAACCCCCATCAACCTATGGCATCTTTACCACTGGGGCCTTTTTTCTAACCCACCATGCATTCTTCCAAGTCCACTGTCTGTGTCTTGTATTTCTTGCCACCTACCTTGAGGGCCAAATTCCAAAACCAAGACCAGGTTTCTGCTGTATTGTCCCTCCCCTATGGCAATGGACACTGTAGGTCTGCCGTCCAGTGGGCAGAGGATAGGTTAATATTTCTAAAATATGATCCCACCTCATTTACCTCACAGAGCAACGGAGTGGAGACATTTGTGCTTTATGAGTCAGGCAGCAAAAGAGGACCTTTTCTTATAGATACCCAGCCTCTATCTCTGACTTTGCCATAACCCATGGGTCAGTGCCGGCACTGCTCTGGCCCTCCCTGGGAAGGCCCCGGGCCTTAGGCTCAAGTGGGATGATGGGATGAGGGTGCTTCTCTGGGCCTGTTTCAAGTGACAATGTCCTCAGAGAGCCGGGGGCAGGCTGCCACCAGCTGCAGATGACCGTAGGGTAAATGTAGCAGGTCAGTCTCTGAGGTGGGGGGAGCCCAGATTGCTCCGCATGAGCAGACCTTCAGAAGTCATAGTGCAGGCAGAAAGGGCAGCCTGAGGAAGTCCCTCCTTCCCTCTCCTGCTCCCCCTGAGAGTAGATAGGTCTCCAGCCTCCTGGGCCCCACCATGCTGAGGACCCAGCAGTTCTCCCTTGGGCCCTTCTGTGAGGGACCATGCCAGCCCCCTGCCTCAGACCTCCTGCTCGGATCACAGCCCAGGCCTCCATTCCCGACAGTCCTCCAGCATCATGGCTGCTAGAATGGAGGCAAAGGGTTGCCATGGGGACAACTCCTGCCCCGACTCTGAATAAAAGTGTGAAACCCACCCTGCTGGTCCCTCTGTTCATACCTCTGAATCTGGGGCTGGTCACCTTTTCTAGGCATCACTGGTTCCATGCCCCTGACTCCTGCCCCAACCTCCGAAGCCCCTCCAAGTTTCTGTGGCCCCCAGGCTGGACTCTCTCCCACTTCTCAGCCCACCCCTTCTCTTCTCTCCCACTATCTCAACAGCTGTCAACCCTGGCAGGGCAACAGGATGCCCCAGGGAGCTTTATAAGATGGAAATTCTAGGGCCGGTGCCTAGAGATGCTAATATCCTGACTTAGGGGGGTGGGACCTGGGCAACTGTATTATTCTCTGCAGACACTTGAGAGACACGTGATGAGCACGATGGCTTGCTGAGAGATAAGGATGCCTCATTTCCGTAATTAGGAAAATCATTCGTCACGTTATTGCATCTATATTATTTGTTATGACTAAGATCTACAAGAAGAGCTGGCTAAGGGCAGGGGCACAGCGTAGGAGAGACACGATTTGCTGGCATTCTTGCTGGTCTTCCAAACATCCACAAAAACAGAAGAATTCAATACAATGTCCCATATGTCCATCTCATGATGACAGCTGTCAGAATTTTTATTATTTGACATGCATCTTTTTTTTAAAGATTTTATTTACTTATTTGAGAGAGAGAGAGAGAGCACAAGAGGGGGGAGGGTCAGAGGGAGAAGCAGACTCCCCACTGAGCAGGGAGCCCGATGCGGGACTCGATCCCGGGACTCCAGGATCATGACCTGAGCCGAAGGCAGTCGCTTAACCAACTGAGCCACCCAGGCGCCCTGTTTGACATGCATCTTAAAACTGGAATCATAAATAACAAGCTAGAACCGAACTAATATGAACAAGCCAAACTACATCCAGAGCTAGAACATCTATAGAACAGGAGCATGTAGACAGCCAGAAAACATCGAGTACTCGATCTATTTTTACTCCTGGGAGTGCGGCATAAATGCTGTTTAAGAAGACAAACTGATTTTTTTTTTAAGATTTTATTTATTTGACACAGAGAGAGAGAGGTAGAGAGCAAGCACAAGTAGGGGGACCGGCAGGCAGGGGAGAAGCAGGGTCCCCGCTGAACAGGGAGCCCGATGTGGGGTTTGATCCCAGGACTCTGGGATCATGACCTGAGCCGAAGGCAGCCACTTAATTGACTGAGCGCTCAGTTCTGTAACGTGGGGGGTGGGAGGCGGGGAACACAAAGGGAGTGCTTATGGCTCCCCCAGAGAGGTCAGGGGAGGCTTATTCAAAGGCAGTGACATTTGAGCTGAGCCCTAAGAAGAGCAAGTTCTCTGGGATGGGATCACAGTTGCTGAAAAGAGTGTTCCAAGGAGAGGGGACATTAAGAACAAAGTATTGAGGCCAGAAAGAGTGGAATGTGCTCAGGTCTATACAAGGAATTGGGGTTAGGCTGTGGAAAGGGTGTCTGGGCAGGGAGTAGGGGTGGAGGCAGGGTGCCAGAGTCTTCCATGCCAGAGTAAGGCCTTAGGACTTTGCTTCAGGGCTGAGAGAAGCCACTGAAGATTTTAATAAGGACAATGACATCTTTTTTTTTTTTTTCTTAATCTCACCAACATAAGAAATACGACTTTAGTTTTCTATGACCCAGCAGAAATTTACCACCGGGGCTGGGACTCTGTGAGGCTGGGGCTCATCGCCTCCTCAAACCCGCGGTGCACTCGGTCTCCGCACCAGCCCGCTTTCCTTCTGGTCGGCTTCCTGTGCTGAAGAGGCTGGAAAGCTGAGAACTACAATCCCCATACTGCCCTGCAGCTCAGGTTCCAGGCCGGCCCTAGGTTCCACCTCTCGGTTGTATGTGAGATGTCGGTGGAAGGGGGTAGCGGGACGGAGGCCATGCTTCTGCTCCTCCTGCGGTCGCTGTTGCTGTCACCTTGCGGGGGGCTGGGGGAGAGGCAGTCATGGGCCAGGAGTGGGGGCAGGGAGGACGCTTTTTCTCCCCACCGGCAGCACTGACCCCGGGGACACAGAGGCACACTGGGGCCAGCAGCTGTGGCGACAGCTTTGCGACACTCACGCTCCTGAGGGCGGCCAACCTGGTGCTTCCCAGGCTGATGGGTGCCCCGGGAGCCGTTGCTGTAGATCCAGCCAAGAACGCCTCCATACATTCTGGCAGCACTTCACTGCCTATATCAAAGCACTCTGTGTTCAAAAGAGGGGGCCCCTCTTGGGGTCCAGAGGATTGTTCTGCAGGTCCTGCTCAGGCTGGGCTTCAGCAGCACCAGCTGAAGCGAAGGCCTCTCTGTGAGGTCCAGGAAAGCGCAGGTGTTCTCACTTTCCACGGAGGGAGAGGGCTCTGCGTCCCACAAGATCCCTAAGTGGGGAGAGCCTGTTCCCCAAACACAGCAAGGGGCTCAGATGCTGGGTCATCAAAGAGAATGACAAAGGTCTCCAATTATCAATAGAAGTCCCTTTATTCTGTATTTTCTCCAAGGAGAGCAATGTGACATGGGGGTGGCCTTTTATCTGAGAAGGAGACATTCAAAGTGATCAAAGTGGCAAAAGCTCAGGGTTCTACAGAAAGTGCACTGAGTTTCTTCGATCTGGCAGGTGTCTGGCAGCCACCTTCTCCCCCTTCTCCCCCTTCTGGTCTGAGACACAGCAGTGGCTAGGAATGAGTGCACCAGGGAGAGAGAAGGGGGCTCCTCCCAGGAGGCACGGGCCCAGCTCAGCACTTCCTCTGCCGGAAATGCAGGCTCACCTTCTTATTGGGAACCAGGACAATGCGGGCCATGCTCCTCACCTCCCCGGTCTCAGGGGCCAGGACCACCTCGTACTGCTGGATCAGCTAGGAGAGAGCGCACGCGGGGCGTTAGAATCTGCGATCTCTATCCACTGCCCTCTTGTACATGCTCCTCCCCCTGCTCTCCACCAGCCCTGCGGCTTCTCCCCACTCACCCTTGACAGCAGCAGCTGCATCTCCAGCTCCGCAATCCTGCGGCCCAGGCAAGCCCGGACCCCATAGCCAAAGGGCACAGAGCCAAATGGATGCTGGACCCCAAGGGCAGCAGGCTGGCTCTTCCTCAGCCAGCGGTAAGGTTGGAAGCTCTCTGGCTCGGGGAAGATGTCAGGGTCACGGGACACCACATAGTGACAGAAGACAAACTGGGTCTGCAGGGCAAGAATGGGCAGCACATCAGCTTAGGGCTACAGCACAGCCCTGGGAATCCCAGCTCTTCAGCCCCACTCACGTTCTTGGGGAAGAGGAAGCCATTGACTTCGACTTCCTTTTCTGTGACGACCCGGGAGTTCATGGGGACCACAGGGTAGAGGCTGCAGGGAAAAGAAGGTGCAGGTTTGCCTCTGGTCCCACCTCACCCCTGGCCCTAGCCCTAGCTCTAGCCCACCAGCCCCCACTGCCGACTCTTTTCCCTGAGTCCTCCTCCGCACAGACCCTGAGCTCCCGGGAACCACCACCTACCGCAGGGTCTCCTTAAGCACGGCTTTGAGCAGGGGCATGTGGGCAAAGTCCTTGTGCTGGGGCACCTGCCCGGCTGGTACCACACCCACCACCTCCTTATGCAAGGCAGCCTGGATCTCTGGGTTCTTTGAAAGATGGTACAGGGCCCACGTCATCGTGTTGGATGTCTGGGAGGCAGAGGGAGAGATGAAGTGAGGAGGGATTTCTAGACAAAAGGCGAGTGAGGTAGTGGGAGGGTGAGTGGGCATGCACCAAAAAATGAATTTGCCACGAGCATGGCAGAAACAGACACAGGGGCTCATGGGGACTCTCCCTGCTGAGCGTGACTCCACGGCAGGGTGAGGACCCACAAGACGGAGAATCATGCTCTAACAACAAGGAGATTGGAACAGAGAGAACAGAGCTCTCCCACTTAAGTTACACCTTAAATAGATGGGAGAGGAAACTTCTAGCTGGCCGAGAGAGGCTCCAGGAGGTGATGAGGTCCCTCTTACAAAAGGACACTTCACTGCCCGCCTCTGCCAGGTTGAATGACCCCCCCCCCACCCTTTTTCCTTCTAGCTCTACATCTAGGATACAGAAAGAGAAAAGCAGGTACCTGGAGGAACGAAGGTCAGGCTCAGGTGAGGGTAATGGGGAATTGGTTCAGGATAGGAGCTGGGAGTCCCTGGTCTCCTCGCTGACCCCCCTCACGCACCGTATCTACGCCCGCCAGGAGCAGCTCAGGCAGGCTGCCCATGGCCTCATGAGTACTGAGCTGTCCTCTGGTCAGCAGGAAGTGCAGGTAGCCAGATATCTGGACTTCATCTGGCCCCTTGGTCTGCAGCTGGATCTCGATTTCCTTGAGTTTCTGATCAATCAGCTTCTTCCCTAGAGGGACAATGGAGAACAAAGGGGGGCAAGGTCAAAAGTCATGATCTCCAAGGACCAAGAGCCACTCTGACAGCTGGTAGCAATGAGGTAGAAGGTCCTGGGAGAGACTGCTGATGGCACAGACCCTGGAACCCACTCCCCCACCCCCAATCCTACCCCCGCCACTTCCTTCCCTGGCCTCCTCACCAAAAGAGAAGATGGTGTTCCAGCCATCCAGATAGCGCTTCCAGAAAGGTAGCAGGGAACGGGTCCACTTGGGGAGGAAGGTGACATAGACTGAGTTCTGGAACATGAGCCCGACAGATGTGACGAAGGCCACCGTGTCCTGGGGGATGGGGCGCTCCAGGCAGCCGATACGTTTCTCAAACAGGATGTAGCAAATAGCTGCCAGTGCACAGAGGCCGTCAAAGGTGGCAATGTCATGGCACCTGGAATCCGGGGGGGCTTGAGGAGGGGGAGCACAACCTGCCTCTGCCCCTGCCCACCCCAGCCCCTCTCCCAACAAGGTACCTTCCAAAGCGAAGTAGTAGAAATGGTGAGCCATGTCCAACACCTGGTCCCCTGAGGCACTCTCTACCAACAGCCGGTTCAGATGGACCATGAAGTCGTCGATCACCTCATTCACGACATCGGTGTAGAGCGCAGCCTCCCCTGGCTTCAGCATCCGCTGATTCAGAGTGTGACGCAGCTGGTACCACTGCAGTCCTTCCCTATGGAGAATGGAGGAAGCGCACACTTGTAAGTACCTGATGGAGGTTAGATGAGATGGATTCTTCTTCCCCCTGCCCTGAGACCCCAACAGAGTCTAGGAAAATCTCAGGCTCCTAGATTTAGAATTATAGAATCACTGAACTTCAAAGACCAGAATCTTCAAATCACAAAACTTCAGAGTCTCACTACAGCATCGTGGAAGTAGTCAAGCTGGGCATCTGGAGCCAGACTACCTAGGGCCAAATGACAGGTCTGATGATTACTGGCTGAGTGACCTTAGGCAGGTGACTTAACTCCTCTGTGCCTCAGTCTCCCCTTCAGTGAAATGGGAATAATAAGCGTGCCTATCTTAGTAGGGTTCTTCGGATGATTACAGTGCTTAGATCAGAGCCTGGCACATGGTGAATGCTTAATGAATGTTGACTATGATTATCTTAGGATGACACAACTCCGGAATCTTCTGTATGTGAAATGAGGAGGAAGTACAATCATTCCAGTCCTTCTGTGTGGAGGATGAGGAATAAAGGAGGAGCAAATTAGGGTTCCTGAGAAGCTCAGATTCTGGACCTTCATGCTCTGCTTGGCTCAGTGAGCCAAAGGGACAGGGAGACCCACCAGGCTGATGCCCCAGGTCCTCTTGCTACAGTCATCCAGTGAGGGGGTTGGGTCCCCACCCTGGGTAGACAGGGATGCTCACGAGGGTGGGAACATGCTTCCCACAGGGGGCTTCAGGTGCAGGGACTGTCCCCACCCACAGCTGTCCCCCAAACCTGTTACCTTTCCTAAGCAAGCTGGGCATGGGTCAATTTTTTTTAAAAGCTACCTGTAGAGTAGTAAGTACAATATGGCCCAATTTTAGGAAGAAGAAAGGAAACCCTATAGATCCATATGTATATCCGATTGTTTCCACATAATGTAGGGAAGAATACCCACCAAACTGTCAGGATTACTTAGAAAAATGGGACGGGAGTGGGCGGTAGGGAGACAGTATTTTATTATTGGACTTTTTACAAAAAACATTACTTTTGAATTGTAAAAACCAATAAGGTATTTTAAAAAGAAAGATATTAGGGGCACCTGGGTGGCTCAGTGGGTTAAGCGTCTGCCTTCGGCTCAGGTCATGATCCCAGGACCATGTCCTGGGTTCCAGCCCCGCATTGGGCTCCCTGCTCATCAGAGAGCCTGCTTCTCCCTCTCCCACTCCCCCTGCTTGTGCTCTCTCTTCCTCTTTCTCTCTGTCAAATAGATAAAATCTTTAAAAAAAAAAAAGATATTAAAAAGGCTTACAGCAAGAATGGGTTTTTTTTTTTATTTAGAAAAGTATTTATTTAAATGAACCTCAAACCTCAGGAGTTTTCTTTGTTATGTTGGGAAAAGCTGCAAAAAGGTCAACTGAAAGTGCTGCTGAAAAAGAAACAAAAACCAGAATAGACTCATTTACTGGAACTTCAGGGTGTGGGTGCTTCTCCAAGAGTAAAAAATTCTCCCAATAGCAGCAATCAGATTTGCAGAATTTAAACGAGAACATTTCTGTGGTTGTTAAAATATTTCCTGGGAGAAAAATGCTTCATAAAATGAGATTTAAAAAAAATGTATATATATACACACACACATATATATGTTAAAGCAAAAAGAACTTATCATTGGTTAGCAAAACAGCTTTAAAATACACATATATGGTATAATATAATTAGGAAATTGGCTGTAGAGTGAAAAACTATAAATAGATAAATAGGGGTGTACATAATGTTCAGCTCCAATTCTAAATCCTGAGCCATCAACTCTAGTGGTGAGCTGACCTGGTGAAAACCTAAGACCCAAGTCCTACCCTCAGGGCCAGACAACAAGTTAAAGAGCTCTGGAAGGACAGACACTGGATTCTCTTCGCAACTTTGAATAAAGGGCTCATTAATTGTTGCAGTTCTGAAACTGTCCACCTGTGAAGGAACCACAAAAAAGAAACAAACATGCCGATGGGAGAATGAACACAGAGGCATCAAAGACAAATGAAATGCACCCTCAAAGACAGATGAAATGCACCCTCCAACCGGTTTGCTTCCTTTGCAAAATTATCAAGGCATTAAGTTCTTAACTTTCAGAATCAGAGAGATCGATTCCACCACTTACTAGTGGCAAGAGATGCCAAAACCTCTCCAGGCTTCAGTTTCTTCATCTATAAAAGGGGATAATCACACTATCTACTTCAGGGACTTGTTGTGAGAATAAAACGAAATGATAAATGTAAAGAGACTAGCCTGATACCTGGCATGTTATTAACACCTGCTTAGCTATTATCATTGGTCCTGCTACTATAACCACCATCAGGATCAATTTTAATCCCTTAAGAAATGATGAAAGCATGAGATGTCAAGCAACTAGGGAAAATAAGTCTTTCATTATTTTTGGAGCTCTGTTAACATACTACAGCAAAAAGAAATCTGTAATAGGGTGAAAGAGGTGATGGGGATTAAAGTGTACACTTATCCTGATGAGCACTGAGTAGCATACAGAATTGTTGAATCACCATAGTGTACATCTGAGACTAATATAACACTGTATGTGAACAATACTGGGATTAAAATAAAAAAACAATTTTTTAAAAACCCTGTCACAGACCCAGTTACAACCTGTAGCATCAGGAATGGTTCATCACCAATGATTCTCAATGGTTTATCTCAATTGGCACATGCGTATATAACACATGCAGCCCATCCTTGAATTTGTCACTGCCAAAATAATCTTAACTTTTCTGGGTGTAAATTCAAGGCAGAAACCTACATCTGTCTGTGTATGGAGAGCATCTGTGAAAGTTATATCCAACAACAAACCTGTAATACATAATTTAGGAAATATTTTTAAAGTTAAAGTCAGCCTTCCTAACCAGTATGGTGATGATGTTTTTCCAACTATAAACAGATACGTCCTATTATGATTCAAGTTGGTATATTTTCAACTACAATGGAGAATAACGGAGCTGGAAAAGTCCTAGAGATAGTTTGGAGATATTCCACTCCAAACTTCCCATTTTACATATGAGAAACACAAGGTCAAGGAAGGAGGAAATTATTCCTTTGTCCAAAGTTATACAATATACTAACGGAAAAGATAATGAATGGTCCCTGGGCTTCAGCCCATCCCAACCACTGCTTTCTAGACTGAGTATCAGGCTCAGAGGATGCAGGGAGAACCCACTCTGCCCATTATCCACTGGTTTCCTAATACCACTGTCCTTGGGCCTGGCCCTCTAAGGCCCTGCACCAACCCCTTCAGGCCCCAGCTCACGTGGTGAAGGGCCCATAGGCCAGGCCCTGCTGGTCCCGGTGCTCCTTCCATAGCTCCATGTCGTGCCGTACTGGGTACTTGCCTTCTTGCCGCATCACTTGCTCCAGGAGGGGGGCACTGGCCAGGTTCACAAGGCTCTGAGGCCCTATGCGGGTTACCCACATTGGACCATACTTGGCCTTGTTCAGCACCTGTGGGGTTCAACCAAAGCTGAAAAACCATGGCCTAGCCAGGCAGGAATTTACTAGAGAGGAGATGGGATCGGGGAGTATCTGACAGTCGCACCAGAGTAAGCGGGCTGGGCAAAAGTACATGGTACAGGAGGCGGGCACTAGGATGGCCTGTGGTTCTCAAAGGAGAACACCGAAAACCATGGGTACACAAGAGTTAGAACACAGAGAGAGAGCACTGAGCATCTGGGAGAACTGGGGGAGTGGAAGTCCTCAGAGAAATGAAGTTTAAAAAAAATGGGATATGTGGCAAACTGGGGTCTGTATTGAGGTATAGATATTTGGGGTCCAAGGTTTTAGAGAAATTGAACCCTTTATAGTAAGGTATAGTAGAATGCCCACAGCTCCTTCATAGAAGCATTTAAATCTAATGCAGCTTGCTGTCAATGAGATAAAGATAAGTATCTCATATAATCAAAAGAAAAAAGAAACACAATAGAAACTCCAGGAAAAGCAAGAAGCTGAATGAGAAAGCCAAGATTCAAATATGAAGTACACTTTGTGGTATGATTTTTATGTATTTATTTGATTGATTTATTTATTTTGAGAGAGAGAGAGGGACAGTACAAGCGGGAGGGGCAGAGGGAGAGAGAGAGAGAGAGAGAGAGAATCTCAAGCAGACTCCATGCTGGGCTCAGAGCCCGATGAGGGGCTCGATCCCAGGACCCTGAGCCAAAACCAAGAGTCAGACGCTTAACCAACTATGCCACCCAGGCACCCTGGTATGAATTTTTTTTAAATAAAAAAATTTATTAGCTGTGTTAAGTAATATGATTCTCAAATATTTTATCTTAGAACTTCTAAAGCACTTGACAATTGATACCCATAGCATCTATGAAATTGACATGGTATAATGTTTTTAGAGTTGTCGAAAATGAGGGGGAAATAAATATATTTTGGGTTTGGGGGGTAAAACTTAAGAAGAATCCACAAATACTGAGGCTAAATTTACTGGCTAAGTTACACCTATAAACTTAAAGAATATGAAACATAGTGTTTTCCCAGGTACTTCATCTTTCATAATCTGTTACTGAAAAGATGTTAAGAGGATCAGAATCTGCTCCAGTACAGAAATTAGACCAAAGCATTTCTGTAAAAGATGTGTTCAAATTATAGAGAAGATATCTTTCATTCAAACCATAGAAAGAAACTTCACCCAGCTCTTGGTCCAGAAAAACAGCAATCTTCCTGGGTTTTACTACTGACATTAAAAACTAGATTCTCCCAGGACCAATGTGACCCAATTGCCCTCAATATATTACCCAGTTGCCGAGAATCCATCCTGAACTAACAGCTGATTCTGTCAGGTTCTAGGAAAACAGCCTCGACAAACCCCCAGCATCTTTTTAGTTTTGTTTCCCACTTCTACCTCCCAGTAATGCCTGCCAGTGTGGTCTGGTTTTGAACAGATGGTTGTCTGGAAACTACAGTGATTCTTGGAGAAAAACAGGCATATTCATACATTGCTGGTGGGAGTTTAAAATGACACAAACCCACATTGAGGACAATTTGCTAATATTTATAAAAATTACAAATACATTTATAAACAAAATATGGATGTCTACACAATGGAATACTATGTCACCTTAAAAGAGGATGAAGCAGCTTCTGGTGTAATAATATGGAAAGATGGATTGCAATGTGGAAAGACATATAACCAAGGTAGACTGTTAAATGGAAAAGTATGATATCTTCTGTTTAAGAAAGGGAGGCCAAATAAGAATATACAGCATTTATATTTGCTTTTATAAAGAACCACTGGGTTGATACATCAGAAACTAATTAAAGTTACTACCTATGGGCGGGCGAGGGGCGGCAGTGAGAGGCAAGACTGCACGATGTGTATCTTGTCATATTGCTTTGAGTTTTGAACTGAGAATGAATTCAAATTTTTCAAATCTAAAGGGTCAAAAAGAAAGTGCCCTGTGAAATAATGAGTCACCTGCTGTTGATCAGGTAATTCCAGAAAGCAGGAAAGGCTTGCCAAACCTCTCAATTCATGTATATACTTCTCAGATTTGTAACTGGGCCCTAGCTTTACTCACTTTGTTTATTTCTCGAAAAGGTTCCATTTTTTAAAAGTACTTATACGGGGGCGCCTGGGTGGCCCAGTTGGTTATGTTCCGACTCTTGATTTCAGCTCAGGTCAAAATCTCAGGGTTGTGGGATTGAGCCTCACGATGGGCTCTGCACTGGGTGTGGAGCCTGCTTGGGATTCTCTCTCTCCCTCTCCCTCTGTGCAATCCCCCTCTCTCCGGCTCTTAAAAAAAAAAAAAAAAAAAAAAGTTGAAAGTCCTAATATGTCTGTTTTCCTGTACTGAATCCCTTAGGAGAATTATCCTAAACGTAAGTTTTAATTTGTGTTTCCAGTTGGTTTATTAATGGTATTAATGACATAATAATAATGATAATAACAGTAAATATTTCCATGGAGCTTAGCATAAACCAGACAGCGTTCCAAGCACTTTACTTATTTAGAAATTCAGTCCTCACTACACTTTATGAGAGGGGTGTAACATTACCACAATTTTCTAGATGAGGGAACTCAGGCCCAAGGAGGTTGCCCAAGGTCACATTACTGGGAAGAAGAAGAATCAGAATTCAAACTAAGACCACCTAGACTGAGGTCATGCTCTCAACCACTTACCCTACTGATCCCTGAGAAAACTGACTATATCCTACTAAGGAGGAACAAACTTAGGCCCTTTAAAAATATGCACTATTTAAAACCAACACAACTATGCAATAAATCAGGGTTCCTCACCGCACTACTGACATTTGGGGATGGATGATTCTTTATTGCAGTGGACTATCCTGTGCACTGTAGGATATTTAGCAGTATCCTTGGCCTTTACCCACGAGTATCTCTCTGCCCTCGAAGTTGTGACAATCAAAAACATCTCCAGACATTGCCAAAATGTCCCCAGAGGGGCAAAATCACACAGGTTGAGAACCTCCACAATAACCCCAACCTTTTTGTTGTTGTTGGTGGTGGTGGTTTATTTGTTGTTGTTTTGTAACTCCAACCTTTTAATATGACTCTAATTCCTTAATTTTAGAGGACTCTTCTTAAGAAACAATATCTCATTTTGAAAAAAATACTTATCTGAAGTTTGGTTTCTTTTCCTTGTATTAAGTTCAAATACAATTACATGCAACAGTTTTATAAAAATGCAAATAGAGGTTATTGCTGAGTCATGGTTTGTAGACAGGTTACTTCCTTCTTTATACTGTAATCTGTTTTTCAGATTTTCTTCCATGATCTTGGAATCAGAAAAAAAAAAATCATGTTTTAAAAGACTAAAGCAATAATCATTTACTTGGGGACCAGCTTCTTCTCTGGAATCCAAAGCCTCTGGCACCTCTCCCTGGCTGTCAATTTGCAGGTTTCTGAGACATTTCCCCCTTTGCGTAGGCCATGCTTTCTTCCCTCTTCTTTCATATTCCTCTTCTCAGTTGACTCAGTGGAACTTAACTAGGATCTATTTATGTAAGAACTTATTTTAGAAAGACACCAGAATACTTGCTGAAAGAGTGAGCTGTGTCTGTGAACCTACCATCAGGCTGTAACCTGAGCCAGTTTGAGAGCCCCAAGTTTCTCAGATAGATCCTTGTCCAAGTGCCACTTTGCAGAACACAGTCCCCTAGGGATCATCTTCCAGGATGAATGGGAGGGGTAGCTTCCACCAAGTGAGATTCTGAAGGGGGAGAGCGATGAATTCACTCAACACTCATTTATTGAGCTCATGTCCTGTTCCTCCTATACTGATCTTGGGGCTGAGGATACAACTGTGAGCACAGCAGGAACACCTACTCTTAGAGACTTTACATCTTAATGCATGAGCCACACAGTGGAGTTGCTTATAAACTGCTCCCTAGTTATGTCTTTTCTCCTCAACTAGATGGAAAATCTTCGAGGGCAGGAACCATATCATACTTCTTTATTGCTTCCCATGTTGCTTGACATACCAGTAGGCACATTTTAGACACTTAATGTTTAACAGTTGTCAATAAATCAGGTGGAGAAAAAAAGTTGCAGACAACGCAAGTTGCAGACAGAAACAAAGACAGACAGAAAGGAGGTGGGGAAGGAGATTCACAGGAAACTGGTAACAGTGGCTCCAAAGGAGTGGCCACTAGTTGTAAAAGCCTGGAACAGTAATCTGAAAAGGAAATTAAAAAAATAATTCCATTCAGGATTGGATCTGTTCTGGACTGAATATTTGTGTTTGGGGGAATTCATATGGTGAAGCCCTAGCCCCCCAGTGTGGCTGTATTTAGAGATGGAGCCTCTAAGGAAGATTAAACAAGTAATTAAGATTAAATAAGAGTGAGTCCCTGATCCAATAGGATTAGTGTCCTCATAAGAAGAGACACCAGAGAGCATTCTCTCTCTCTCTCTCTGCACGAAGATACCAAGAAAGGCCATGTGAGGACACAGGGAAAAGGTGGCCATCTACAACCCAGAAAGAAAGCTGTCACCAGAAACCAACCATACGGGCACCCTGATCTCAGACTTTCAGCCTCCAGAACTGTGAGAAAATAAATTTATATTGTTTAAGACACCCACATTTTGGTGTCTTATTATTATCTGTCATATTTTGTGACAGCAGCCAGAGAAGACTAATACAGAGCATCCAAAAGAATAAAATACTTAGGAATAAATTTAACCAAGGAGGTGAAACACTTGTACACTGAAAGCTACAAAGCATTGCTGAAAGAAATTAAAGGACTAAATAAATGGAAAGATATCCCATGTTCATGGATAGGGAGACTTAATATTGTTAAGATGGAGTACTCCCCAAAGTCTACAGATGCAATCCAATCTTCACCAAAATACCAATGACCTTTTCTGTAGAAATGGAAAATCAAGGCCCCGACTAGACCAAAAAAAGTACTGAAAAAGAAAAACAAAGTTAGAAGATTTACACCTCCTAATTTTAAAACTTACTACAAAGCTACAATAATCAAAACAGTGTGGCAATAGCATAAGAATACACATATACACCAAGGGATAACTGACAGTTCACCATCTATGGTGAATGGATTTCTGTAAAGAGTGCCAAGACCATTCAATAGAGAGAAGGAAGAGTCTCCTCAACAAATGATGCTGAAACAACTAGATAACCAAGTACTAAAGAATGAAGTTGGACTCCTACTTCCTTTCATACACAAAAATTAACTCAAAGTGGGTCAACAACCTAAATATAAGAGCTAAAACTTAAAACTCTTATAACAAAACATAGAGGCAAATCTTCATGACCTTGGATTTGGCAACAGATTCTTCAATTTGACACTAAAAGCATGAGAAAAACAAAAGATAAATAGAATTTCATAAAAATTTAAAATATTTGCACATCAAAAGATATTATCAAGAATGTGAAAAGGCATTAATAGAATGGGAGAAAATATTTGCAAATCATATGTCTGATGAGAGTTCGATATCCAGAATATACAAAGAAGTCTTAAAAAACCCAAAAATAAGAAGACAGCTCAATTTTAAAATGGTCAAAGGACTTGACATTTCTCCAAAGAAGACACACAAATGGCCAATAAGCACATGAAAAGACATTCAACACCATTGGTCATTAAGGAAATGCAAATCAACACCACAGTAAGATACCATTTCACACTAAGATGGCTCTAATCCAAAACAACAGAAAATAACAAGTTTTTGGTGAGCATGTGGAGAAATTGAAACCCTTGTACACTGGAATTTTAAAAATGGTACAGATGCTCTGGAAAACCATTTGGCAGGTCTCCAAGGTTATACACTGAATTACCATATAATCCAGCAATTCCACTGCTAAGTATATGCCCAAGAGAAATGAAAACATATGCCACACAGAGACTTGGACACGAATGTTTACAGCAGCATTATTCATAATAGTTGAAAGGTGGAAACAACCCAAATGTCATCGGTTGATGAGTGAATAAGCAAATTGTGGTCCACACATACTATGGAATATTATTCAGTCATAAAAAGGAATAAAATATGACACATGCTACAACTTGGATGAATCTTAAAAACATGCTAAGTGAAAAAAGTCAGACACAAAAGGTAATTTACTGAATGATCCTTTTTTTTTTTTTTTTTTTTTATGTAAGCTCCACACCAGCATGAAGCCCAATGCCGGGCTTGAACTCATGACCCTGAGATCAAAACCTGAGCTGAGATCAAGAGTCAGACACTTAATCGACTGAGCCACCCAGTCACCCCTGTATGATCCTTTTTATATGATTTATCTGGATGGGCAAATCCATAGAGACAGAAAGCAGATGAATGATTATCGAGGGGCAGTAGGAGAGAGGAATGAGGAGAGATTGATTGGTGACAGGGTGTTTTTCTGGGGTACTGAAAAAGTTTTGGGAAATTAGGGCGAGGTAGTGGTTTCATAACATTGAGAATACACTAAATGCCACTGAATTGTACACTTTAAAATGATTAATTGTATTATGTGAATTTCCCCTAAAACAAAACAAAACAAAAGGCCCAGAAGTTTGTGATACTTAAAACCTCCAGGGGTGCCTGAGTGGCTCAGTTGGTTAAGCAACTGACTCTTGATCTCAGCTCAGGTCTTGAGCTCAGGGTCATGAATTCAGGCCCCAGGTTGAGCTCCACTCTGGGTGTGGAGCCTACTTAAAAAAAAAAAAAAAAAAGCCCTCAGAGCCTCAGCAAGAACCTGCTGTGAACAAAAAATAGCCCCTCAGAAAAGACAGAACAGAAAAAGGCTAAGGAATGTTCCCTTGAGTTGGTTCTTCCTTGCCTCCAAGGTGTTCTCTCTTGTAGATCAAGGAGGAAAGAGAATCAGACCAACCTTTCCTTTCTGCTGTCAGCTCCTAACCCGGGACAAAGGATCAAGCTTTGGGAGGTATTTGTGGGTCTGTTTATTTGTTCTGGGAAGAACATAGTGGCAGAGTCTCTGAAAATGCCCTCTGTTGTGCTAAACTACTGTGTTTACAACTTTCCTAAAGGACAATTTGGCAGGCGATACATACCAAACCTTTGAACAAAATCTTTTACACAACAATTCCATTTTAGGGGTTTATTCTGCGGAACTAATTCAGGATGGGCATGATATTTAGTGACAGATATATTTGTGAACGCTTTATAAATAAAAAAAAGTCTAAATATATAACGGTAAGGTTCAGCAAATTCTGGTGAAGCCATATGCTAGAACACTATTCAGCCATTAAAAATTATTATAGAAGTGTTTGTTGATATAGAAAGGTATGCATATTTATTTATTTATTTATTTGTAGATTTTTTTAAATTTATTTGAGAGAGAGAGAGACAGCATGAGCATGGAGAAGGGGCAGAGGGAGAGGGAGAAACAGACTCCCCACTGAGCAGGGAGCCCGACGCGGGGTCAATCCCAGGACCCTGAGATCATGACCTGAGCCAAAGGCAGTTGCTTAACCAACTGAGCCATCCAGGCGCCCCCATATTTATTTTTAATAAAGGGCAGGTTTACCAAAGAGAGTATATGGTGTGCTTTCATTTAAAAAAAATATGTAAATGTTGATGACACATCGGGGAAAGTGTGGAAATCTATTCACCAAGGATAAGCAAACAGGGATAATGCTTACTTATCACTAAGATCAGGTGTGTGTATTTATGTATTCATTTCACAAATGTTTATCAAGCACCTATGTACACAAGGCACCGTGACCTGTGCAGGGTTTGGGAATTATGGAAACTTTGGATTTTCTTCTTTTTATGTCTTTATATCTTCTGATTTCTCTACAATAAAAATGCGTTAATGTGTGCAGAATATTGTTTAATATCCAAAAATTACGTCAGCCATGTCGAAATGACATTTTCTCCTACAGGTGGTATGCAGTCATAAATAATTAGCACATACCTCATATTTATGTGATTTTTTCCAAAAAACAAGAGTAATTTTTACAGCAAAAAAGAGCCTGTTGCTGTTGTGCGTTTTTAATCTCATCCACAGCCGGCAGGATCAGTGCAGGGAGCAGGGACTGCCTGGCAGGAGATTTTGTTCCAGTTCCAGCCCCAACACTAACAGGCTTTGTCACTTTACTGGATGACAGCTTCACTATGGCACCCTCCCGACCTTGCGTGTATCCATACACACAAAGGCTGGAACCCAGCCTTCCCTGGGTCTTTGGGCTGAATGCCCTGTGACCCTCCCGGGACACCGGAGGACAGGAGGCCGACCAGGAGCCACCATGAGGCCTCCTAGCACTTGCCTGCCTATGTCCCCTGGGAGGCCGTCAGGAGACCTACAGCTTCTCCTCTGGGCTCTGAGGAGGGGTGTGCTTTCTGCCCCGCCCCCCTCAGGAAAGAGCTGCAAAATATAACCCCCCTATCTGCAATCTAGAAGGGGCACTTCCACCATGGGGTACCCCTTTTGTTTCGAGGTGGTCCTTCTGCATGTGTGGGACAAGGATCTTGGGGAGCTGGCACCTTTGGCTTATTCTTCTTTTCACTCCCTATGTAAGTAATGAACCGTCGAAATCTAAATGTGGCCCGTTACATCTTTACCAGAAAAATCAGTTATGTCTTGGCCTTGCCTTGTCTAAAGAGTGAACTGGACACATCTGGTGCCTAACATGGGGCTGCTAAGGTTACAATGCCCTTTTAGAGAAATGGGACCACATGGTCAGGTTTGGAGACAAAGCAGAACCCATGATCTAGGAGCACATGCTCTGGGCTAAGTGTGGGGGGGGGGCGGGCAGGGAAGGGTCCTCCCACTGGTGGATGGCATGGGCCAAGGTAGGGGAGAGAAGGCAGAGGAGTAGGGGTCTTCCCACTGTCCTGTCCATCCTGTTAATAAAAGGCTACTGAAAAGGCGTTGTAGTGGCTCAGTCAGTTGACCTTCCAACTCATGATTCTGGCTCAGGTCATGATCTCACATGGGTCATGAGATGGAGCCCCGGGAGGCGGGGGGGGGCGTCCACGCTCAATGGGAAGTCTGCTTGAGTTCTCTCCCTCTGCCCCTCCCTTCACACCCCCCTCCCGCTCGCTCTCGTGCGCGCTCTCTCTCTCTCTCAAATAAATAAATCTTACAAGAAAAAACAAAAAAGGCCACTGAAAATTGAAATTAACCGCAAAGCTGTCCTTCTGTTGGAGCTGTCCCCCTGCGCTGCCCCTTCTCCCCTGACCTTCCAGCCACTGCTCACTGAAGTGCCTGACTTAAACCCTTTGGTCTGTGCTTCCGTAAAAAGCGACTGATGGTTTGGGACAAGAATGGCCTCCAAGAGAGAACAAAAGGGAAAAGTCCTTCTGTGAGAGGTCCCCGAGGCGATTCCTCCTACAAACTGTTGCAAAATGTGTGACCGGTATTGAGACGTCTCCCTGACAGTGTTCCTAAGGTGTTAGCAACATTCCCCTGATGTCTCAACTTTTCATTGTATAATGATGTCTTGTTGGTTGGCAAGTTGAAGGTCTCAGTAGGAATGACCAGTAAGATTCAGAGTCCGCTTGCCAAGTAGTTTTAGAAACAATGTTGGTAGAGTGACAGCATGGAATCCCTCTAGCAGCCAGAGAAAAACTGCTGTCTTTTACCAACTAAAAAGCAGTATACTCCTGATATAAAAGTTGCACCTGCAGGGCGCCTGGCTGGCTCAGTTGGTTAAGCGCCTGCCTTCAGCTCAGGCCATGATCCCGGGCTCCTTGCTCAGCGGGGAGCCTGCTTCTCCCTCTCCCTCTGCCTGCCGCTTCCCCTGCTTGTGCGCGCTCTCTCTCTATCTCTCTCTCTGCCAAATAAATAAATAAATCTTTTTTTTAAAAAGTTGCTCCCGCAAAAAAGAACCACAGCACCCGGGGTGACACTCCACTGCTCCTGACAGATGGACTTACATGGCATTTTTAAACCCTCCTCACCAAAGCTGATGAGGTCACAGCACGCTTTTAGGAAAAAGATAGCGAGACCCCACAGGCCAACTTGCGAAGTCTGCAATAGGATCCTGGTAGGCAGTAGCAGACCTGGTGGATGTGTTTAGTGACAAGGTGACAAAGGGTCCTTGACTGTGGTCCCTGAGAGCCCTGGTGAGTTGTGTTGGTTTTTAGAGCAAAAGGGGAGAGGGGCCCATAAAATGTTTAAAAAGCATTCCACAGTTGTTCCTTATCACCAAGGAAAGGGACACTGTTTCCATCGGACACGTGGCTGTGGCTAGAAGTAAAATACCCCCTGTCATCAAGGGCAGTCAGTTCCCCAGAGATGTACTGAAGTCTCCTCTTACAATGAGCAGGAAAGGAGAAATTAGGGAGTGATTTGGGCAAAAGCCTAATGAGACTCTGGAAATTTGGTTGCACCAGGTAGTAGATGAGAAAGCCACGCCAGTTCCACTGGATGAGAAGGAATGGAAATCAACATGTCACCTAATGACCAACCCCATGCTCCTTAGACACCCTGGCCATGAACACAAATTCCTTAGGTGATGGAGGAAGGACAGGCGAAGACTGATCAGGGCTTGTTGCACTGGGTCCTTCCACCCATAATGAAACCATCACCTGCTAAGCACCCAGGGATGACAAGGGAAGAAACCATAACTTCCCTTGGGACGCTGTAACCACAGCTGGATTTACAGTGGAAAACATGACTGCCTGGATGATCAGATAGTCACTTATGGTTAGACTGAGCGGTTTGTTCAATGGGCACCATCAGGCTTTAGGGGACAGTTAAATCTGCTCTTGCACCCCGAAGACAAACTCTGGAAAACTATTCATCTCTGGGCAACAAACTTCCCAGAATGGAAGCCTAGACAGAGAGCAAGGTCAATGCCCCTCAGGCTAAGGGGGGGCTGTTATGGATTGAAATGTGCCCCCCCCCAACAAATTCATAGAAGTCCCAACACGCAGTACCTCAGAACGTGACCTTGTTTTAAGACAGAATAAAGAAGTAATCCAGTGAACACAAGGGCGGGCCCAAATCCAATATGACTGGTGCCCTAAGAAAAGGAAATTTGGATGCAGACACACATGCATACAGGGAGAATGGCAGGTGAACATGAAGACAACTCTTCTACCAGGCAAGAAAAGAGGCCTGGAAAAGATCCTCCTTGCAAAGCCCTTAGAAGGAACCCACCCTGCCAACACCTTGATCCAGGGCTTCTGGCCTCCAGAACTGTGCGAGAGTACATCTCTATTGTTTAAGCCACTTGGCTTGGGGTCCTTTGTTATGGCAGCCCTTGCAAACGCACACACGGGGACAACGTAGGAACACAGGCATCCAGGATGTAAGATCATATGGACCTGGTTATTATGCCAGGATGACACTGAATTGGAGACTGAGAGTTTGTCCAGGAAGGAAATTCTCTCTAGCTACCAGGCCATGAGAGGGCTACAAAACTGCAAGACCCAGGTTGTAACAGAGGAGAATCCCCAGTCACCACTGGCACTTACTGTGGACAAACAGGAGGAGGGCCAAGAGGATTGAGATGCCCTTGCTGAGGTTCGTGCAGTTTGGAGCCGTGCTGATCCAGTGCCTCCACCCCACCCCTCTCCCCAGATCTCACCCCCTTCAAGAATAAACCGGACTAAGGCAGAGACCCAAGCCCCTCCTTCCCTAAGGAGGACCAGGGTTCTTATGCACTCACTGGCTGAGATGGGTTCGGGACTTGATGGCAACCAAGGTTGTCAGAGTTTTTCAGCCTTTTTGGACTGTGGGCACAAGTCACTAGGATGCTGAGAAATACCCATGGGCATGGCTGAAAAATTACCTCAGCTGGATTTGGAAATGACTCTCAAATTGGACAATGGACTGATATAATTTTGTGGGTGTATTAATCAGGCCTTTTTAGGGAAACAGAACCACTGGGGTATATACAGAGAGACTTATTTTAAGGAACTGGCTTATGCAATTGTGGGGGCTAGCAAGTCTGAAATTTATAAGGCAGGCCAGAAGCCTGGAAATTCCAGCAGGAGGTGATGTTGTAGCCTTCAGTCTGAAGGCAGTATGGAGGCAGAGTTCCTTCTTCTTCTTCTGGGGACATTAAGTCTTTTCACTTAAGGCCATTAACTGTTTGATGAGGCCCACCCACCCACATTATGGAGGGTAAACTGTTCTACTCAAGGGGACTGATTTAAATGTTAATCACACCTACAAAATACCTTCATGGCAATATCTAGACTAGTGTCTCACCAAACATCATAACCTAGCCAAGATGACACAAAAGTTAACGATTACCATGGGTGAGCCTTTTTTGAGCCAATATACACTCTAATGGTTGTCATGGATACTACTGAATGTATTGTGGGAATAGGTGTGTTAAGTATATCTCATGCTTCTCTACACTGTAAGGGATGTTCCCAGTGGGGAAACGCCATGATTAGAACAATGGTGGTGGGTTGAGTGGACCACCAGGAGTTTACCTTGCTCTCTCAGCTCAGTCATGTGTTATCAATAATCAAAAAAGTAGTAACAGGACTCCAGGGAAAAGGAAGGGGTAGAAGGGAAGATCACGGTCTTGATCAAAGAACTAGTACAGACAAACATGATGCTTAAGGAAAGAATCCAGGGGCACCTAGCTGGCTCAGTCAGAAGAGCCTGCGATGCTTAATCTCAGGGTCATGGGTGTAAGCCCTGCACTGGGTGTAGAGGTCACTAAGATAGATAGATAGATAGATAGATAGATAGATAGATAGATAGATAGATAGACAGATGTTTGTATTTTTTTAGAAAAACAAACAATCCAACAGTACAGACTGCCCTTCCACTTGGGTCAACCCTCACTCGCCATTTGAGCTACACGGGTCAGTGACTCACATGCAGACGAGTTTTGCAGCAAAATGATGTGGCCATGGGACACTGGTTCTCTAGGGTTTTGAACGTGGCCCTCACCTGTCATCAGGACCTGGAATACCCCACGTGAGAGACCGTTACTGGCTTGTTACCCAGAGCTAGTGCACAGGGAGAGGCCAACACAGCAAAGCGTGGCTCTACCTGGTGTTCCTCCCCTGAGATGGGTCAGAAATGAGAACACCAACGAAGTGGGTATGGCCTAACAAGCGTCCCTTATTATGTGGCAGTGGTACGTCCAGGGAAGTCGTCCACCAGCCATTAAGTGGTTAGTCGCCCCGCAGATGTGTTGATTCATTTGCAGGGTCTAGGCCAGCCCTCAAATTTCTTGGGGGCCTCGCCACACTGAGGTTCCTGACAAAGCCTGGGCCTGGTTCATGGACAGATCAGCTAAGTTGAGGGCCAGGGGGGATACCGGACTGCTGCTGTGTAGCCCCAAAGAAAACTGCTTACAACTATACGTGGAAAAGAAAACATTTGCTGTTCAACAGGCAGAGCTGGGAGCTGTGGTACTTGTTCTGGAAAAGCCCTCCCAAAATGCACCTTGCTACATCTTCCCTTGATCCCTGATCCCTGATCCCTGTGAGCTGATGCTTGGCAGTGGAATGCCTGGATGAATAAGTCTTAGGCTCTCTGGTAAGGAATATTATGGCAGCAGATCACACAAGACCCATACCCTCATTCCGTGCCCCCAGGTGGATGCCCGTGGCAAAGGTTTCCTTGGATGAACACACATCAGTGGAATCAGCAAGTGGAGGGGACCTGTGATGCCCATGTAAGGACCCTAGTCACCTGGGTACACCATTGCACAAGGCATGGTAATCCATCTACAATTCAAAACTTGGCCCCCAAACAAGGCATAGTGACTCTGGCACATGAAGCCAAAGAAGCCTGGCAAATATGTCCGGACTGCCCGCTAAAACGGTCCAGTGGTAAAGGAAATGTGGGGGCACGTAGTGAGGAGTACCAGAGCTAGCCTGTCCTGGCACACAGACTTTACAGGTCCCCTACCATCCTCTCGAGAGGCCTGGATAAGCTGTAAGGGACCCAAGCCACATAATTAACTCTTCTCATTCTACCATTTTTCTTCCCACACCTACCTTTGGAAAACCAAGGTTATTGGAATTTGCAAGCAGCAAGAAGAGTCAGGGAGTGAACGACTCTAACCTGGTGCTTCTCTTGCCATCAGCTGTGTTAGCTGCTCTTGGGCAATAATAGATATTGACGATAATGGTCATGACTATGAGGTGACGACTCCCCAGATGGTCCTGCTGTGGGGGTTCGGAGATGTACTAGAATAGGTAGCTGGTAGATAAGGGAGAAACGACTGAAGCACCTCACGAGAAACCAGGGTTCGTGTGAGAGTAAGACAAATGAAGGGCTGGGATGAAAAGGTGAAGTGACTGCTAGAAGAAATGGTCACTGGTCACATGGCTATGGAAAGAGGGATACGTCTGGCTTGTGGGAGATCAAGGACCATCCCCTGGTAGTTGGAGGTGCAGGAAGGACCACTAATCTCTCTCTCTCTCAGCATCTATCTACAGACAAGATGGCATCTAATTGACATCTGGCCAATTTAACCCAGACCGCCACCACCCTCAACTTGACCGGCCAAACAGAATCTCAATCTAAAAACTCTTGTAAACTTCCCAAGAGACACTGATTTCAGAAATGGTCAGCCTCCAGTAAAGATAACAGAACAAGATTAACTTTCTGGACACTGATTTGGTCTCTTTAGCTTCATCCTGTTACTGCTGGCCTCTTTTGTTCATTTGTCACGGGCTGCTCTAAACTCTTCAGCACCAGTGGTGATGGGCAATCGTAATGCCCACGACTTCCCAGGCTGGCTGGGTGGGCGGTGCGTGGTCGCTGACACCTCTGGCTACCCTCGGGTACGGGCCCGACTGCTGTATGTACTCCAAACAGGCCCCATCAGCCTCCAGGGAGTAGCGGGTGTGGTGACTCTCATCTGATGTTGCTGAAGACAAACGGCCGATTTGGTATGAGCTCCTATGAGTAGAACTGGACTATTTATCTGGTGGGGTATTCACATCGCTGAGAATTCTCTCTCATATCTTGATATACGAAAGGTCAGGGGAGAATAATGGAACAGCCCCGTACATATCCACGCATGCGATGACTTGAGCCATAGCTTGTGAGTTTTGGCAGAACACTCTGCCATCTTCCTGGAATATGAGAGAATGTTCTATAAGGAGCTGCTATAAGGCTACCTCCCACTCACCTTCCTAATATCCCCTGGGAGGTTGTCATGAAACAGTTCCTCATCACCTCCCAGGTTCTGATGAAGTGCTGGCTTTCTGCCCACCCCCACCCAGACAAGAGCCACAGAATAGAAATCCCCTTGGCTGCCATCTAGAAGGAATGCCTCAGCAACAGGGTATCCTGTAACTCACATTGCACTGATCTGGTGGGAAAAGTTTCAGTGTTGTCCTTTTGAATGTGTGGGACGGGGTTCCCAGGGAGCTGGTACCTTTGCCTATTCTTCCTTTTACTATGTAAGAAATAAAATGTCTAAATCTAAAAGTGGCTTGTTGTATCTTTACTGATTAAATCAGTCAAGCCTTAGCTTTGCCTTTTCCTCTTTGACACTTCATCATTTAAATAAGAGAACTATACTATTAGTTGATCCCAAAGGTACACTGTGGCTAGCCATACGTTAAGATAAATAACTCAAGGCAGGTCATAATGGCCATTACCCAAATTTTAGGCATAGTGCCTAGAATGTACTAATCCGCCTCTAGGTAAGGGATGGTTACCTGGGGTGTGCAGACAGGCTGGGGAGTGGGGGGAAAGCTGCAATTCTATGTAATATGTTGTATATAGACTCATTTTTTGCAGTTGCAAAGGGCTGTAACTTTCAGATTTTTAAAAGGTCGGGGACCTAAACAAAGTTAGGAAACTCAGCTTTGGTATATGATAGAGATTCAGTCCTTAACCAGACTCTGGTCAGGCTCTCCCCAGGCCTCTTCTCAGCTAGGCCTCAGCCGGGGCCGAGAAAGACTTGAACACACCAACATAGTTTCTAACAGCTCAGAGTAGCATCCCTGGGATGACCTTCATCCTTAGGAGAAAGGCCTGCCTGAGAAAACTCAAGGCTGCCAAAAGAATTTCCTGTTTGTTCCCGCCAACACCTAAAAATAAGGCCCCTGTCTCCAGTCTCTGAGGAAATGCAGGAGTCTAACTTTGATAAGCACCGGTTAACAAACCAGATGAGTTTCACATGGACCAACTGCCCCGCTTCCTGCTTTTGTAATTTTTCATTTCCCTGTCTCTGCTCAAGCCCCCACCATCCCGCTTCCCACTCTCTCACTCTCCTTTGAAAATGCCCAGTCACTCCCCCGCAAAACCAGAAGGGAGTTTAATCTCTTTCCCTTCCTGTCACTCATTACTGAATAAAATCTGTTTTCACCACTTTAATGTCCACTGTGCTTATTTTTGACAGTCGTGTGTACCTTGAAAACCCAAAAAGTAATACTGAGCCCCAAAGTGGAAACCACACAAACCTCCATCAACAGATGGGGAAAGAACACATTGTACCATATCCCCACAATGGAATATTAGTCAGCCACGAAGAGGAACAAAGTACTGATATAGGCCACAACGTGGATGAACCTCAAAAATGGCACGCGAAGTGAAAGGAGCCTCTCACAATAGACCACATGTCCAATGAGTCTGTTTGTATGAAATATCCAGAATACGCAAATCCATAAACAGAGAAAATAGATGAGTGGCTGCCAGGGGCTAATGAGGGAATGGGGTCCAGGTGATGCTAAAGAGCACAAGGTTTCCTTCTGGAGCAATGAAAATATTCTAAAATTGGTGTGGTGACGGTTGCACAAGTCTGTGAATCTCTTAAAAGCCATGTAATTGTTCAATGGGGTGGATGATATGGCACGATCTCCATAAAGCTGTTACCAGAGGGGGGGAAAAAAGAACATTAAAATCATCTAAAATCTCCCCTGGGAAAAACAGATACCACATCGCAATATTCTATTTTCCTACTTAATGGCCTGTTCGGTGTACTGACAAGTGGACTCCTCGGGGAGGCTCTCGGCACAGCAAAAAAAAAAACAACCCACGAAAACAGCAAGTAAACAGCGCTGAGGACAAAAGTAAACTCACAAACACCATGTACTGCTTTTCTGGTACCAACAAGCCTGCCCCTAAAAGTTGGCAGCCATCAGTTGGATAAACAGAAGGAGGCAGGTAACTGTAGGCACAGGTCATTCCTTTGCCTACACTGACAGATGTGGCAGAAAGAAGGCCCACTTGGGGTCAAAGGTGAAGAGGAGCCCCGCTGGGACAGTCATGTCTCAGGACTGTCAAAGTGTCATCAGGAATTTAGCCCCAGCCCCCTCCCACAGTGGAATTCACATTTCCAAGGGACAGAAGGTGCTAGATAATTAACAGCATTCCCGGGTGACCCCTGCTCTCAACCTGGCCTTGAATGATCTCCGAGATCAGTGGCTCCATGTGGACTTAGGATGAGCAGGACTACTTGTATTTTTTATTATGAATATTTTAATGTGGATAGTTAAAGAAAATAACATTATAAATACACATGCACCCACCCACCAAAATGAAGAACTGTTACTATTTGTCATATTTGCTTCAAATCTTTTTCAAAAATGAAAACATTAAAAAAAAAAGAAAACACTTTCAAGTCTCCTTATCCTTCCCTTCGCCCTCCCTTTCCAGAACAACCCACTATTCTGAATTTGAAATGTATCCTTTCCGTCAACGTTTATATAATTTTACTACATATATATGGATCCAATGACAGCCTATAGTATTTTTGTGTGGTTTTTTAATTTACAGAAATAGTATTCTACTATACCTATCATTGCCTACATGCCGGGCTGGTCTCAGGCGGGCAGAACGAGAGTATTCCAAGAACAAGGAACGTGCAATCAGCAGCAGATACAGAACTGGAAAGAGGATGTAGCACAGAGGTGGAAATCGAAAGTAAGGACCCGGAGCCAAACAAGGGTGCAAGAGGAAGGGCCATCAGAGGACCTCAAAATATTACGTTAGACCAGGAAGCACATGCACTTATCCCCTGCTTTCCATTCTGTGGCTGCTGCTGTTGTTTTTATTGTAATAGGTAATTTCACTGTAATAGAGAAAACCTGGTGGAGGTCCAGAGCAGTCCCACATTGAAGGTAAGACCTCCTCCTAACTGGTCTCCAACGCCAAGACCCCACACAGAGGCAACCATCATTACCAAGTTCTGGTGCGTCCTCCCAGAGAGATTTTATGCACCTACCAAATATATACATGCATATATATACAGTTTTGTGCCTTACTTTCTTCCCATCTCTTAGCAGGCAATTCATAGTAATACACATAGAGCTGTGGGCTGTTTTAGCGGTTGCATAAAATTTCATCGTATGAAGATGCTATAATCAAATAGTCCCTTACTGGGACATGCATGTCATTCTAATCTTTCCCAATGAGAAATATTGCTACCTTGAGTATTTGGTATTCTCTTTGACCAGAGAATTGTACCTGTAAGATAAAAATTCCACAGTGCAGTTGCTAAGTTGGTATGATTCACACTTTTGATCTTAATACCTGGTTTCAAATTGCCCACTCCTGAGGCTTAAAAGCCACCCACCCAATTTGGCCATAGTCTCAAGGACAACCTATCATGTCTGCCAGATGAGACTGAGAGCCAAATAAATGTAACTAGAGGATAATCTCTGAAAGCCTGGATGGTAACAGGAGTCCTGGGGCAGAAAATCTACTAATCAATGGTATTAGCCAAACTGAAGAAAGAATATGTTAACAGAATGGGAGTGGCCATTACAAAACCCAGAAGAGGGGAGCCAAGCAGCAAGAATTTGGCGGCATTCATCTCTCAAGAGAGATACTTAATCTAATGGATAGGCACAAGAGAGGCACATTCAACCAGGTTTCCCCAAAGCCTAGATGAAATTTCCTTCCATATGATTCTACTCCTTTCATTCTGGGGTCTCTGCACACCAAGCAATCCACTAATGTAATGACTATTTTCTCTCTCTAGGTACCTGGATCCTAGGAAGAGGATGTGGTGGATTAAAGATGGCCACAGATTCGTTGACTCCCTTCCCATTAAGAGGTGAGGTCTACGTCTTTTCCTCTAGAATCTGGGTGGGCTCTGTAACTGCTTTGATGGGTAGAATACAGTCAAAATGATGCTGTGCCAGTTTTCAGGCCCAGGCCTTAAGAAACTGGCAACATCCATTTTCTAGCCCTTGGAAATTCACTTTGGGGGAAGCCAGTACCCTGTAAGAACTCTGACTATCCAGAGACCACCATGCTGTGAGGAAGCCCAAGCTAGCCACATGGGGGGGGGAGAGAGAGAGAGAGAGAATGATTCAGCTGATGTGGCCAAACCAGCCCAGGGACCAAACATGCAATTGAAGAAACTATCTTGGAAATTCCAGGCCTAGGAGTTGTGACATGGGGAAAAACTAAGGAAGCCAGCCCAAAACCAGGCCTGAGGCCCGGAAATACACCCCACTCAAGCCATCCCAACCATCACTAGTCATTCAAACTGAAGCCCACTACACTGTGAAGCTGAGATAAGTCAATTCTGATGTGTACTGCTCAAATTCCTGACCCACAAAATCAGGAGTGTAACAAAATATTGGTTTAAGCCATTATGTTTTGGAGTAGGTTGTTACACAGAAATAGATAACTAGAATACAGGGTTTCTATGTGATGGAGTATTAGGATCCCCAAGAGGGCTGGCTTCTCCAGTAAATAAACACGTGGGCACTCCAGTCCACTATCTGTTTCTGTGGGTTTGGCCAATGTTGGTCAGTCTCTAATAGTCTGCCCATGCTGAATTTGCTGATGAAATTTAGTTTCTGAACTCAAAAAGCTGAGACCTGAAGGGTCAGGCTTACTCCATCTGCCCATCGCCCTCACTGTCTCTTCTTTACTCCATCTAACATCACATAACCCAGACCCAAGAGCTGAGGAGAGACTCACAAAGTTTGCCACCAGATGTAGCCACTGCTCGGTATCCGTCACAGTCCTTTGGCTGTTACATGAAATTTATTATTTTAGAGAGAAAGAGAGAGAATCTCAAGCAGGCTCCACGCCCAGCACAGAGCCCAACATGGGGCTCCATCTCACGACCCTGACATCATGACCTCAGCTAAATTTAAGAGGTGGACGCTTAACCGACTGAGCCACCCAGACGCCCCTGAAATTTATTTTTTATTAAACATTACTGAGAACATTCCCTGTACCCAGGCCTGTCTCCGGCACTGGGAGACAAAGAGGTGGGAAAGACATAGGCCCAGCCCTCAGAACTTATCAGCCCAGCCTCTAAGCCATATAAACAGGTGATGATATAAAACATGGGCACCTGAATATATAAAACAAGTATTAACAGGCCTAAAAGGAGAAATAGGCAGTGATACAATAATAGTAGGGGAATTTGATACCCCACTGGACCGACCACCAAGACAGAAAATCAGTAAGGAAACATGGGCCTTAAATGACACAACAGACTAGACGGATTTAACAGACATATACCAAACATTCCATTCAAACACAAGAGAATCCACATTCTTCTCAAGTGCACAAGGAACATTCTCCAGGAGAGATCACATGATAGGCCACAAAACAAGTCTTAACAAATTTAAGAAGATTAAAATCTTATCAAGCATCTTTTGTCACCACAAGGGTATGAATCTAGAAATCAATTACCAAAAAAAACACAAAAACCCAAACACACCCAACACCCTGGAGAATTCACGAAAATGTGGAGATTAAACAACAGGCTACTGAATAACCAAGAAGAAACCAAAAGAGAAAAAAAATACCTAAGGACAAATGAAAATAGAAATACAGGGGCGCCGGGGCTCAGTTGGTTGGGCATCTGCCTTCAGCTCGGGTGGTGATCTCAGGGTCCTGGGATCGAGTCCCACATCGGGCTCCCTGCTCAGAGGGGAGTCTGCTTCTCCCTCTGCTGCTGCCCCTCCCCCATGCTCATGCTCATGCTCTCTCTCTCTCTCTCTCTCTCTCTCTCTCTCTCAAGTAAATAAATAAAAATCTTAAAAATTAAAAAAAAATAAAAAGGAAAAAAATGAGGGACGCCTGGGTGGCTCAGTCGGTTGAGCGTCTGCCTTTGGCTTGGGTCATGATCTCGGGGTCCTGGGATCGAGTTCTGCATCAAGTTTCCTGCTCGGCGGGAAGCCTGCTTCTCCCTCTGCTTGTCATTCCCCCTGCTTGTGTTTACTCTTTCTCTCTCTCTGACAAATAAATAAAACCTTTAAAAAAAAAAAAAAAGAAAGAAAGAAAATGGAATTACAGCACCCTAAACCTTAAAAGAGGAGGAGGCGCCTGGGAAAAGGAGGCTGGGGCCTCCGACATCCCTGTGAAGAGTTAAAAGCTGATTGCCCAGGCCCTGTGGAGATTCCCGAGCAGGGGAACCAAACATGCTTTAAGGGACACGGACAGGGCAGTGGTGCATGCATAAATTATAGGGGCAGACTGTGCAGCACAGGAGACTGAGCAGGAGGGGGCGCCCGGGCACCCTTCCTTCCCACAGTCCCCATGGGGCTGCTCATGCTGCCGGCTGAGCCACAGCCAAGGAGGAGGCTGACCTGGCGCTGGAGCTGCCGGAGCTGGACATGACACCCTCGAGCAAAGCCTGCCAGGTTCAGAAGGTCACAGATCATCTGGCCTTTGATCTGGCCTTTGATGCTGATGTCCAGCGGAGAATGGAATGCAGGCTTCAGGGAAAGGAGGGAAAGAGTGGTGAAAGCCAGAATTTATGGGATACAGCAAAAGCAATTCTAAGAGAGAAGTTCGTGGTGATAGATGCCTACATCAAGAAACAAGAAAGATCTCAAATAAACAACCTAACTTTACACCTCGAGGAACTAGAAAAAGAACAACAAACTAACCCCAAAGTTAGTAGAAGGAAGAAAATAACAAAGATCAGGATGGCAATAAATAAAAGAGAGACTAAAAAGACAATAGAAAATATCAGTGAAAACCATCTGCCTCACAAATGGGCAGAAGATCCGAGTAGACATTTTTCCAAAGAAGACATACAGATGGCCAACCGGTACATGAAAAGACCCTCAACATCACTCATCATCAGGGAAATGCAAATCAAAACCACAATGAGACAGCATCTCACACCTGTTAGAATGAACCTCAAAAGGACGAGGGATGACAAGTGTTGGCAAGGACGTGGAGAAAAGGGAACCCTTGCGCCCCGTTGGTGGGAATGCAAACTGGTACAGCCCTTGTGGAAGAGTATGGAGGTTCCTCAAAAAATCAACAATAGAACTACCCTGTAATCCAGCAATTTCACTCTGGGTATTTATCTAAAGAAAACAGAAAATACTAACCCAAAAGATCTATGCACCCCATGTTCATGGCAGCATTATTTACAAGAGCCAAGACCCAGAAGTGATCTACGTGTTCGTTGATGGATGAATTGATACAGAAATTGTGGTATATATACAATGGAATATTATTCAGCCACACAAGAGAAGGTCAAATTGACATGTATGACAATATGGATGGACCTTCAGAGCATTATGCTAAGTGAAATAAGTCAGAGAAAGACAAATACTGACTGATCTCTCTTCCATGTGGAATCTAAAAACAAAACAAACAAAACCGAATTCATAGATACACAGAACAGACTGGTGTCTGGCAGGTGGGAGGGGGGTAAGATGGATGAAGGGGGTCAAAAGATACAAATTTCCGGATACAAGGTAAATAAATCCGGGGGATGTAATGTTCAGCCTGGTGACTATAATTATTAATACAGTATTGTATATTTGAACGTTTCTAAGAGAGTAGATCTTAGAGTTCTCATCACAGGAAAAAATATGTGTAACTATAAAAAAAAGATAGAGAGAGAGAACCATGTGTATGAAATGACACTTACATGCATAGGGCATTGTGGGGCACACGAGGGGTCGCCAACCGAGGCAGTCCACAATAAGAACTATGGAATATGTAACTGGTCTCCTCATTCTCTGGGCCGACCAATTTGATATAAATCTACATATAAAATTAATATACGTTCACATTTCATTTTTCTAGCACTCTTGGTATTATTTTAGTTAAAGAAAAGGGAACTGCATTTATGGACTAGCACGATTTTCACATGTTCCAATCCCCACTCCACCCCTTAAGTCCTACAATGCTTCCCTGAGCTGATTTTATTATTTTTGTGTGTGATGCACAGTTTTTGACAACTGAGGGTCCAGGGGATATTGTGGTCAGCTGCCCTTCTATCAACTCCAGTCCTCTGCCTTTTGTGCAGTACTCATGTGGTTTAGGTGGAAGGGACCCCAATCCCAGCTTTAGGGCTGAGCCTGCATGTGTCTAAGCTAATTAGAGTATGTCTCTGGCCACTATGATGGGTTCAGACACAGGCAATTAACCCAGGTCAGTCAACCAACTTCTGCAAGACAGCAGACCCGAGAGAACTGCAGAAAAACAAAACTGTAGCTTTGATGATCTCATGAATCTCCAGAGCAAACCATATAGCTGAAGGGCATCCAACTATTACACTTTTTGGTTATAGGAGCCAATAAAGCTACCTGAAGCCAGTGTGAGTGGCAACCAAATAAATTTGAACTGATACAAAGTGGGTCACTGAAATGTATCCTCCTCCTCAATAGGGGTATTAACTGGGTTTTATAGATGTGCAGCCCTCCACTCTTTATTAACTCATACCAGCCACACGTAGTGGGAAGGGCTAATGTATTTTCCATCAATGCCCTGGGAAGATTCATGCGACTCCAGATCTCTGGGAGACAGGGGCTGGAGCCAGGAGGCTCTCTTAGATCCTAGCCCTGGCTGCTCTAAAAGGCTATACATGCCTGGGGCTCTTGGGCGGCTCAGTCAGTTAAGCAGACGATTTACTTACAGGAATCCATCTCAAAGAAAGAGTAAAAGGGGCACCTGGGTGGCTCAGACGGTTAAGCGTCCGACTCTTGATTTCAGCTCAGGTCATGATCTCAGGGTTGTGAGATCAAGCCCCATGTTGGGCTCCATGCTCAGCATGGAGTCTGCTTGAGATTCTCTCTCTCCCTCTCTCTCAAATAAAATAAAATAAAATAAAATAACATTAAAATAAAATAAAATATTACACATTCCTGGCTTTCTCCTGCTTCTTCCTCCACCTCCTAGGATGGTCTAGAATTTCTTTGGTAGTTACTGCTCCAGAGATAATCCTGAGCAAAACCTTCCAGTAAACTCTCCCTAAGAAGTGATGAGAAATCCTTAGTCATCACCCTTGGGGCATTCACTGGGCCTCTCATATTTCCAGAGGTTAAATCAAGTAGGAAAAGTTTACAGGATTCTGGTTTCTTGGCTTACTTGGTTTCCTGCGCCTGGAAGGAATGATTTGTTAACCATCTCTGAGTGCCTTGGGAGCTGTCCACCAAGTCTTGGAAACAGGAGCTAACAAAGAAGGCCCCGGGAGAGAGCAGGAGCCCGGGTGGGTGCAGAGGATGCACGTGCACAGACACTGGTCAGTTTAGTGCTTCAAAGCCTCAGAGTCATTTTCCCCCCTCATCCTCAACTCCTGGTCCAGCTTTGTCTGGAGGGTGGTTTGGATACACCACGCCCGAGCCTTTGTCCCGAGGCCCTCTCTACCTCTCCTGTCTAGTCCATCCTACTGCACACATCATAACCTGAACAGTGTCCCTTGGAGGCCATCTGGCCCCCAGGCCCGCTCAAGAGCCCATCGAAGACCCTCAGAGGAACCCGGGCCCTCAGTCTGACCTTCGAGGCCCTCGTCAAAAGGCCTGTCGTATCCCCAGTGCCCACAGCTCCTCTGAGTTTTTGACTACTGGCCAGCACACAGCTACATGGTAACCAGCCTGCTCGCCAGCCCAGCAGGTGAGCTTGCCCGTTCCTCTTGCCAATCACTGTGAACCACACATGTGGAGGGCAAATGAATCAAAGGTCCTACTCCGCCCCCAACGCTGGACAGGCTTCTCCTCGCAGGGCACTCAAGTTCTCTTTCTGAAATGAGCTGTTTATTGACTTGTTCATACCCTTGTCCTCCTCCTTCCCCCAAAGGAGCATATAAACCCTGGGATGTAAGCTTCCAACTGAGCATATAAACTATGAGGGCATTGGCCGCCTCTCAATGAATCCCAGCACTTGGAAAAATGCCCGGGGGAAGAGTGGATGGGTTTATACTTTGTAATAGTCATGAGGAAGACAGATCCCAGATGAATCTCTTCAGCTCATTTCCTAAAACCTCTCCACCTTAACCCACGTTGGGTTTTCCAGTTTCCATCCATTCACAGTGGGATATCCACCCATCCCTGCCTCAGTGTTCCACTGAATAAACTCTTCTTACTGGACACTGATTCCTTAGTAACAACAACAAAAAAAATGTACCTTTTCCTAAACGTCTACGATTTTGCTTTCACTCCCTGAGAAGTGACATTTTTCTCCCTATGGAAAAATCTATCGTGCAAATTGCCAGATGTCTGTAATCCTACCCGAAGCCATTTCCTTTGGAAGAAGTCTACGGTAGCCAACATCATCTCAGAATTAAATAGTGGTTCTACCACATCTGGCAACTTAGACACTTGCATCTGCCATTCTGTTACCAAGACAGTTCCTGCCTCTCGCAACCTCTGTTCATTTGGGAACCTGGCTCCCAAGTCACCTCTTCCCTGGTGCCCTACCAACTCCTGGACCTATTCATTTCAGTTCAAAGGCTTCTGTCTACCCTTTACACATAATCCCTACAGATGTCCAGTCTAGGACCATAGCTCCCGTCGGTCCTGAGCTAAATTCTCGTGTCCTTCACTTTTTTGTCCAACATCTCTCCAACTCCAGCTTCTCTGTCCCGATGCTCAATCCCGCGCACCCTGGCCGCGAGCTCCGCCCCCCTCCCCCCCCACCCCCGCCCCCCTCGGTTACCTGGAGCTTGTGTAACTGCAGAACGTAGCCTTGCACTAACAGCTGGAAGAAGAAGCGCAGTTGCCCGGGCCCTGGAAGCTCCTCCAGGGTCCGCAGTCTCCGGTCGCCAGGCCCGTTTCCAGGAGTCTCGGCGGTAACCCGGACAGCGGCGGGGATCGCGGCCTTGGCTCTGGCCCCGTGCGGGCAGAGGCCAGGGAGGGCCACCCGCGTACCCAGCAGCGCCCACCGCAGCCTCGCGCCCCGCAGCGCAGCCAGGGGATCCATGGCCCGCGCCGCCGCGCCTTTGGACCGCGAGTGAAGAGCGCCTGGAACCCGCTCAGAGATCTATCCGGAGGGGCGGGTTCAAGGGCGCCAACGGCCGGGGGTGGGCCGGGCGAAGGCCGGCTAGGCCCCTTACTGCTCACTTTTCCTCGCGGTCCTCGGTCTCTCCCCGACGGGACCTCACGAACACACAGAAGCCACCTCCTCCAGCCGTAAGCCTGCGGCCCGGGGGAGGCGCCGGCCAACACCACTGCAGAGGTTGCACCCCGGGATTTACCGATATCTCCAGAGCGCCGATCGCGGCCCCCTCTTCCGCGACTCCCCACCCTGCACTTCCGCGGACTCTCAAGGAGAACTTGAAGTTCTTTGGTCTGACATTTCATTCGCAGTACAGCAAAGTACTCGGAAGCTCCGGGCACTTCCAAGGCCAGGAAGCCCCAGCCAGGGAGCCGGGCCCTCGCCTGACCTACAGGTTCGCCACGGCAGAGCGCCCTGGCGCCAGTGTTCCTCCCTTCCCCGAGAGCAGGAACCGGCTGCTGAGATTTAACTGGCCGCCGGCTTTTCCTAATGCGCACCACCCCCAAAGCAAAGCAAAAAAAAAAAAAAAAAAAAAAAAAAAAAAGAATAAGCAAACAAGCAGAGCACAGCAAAGAAAAGAAAACTGGCCCGTGTCCAAGGTCATCTGATTCCTGGAGGGTGAAAGCCAAACAGACAAACAAATTTACATATTAAAGGTTTTTTAATGCAATTCTATTCTCTCCACACTCCTTAGGGTTTTCCAAACCGTAGGTTGAGCCCGGATTTAGGGACTGTGACCAGAATTATTTTTTTAATAAGATGGAAAAGAATAAAATAGTACAGAAAATACTGCCAAGAAGAAAGAGTAGTGTTTCATGAATCCTTTGTCTCCTATATATTCAAAGTACATTGAAAAGTTATTTCTATTTCAAAAAGTTAAAAGCAGGATGGTAAATCTTGTTCTAAGAACATTGGAAGAATTGGTTATTTACAAACAGCCAGAGGGAGAAAGGGCATTTTGGGTTCAAAGGGGCAACAATTAGAGGGTCAGTTAATGTGGCGTAGGTGTGGACTTATGTTTGGATTTATCCCGTTTGGGGCCATAGGGTTTCTTAAATCTGTGACTGAAAATCTTTCGTCACTTTGGGAGCTTTTCAGACATGATCTGTTCAAACATTTCTTCAATCCCATTCCTTTGTCTCCACCCCCCCTTCTAAAACTTCAGATTATACCTATTCTAGGCCTTCTGACCCATCCTTCCTGCCTCTTAGCCTCTCTCCTGCATTTTTTTAACTTTTGTGTTTTTAGGCAGGCCCCACACCCAGGGTGGAGCCCAAGTGGGGCTTGAACTCAGGACCCTGAGATCAAGACCTGAGCTGAGCTCCAGAGTTGGTCGCTTAATTGACTGAGCCATCCAGGTGTCCCTCTTCTGCACTTCTTAAAAATTGTCTTGTCTCTTCTAGCTCCTTAATCCTCAATTCAGCTGTGTCTAACCTGCTGTTAAATCTTAATTTCAGCTATTGTATTTTTCAGTTTTTAATTTTGAATAGTTTTTTTTTAAATCTATGTCCTTTTTTATATTTCTAGTTTTATGTCCAAATTCTTAGTTTTATCTTTTATTATTCCCTTATATTTTGTAAAAATAGTTGTTTTAAGAATTATGACTAATAACTCCAATATCTGGGTTCTACATGAAACGGTTTCTAATGTTCATTGTTTCTAGTGGTTTTTGTTCATGTTGCCGTATTTCTTCCTGGGCCTGGTTGCTTTTGATTGTGTGCCAGAGAAATGCATTCTTTAAGTTTCTGGTGGAGCTCATTAAGGTTTAGGATGATTTCATTTTCCTCAGGCAAGATTTACTTTTGTTTCTCACCGTTGCCTGAAGGCACAAGCAAACCAGGATCAGCCTAGTTCAATTTCAGGACTGAGATTCTTTGAAGCCAAGCTGCAATCCTTTAGAAAGCCAGTCTAGTCCAGTCCTTAACCCTTTGGGATCCCTACCTAAAGTTGGGTATAAGAGATCATGGATTCCAACGTTTCTTCACCCAGCCCTGTGAGGCTAAACCACTCAGCTTCCTCTAATGAAAATGGGGGGGGGGGGCGGTGCCTGGGTGGCTCAGTCAGTTAAGCATCTGCCTTTGGCTCAGGTTGTGATCCCAGGCTGCTGGGATCGAGTCCCGTGTTGGGCTCCCTACTCAGTGGGGAGTCTCCTTTCCCCCCCTGCTCGTGATCTCTCTTTCTCTCTCTCTCTCGGATAAATAAATAAAATATTTAAAAGAGGGCGCCTGAGTGACTCAGTTGGTTAAGCGACTGCCTTCGGCTCAGGTCATGATCTTGGAGTCCCGGGATCCAGTCCCACATCGGGCTCCCTGCTCAGCAGAGAGTCTGCTTCTCCTTCTCACCCTCCTCCCTCTCATGCTCTCTGTCTCTCATTCTCTCTCTCAAATAAATAAATAAACTCTTTAAAAAAATTTAAAAAATAAAATATTTAAAAGAAAAAAAGCTTAAGAAAAGAAAATGGGAAATACCACTAATAGAAAAGTGGTACATAATGCCTAACTTACCTCTGGGTTTCCATCTTCTGGTTCTATTGTCTTATTACCTTGCGTGTTCGCTGATGCTGATGCTTCAAGTAAATGCTTGACATATTTGTAGTCATGTAGCTTTTCTAGCTATCCTTAGAAAGAAAGTCCAGTATTAACAGTAGAAATCTGATGTAGGCTTTTATCTTTATTCTCCCCCACCCCCCGCACACCAGATTCATTTTCTTACCTTTTTAAAAAACTGCTTAGTAAAATTTTCGAATTTCCCGATAAATGCTTTTAATGCTATACATTTTCACATGTTACTGTGTTGGCCATTCCAACAAGATTCACTAAACATTCTCCCTTATTGTCATTCATGTCCCAATAGTTTGTAATTTCCATTTTGATTTTCTTTTTAATCTAAGAGTCATACAGAAAGGTGATTTTATTTTCTTGCAAATAGTTGCAGTTTTGTTTTTTGTTTTGAAAGGTTCCATTCTTTTGTTATTAAATTATAGTTATTACATTGTGGTCAGATTGTATATGGTCTTTTTAGAATTATCAAAATGTTTTTATAGTCTCATAATTGTTTCTTTTTCTGAACATTCCATGTGTCTTTTTTAAATATGTATTCTCTGTTTATTAACTTAATTTTGTTATTTAGATCCTCTATAACCTTACTTACTTTTGTCTACTTGATTTGTTAACTTCTGAGAGATACATTTTAGTATCCCCAAAATATTATGTATTTGTGGATTCATCAAATTTTCTTGCATTTCAGGACACCTGGGTGGCTCAGTCAGTTAAGTGTCTGCCTTTGGCTCAGGTCCTGATCCCAGGATCCTGGGATCCTTACTCAGCTCCTTACTCAGCGGGAAGCCTGCTTCTCCCTCTGCCTGTCGCTCCCCCTGCTTGTGCTCTCTCTTACAAATAAATAAAATCTTTAAAAAAAAAGCTGTATTAAAAAAATTTTTCTCTTGTATTTCCAACAGTTTTTGTTTTATATTTTGAAATCTGTTGTTAGATTCATAAAGGCTCATGACTATTATATATTCTTGATGAACAGCACCTCTCATAAATCTAAAATATTAAATTGCTTTGGTTTTAATATTGTTACTCCTACTTTATTTTTTATTCATGTGTTTGATATATCTTTATTCATCCCTCTATTTCCAGTTATTTTGATTTAGAAGTATCTCTCATAAATACCATGTAGCTGGATTTTTTCTTAACCAGCAAGCGAATCTTTAAATAGCAAAAATTATTTTTGTAATTTGAATGAACGCTTAAAACTAAATACGTGAAATTGAATAAAATTAAGACATAATAAATGGATACCTTAGAGGAAATATAAATGGCCTTAAACATATACAAAAATGTTCAACTTCACTTGCAATGAAAGAAAGAGAAATCAAAACTACATAAGAAACCATTTTTCACCTATGAGGTTGACAGGGATCAAAAGCTTGATATCATTATGTAGTTGAAGGTATAGGGAAACAAACTCTTAATCATGGTTCAAAGGAATACAAATTACTACAGAGCATTCACAATTTAAATTGCACTTACCTTATGAGCCAGTAATCCTAAGTGCAGGGATTTCTTCTACAAATTCTTGCACATTTGCAAAATCACAAATATGGGGCGATATTTATTTTTTTTTAAGATTTTATTTATTTATTTGACAGAGAGAGAGAGAGACAGCAAGAGAGGGAACAGAAGCAGGGGGAGTGGGAAAGAGAGAAGCAGGCTTCCTGCCCAGCAGGGAGCCTGATTCGGGGCTCGATCCCAGGACCCTGAGATCATGACCTGAGCTGAAGGCAGTTGCTTAACCAACTGAGCCACCGAGGCCCCACGGAGGGATATTTATTACAGCATTGTTTGAACAGATAAAATATGAGAAACAACATAAGTGCTCATCAGTAGGGGACTAATGAGGTAAATGATGGTTAACCATCATTCAATGACTGAAATCATTTGCATTTGCATATTGTTGAAAACAATGATACAGCTCTATCGATAATACTGATATACAACAATTTCTAAGATCTATTTTTTTAAGTAAAAAGAGTAAGACGCAAACCAGTGTTATGGTAGCTACGCTATAATTTATTTTATTTTATTTTTTTAAAGATTTTATTTATCTATTCATGAGAGACAGAGAGAGAGAGAGAGAGAGGCAGAGGGAGAAGCAGACTCCCAAGGAACAGGGAGCCCGATGTGGGACTCGATCCCAGGACCCTGGGATCATGACCTGAGCCGAAGGCAGACGCTTAACCACCTGAGCCACCCAGGTGCCCTGTAGCTATGCTATAATTAAGCCAACATTTGCACACGCGTAAACTGTCTCTGGAAGGATATACTAGATATTACGATTTGTAATATTATCTGCCTCAGGAACAAAGGTAGCAGGCACACAACTCCCCAGCACACTCTCTTGGACTCTTTGAGTTATGTAATATGTACATGTAATATCTAGTTTTTTCAAGTGGCTTATTCAAAAGTCACATAGCAAGGACGTTTTCTTTTGACCTTTCTGAAAACTTGTTTCCCAGAGTGATGCCTGGCTATCTATTATCCTGGTCACTTTGGTCCTCACTAGAGTCAAAACTTTAGTGAAAGCAATAATAATGTATTAAAATAATCAAAGCCATATATATATGGCACCTTCTTTTTTCTTTCTTTCCTTCTTCTTTGTTTTCTTTTTTTTTCTATTTTCAGTAGGGGGGATATCTAGAAAGATGTATGTTGGGGAAAATGTATAATTGAAGATATCCATGAATTAAGTACAAGGACAAATAGTGTGAATACAAATTGGCTGTAGGGGCATCTGGATGACTGTCAGTTCCATATCTGACTCCTGATTTCAGTTCAGGTCATGATCTCAGGGCTTGGAGCCTGTTTAAGATTCTCTCTCTCCCTCTCCTTCTGCCGTCCCCCCGTAAGAAAATTTGAGATCTGAGAATAGGTAAAAACTGGCCTGATTCTTCTAATTAACTCATACATTTTTTGTGATTTTGAAAACTAAAATAAACAGAAACTTTCCAAACCCCCTGAAAGTAGTGAATTTATGTTTGCACTGCTTGCCAAGGAATTAAATTGTACAGCAACAAAATATCCCCAAGGTAAAAATCACCCATAATCTCACCACATGAAAAATCAATAAAAGACCCCTGCTCTGCTTCCTCAGTTATATTCCCTCAGAATGAAACACTGTGCAGAGTTTAGTGCATATTCTTCCAGACCTTAATCTGTATTTACAAAACTTTTTTCACCTACAGGTAAAAGAGTCATACTGATACTTCAATGTGAAGTCCTTTAAATATTATAAAGGCTCAGGGTTTCTAAAAATATATTCTTATTGACCATTTCTATTTCTCTATGAAGTCCTTCATTATATCCTTTGATCTTTTTCCTGTCGAGTTTTTTTTTTTTTTTTTTTTTTTTGGTCTTATCAGTGTGTTGGTGTTCTTTTCCTATTTAGGGAGATTAACCTTTGTCTGTTATATATTACAAGTATTTTCTTCTGGTCATCTGTTCCCTATATCTTGGTTGCATTTAAAGTATCTTTTGTTCATTTCTGTGTAGTCCAGCCTGGCATTTTTTTCCTTTTATGACCTCTTGGTTTCATATCTTGCTTGGGACTACCCCAACACTGTTAGCAGAAAAAACTTTCATAGGGGCACCTGGGTGGCTCAGTTGTTAAGCATCTGCCTTTGGCTCAGGTCATGATCCCAGGGTCCTAGGATTGAGCCCCGCATTGGGCTCCCTGCTTCTCCTTCTCCCGTTCCCCCTGCTTGCGTTCCCTCTCTCGCTATGTCTCTCTCTGTCAAATAAATAAAGAAAAAAATCTTAAAAAAAAGAATAAAGAAAAAATCTTTAAAAAAAGAAAGAAAAAACTTTCATATATTTTACCTTATATTTGATAGTTTTGTTTTTTATATGCTATATATTTTTTTCACGAGTAATCCAATCCATCTGGAATGAATTTTTGTTTCTGGTGTGACCTAGGGTGTTAACGTATCTACATCATTAAATTAAATAACATCTAATTATTCCAACATGATTTATTATATAATAGCTCGGGAGTTTGCTGAGTACCCCCATCTCCCATCTGGGAGCAGGATTCTTTAACTTATAAGACTTAGCAGATTTGATCTTCCATTTCACTGCAGAACATTGCTTTGGTGCCGTGTAGCTTTTTTTTCTTTTTTTGATTTTATTTATTTATTTGTCAGAGAGAGAGACAGAGCACAAGCAGAAGTGGCAGGCAGAAGGAGAAGCAGGCTCCCTGCTGAGCGGGGAGCCCGATGCGGGACTTGATCTCAGAACCCTGGGATCATGATCTGAGCCGAAGGCAGCTGTTTAACCAACTGAGCCACCCAGGTGTCCCGGTGCCGGGTAGCTTTCAGGATTATCCTTTGATATTACAATGACCACCCGCAGCTTAGGGTTACAGTTCACCCGAGGGTGACCCTCTGTCTTCACTGAGGACCAGGAGGAGATGGGAAGGAACATACCCTTCCACGTCATGCCACTCTGCCTCTTTAGTGTTCACAAGACCAACAGAGCAGACAACCTATGATCCTTTAGCAAAAAAGACATTTCCAGAAGGGAACCGCTACATAGGAGAATCACACATTCTCCCTCAAGTTGCCCAAGGGTGGGCAGCTGGTGCCCTAGACCTTCATGACTCCGTGCTTCAGATGCTTCTCGAACAACTTCCTAACTGGCTTCTCCAGAACTTGGTTTGTTCCTGGTCCCTCTTGCATTCTCTTCTTCAAGTCTCGAAGTAGAGAAACTCTACTTCCCTTCCTTGAGAAAACCCCACTTCTTTCCCAAGGAACCTGGATTCTTTTCTTCAGATTAAGGTTCTGAGTCTTAGTTTGATAGTTTCATTCAACCCTGAGTTTCAGCCAGTGGCCCCACAGGCGCAGGGGGGTGGGCACCCAGCTCCCAGGAGATGGTGAAGGAAGACCCTCCGGTTCCTGTTGTATTCACAGCATTCCCGCCCGTGAGCTTGGCGGCTGGGCAGTTGGCATCGTTCCTCTACTGGCTGACCTCTAAAAGCGAGCATCTCACCCGAGACAAATTACTTTTCTTCCCCTTAAAGACGGTTTAGTCTAAACCGTATCGAAGCTAGAGCATTTCCTCTTAAAATTAATAGAATCAGTGAGTGTCCATTATTTTGCTGAAGAACAAACAAAGCAGCTGGTTTCTCCCCTGCCTTTCTTGGGGCCCAGGGGAACTGCCGACATCACAGAAGCTCTAGGCTAGTGCTTAAGGGCTGCACTCTCAGGCACCCAGAGGAAAGCACCTGCCTTAAACTCCTCAAGTCAACAATGGTCCTCTCATCGGGGCTGGGACAGCATGGCCCATTCTTCCACACAGTGCTTCCCCATAGGTTTGAAATATCACATACATTTTCTTCTTCAGTTCGAACATGAATTTGGATCTACGTCTATACTCTCCAGCCCAGGTGCCAAAAACCCTAATGGCTTTAGGTGAAGCAGACCAGGCTGGAGAGCAGAGCAGGGGAGTGCTGGGAATTGGGACAGCTACCACCCAACCCCAGCCAAGCATTGCCATGCAGGAATGCAGGCCCCATGTGGCTGGAGCTTTAGATTTTAGGCAAGAAGCCAAAACATCAGAATTTTTATGAGAAAACCCCCTACAGCCTTAATAAACAAATTAATCAGTCCAAACAAAATCTGTGTGTGCCAGTTTTCACTCCCTGCTTTATGTCCCACTCTTCTCTCGACCTGTTCCTGGGCCAGTGGAGTCTCCTTTGAAATACTGCTTGTTACAGACTGATGTGTCTGCCCCTTAAAACTGTTTGTGGAAGTCCTAACCCCCAGTACCTCAGAATGTGACTATATTTGGAAATCGGGCCTTTAAAGAGGTGATTAAGGTTCAGTGAGGTTGAATGGGCCCTAAACTAATACATTTGACATCCTTATAAGGGGATTTGGACCCAGACACACACAGAGGAGTCCAGGTGAAGGCACCTGAGGAGGACGTCTACAAGCCAAGGAGGGAGATCATAGGGAAAAAAATCCACCCCTGCCAACACCTTGATCTCAGACTTCTGGCCTCCAGAAGAACTGAAAGAATAAATGTCTGCTCTTTAAGCCGCCCAGTCTGTGGTGCTTTTTAATGGCAGCCTGAGCAAACTGGTACACTGCCTCTTTCTTTTTTTTAAGATTTATTTATTTTAGAGAGCTCGTGTGCACAAGCGGGGGGCAGGGGCAGAGGGAGAGGGAGAAGCAGGCTCCCCGCTGAGCAGGGAGCTGGACAGAGGCTTGATCCCTGGACCAACCTCCCCCTCCCCCGAGATCATGACCTGAGCCCAAGGTAGATTCTCAACTGACTGAGCCACCCAGGTGCCCCCAAGGGTTTAACTCTTTTTTTTTTTTTTTAAAGATTTTATTTTATTATTTATTTGAGAGAGAGAGAATGAGAGATAGAGAGCACGAGAGGGAAGAGGGTCAGAGGGAGAAGCAGACTCCCCGCAGAGCAGGGAGCCTGATGTGGGACTCGATCCCGGGACTCCAGGATCATGACCTGAGCTGAAGGCAGTTGCTTAACCAACTGAGCCACCCAGGCGCCCTTTTTTTTTTTTTTTAAAGATTTTATTTTATTATTTATTTGAGAGAGAGAGAATGAGAGATAGAGAGCACGAGAGGGAAGAGGGTCAGAGGGAGAAGCAGACTCCCCGCAGAGCAGGGAGCCTGATGAGGGTTTAACTCTTGATACCAGCTCAGCTCAGGTCTTGATCTCAGGGTCATGAGTTCAAGCCCCGCGTTGGGTGGGGAGCCTCCTTTAAAAAAAAAAAAAAGTCATGCAAGGCACAAGGCAAGTCACACAACAAACAAGATAGAACAGGTATAGGACGTTAATGAATCAAAAAACTCAGTCTGAGTCGCACCTGAGATAAGGCCTCAGTCCAGTCCAGGTCCGGTCCGGGTCTGCTCTCGGCACTGACTGCTTATTGTGTTCAAGCCAGCAAGGATCTCGGTTCTGTTCAGAGATCAATCAGGCAGAGCCTTTGGCAGCAGCTACCTTTCTGAAGTGGTCAGACGCAGAAGGCTCAGTGTCCAGAGTCTGACCATTTGCTGCAAAATCCTCCCTTTTACCGGGGATTTAGTCAGTGCCGGGCGTTTGCAGACCTGCTCTCCTTCTGCTGCTTATTGTTCTGGGTGCGTCGTCGGCAGGGGCTGCTCTCAGCAATACCTGGTCTGACCCGCAATGCCCACAGCTGCCTGCACCATTGCTTGACACAGGCCACTGCTTGACGTGAGGGACTCCATCTTGCTTTCTACAGTTCTCTGGACTGACTTCCTTTCACCAGACCTCTTCGCCGTTGCCTCCCCTTCTGCCACCTCAGGTAACCCATCTGCTCTTCGGAGCAGGAATTCTGGCTCTCAGTAACCAAGTTAAGTTTTTTTTCTAAATATTTCATCACACATCTAAACCTGAAATTTTTTGCAAACAAATAAATGACTCTTCTTCTCTGCTGTGTTGGTCTTTCCCAAAAAGGAATGAGATGAAACATTTCAGCCACTGCTCCCTTAATGGGGGAGGGCCACCCATGCAAAGGGAGCCACTGGGAGAGTTGCTATATTCTGACCCTTGAATGGGGCTTCCTACCCTGACACAAAAGAATTTATTGAAACAAGAGGCAGCTTGATATGGTGAAAAGAGCAAGGGTTGTGTTAAAATGCTCACAATGTTTCATTAAGAAGAAACAAAAACAAGTTACAAAACCATTTCAACAATTCATCTCTGCCTCCCTCTCTCTCTCTCACACACACACACAAAATTGGAAATACACACACGAAAATTAAGAATGGTGGTAAATTATGTGACTTTTATTCTTTATAATTTTCTGTATGTTGTCTTAATTTTTTAAATGAATTTCTTTGTAATAAGATAAAAAGACTCATGGCAGTAAAGTATGTGGGCTGTAATGGACGCACAATCCTGGCTTTGTTACTAGCTATGAGACTCTGGGCAAGTTACATAACCCTTGAGTAAGTCTCAGTTCTCAACAATTAAATAAGAATAACGCATACCAAAGTTACAGGGCTGTTGTGAGGATGAAAGATAATATAAGTAAAGTTCATCACTCAATTAATGATTATCATTATTATAATTTACCAGGGTGTTCTATTTAATCTATAACCAGGGCTCTGTTCACAATGGATAGAAAGTATTGCTTGATCCAGGAAGCTTGGGGGAGGGCCTGAGTTCTCCATCTCTAACAAGCTCCTAGGTAATGACAAGACCTCTGATACCCATAGACCACATTTTGAGTAGTAGGCCCAGAGGGATGAAGCCACGGAGGGAAAAGAATGTATAGCTGGGGGGCACCTGGGTGGCTCAGTCGTTAAGCGTCTGCCTTCAGCTCAGGTCATGATCCCAGGGTCCTGGGATCAAGCCCCACGTCGGGATCCCTGCTCCATGGGAAGCCTGCTTCTCCCTCTTCCACTCCCTCTGCTTGTGTTCCCTCCCTCACTGTCTCTCTCTCTGTCAAATAAATAATTTTTTAAAAATCTTAAAAAAAAAAAAGAATGTATAGCTGATCACTACAGGTATTTTCATGCTGGGAGCATTTGGAAATTCTGGAAACAGGCGGGAAGTTGAAAGTCCAGGCTTTAATTTCAAGGAAAACCACTCAGGCGGGACAGAGAAACTAGAAAGAATGTTGGCAGAACTTATAGGGGACTTCCAGCACACAGCCAGTTTCTTCCTCGGGACATTTGCCAGATTCTAGGGTTGCAAAGTGAGAGATTGAAAGGCTAAGAAGAAAAGCCTCCAAAAAGCGGAGTGTTGCTTTCAGCAGTCTTGCAATATATGTAGAATTAAAATGTAATTTTAAATAAGAGGTTCTGCTCACCTAATTCCAACGTGTCTGGGGGTTGGGGGGAGACACATGGTGCTGGGACACCAGCTGGGTGTCCTACAGCTCAGCTCCATTCTGACACCATGGACCCGGAGACAGCATCAGATTCTACAGGTGAGGGGCTCAGTCCCACAAGACTCTTGCCCACCCCTGCAGATGCCAATCTAGAGCCCAGGTGATCTGTGTTTCGGACCACCCAGCTGCAGTTTGGAGGTTCCCGTGACCTCTTAGACCTCTGATGCCCGGCACAAGCGCAGGTGGTTATTTAGACTTCTGACCAACTAGCTCTCAATCAGAGGGTCCCAGGTTTTTGACTTTGATTAATTTGCTAGAGCAGTTCCCAGAACTCAGGAAACCCAATTACTCGCTGGATTGCTAGTTTATTACAAAGAATTTTAAAGGAGATAAACCAACCACCAGATGAAGAGAAACATAGGACAATGTCCAGAACAAAGGAGATTCTATCCCCAGGGACTTTGGGCCCAGGATGGTGGCATGTGGAAGCCTTCTGGTTCCCCAAACTGGAAGCTCTCCGAACCCCATCCTTTGGGTTTTTTTATGGAGGCTTCATTACAGAGGCATGTTGATTAAATCATTGGCCGTTGGTGATTGATTCAGCCTCCAGCCCCTCTCCCCTCCCTGGAAATCAGGGGTCGGGACGGAAAGTTCCAATCCTCTATTCATGGTTGGTTCCCCTGGCAACTAGCCCCCATTCTTAGGTGCTTTCCAAAAGTCACCTTATGAATATAAACACAGTTGGGGTGGAAAGGGGCTCGTTGGAAACCACAAGGCACACATTGCACATTTATGGCTCTGGAGTGATTTCAGGAACTGAGGATGAGAGAGCAAATATTTTTTTAAAAGATATTATTTATTTACTTGACAGAGTGAGAGACAGCGAGAGAGGGAACACAAGCAGGGGGAGTGGGAGAGGGAGAAGCAGGCTCCCCGCTAAGCAGGGAGCCCGATGTGGGGCTTGATCCCAGGACCCCGGGATCATGACCCAAGCTGAAGGCAGATGCTTAACGACTGAGCCACCCAGGCGCCCCAGGAGAGCAAAAGATTCTCCCATTGCTCTTATTGCTCAGAAAATTCCTGGGGTCTTGAGAGTTGTGAGCTAGGAACCATCAACGAAGACCAAATGTGTATGAGAAATATATTTTGGTCATCTGCATGACTGACTATATGTATTTCAAAAATCACAATGTCACAATAATAATAAAAAAGGCAGGAAGGGGTAAATGGAGCTCATGTGTTCTAACATGCTAGCATTATGCATTAAAACCAATCATTTGGGGGCGCCTGGGTGGCTCAGTTGTTAAGCGTCTGCCTTCGGCTCAGGTCATGAGCGCAGGATCCTGGGATCGAGCCCCACATCGGGCTCCCTGCCCTGCGGGAAGCCTGCTTCTCCCTCTCCCACAACCCCCTGCTTGTGTTCCCTCTCTTGCTGTGTCTCTCTCTGTCACATAAATAAATAAAATCTCTTAAAAAATAAATAAAATCAATCATTTGTATTAGACTTCTGCTATTGCTGCATAACAAACTGTCCAAATAATTAGTGACTTAAAATGACAATGGCTGCATTATGGGTACGGATTCTGTGAGTCAGAGGAATCTGGAGTGGGCACAGTGGGAATGGCTTGTTTCTGTTCTATGGTGTCCGAGACCTCAGTCTGAAAGCTGCAAAGGCTGAGGGCTGCAAGAATCTGGAAGTGCCTGATGACTCAGGGGCGAGGATTGTCGTCCAGAGTGTCCTCACATGGCTTTTGTGTGTGGCTTGGCTTCCCCATAGCAAAGCAACTTCAGGGTGCATGGCCCCTCAGGGCTGCAAGCATGAAGGTTCCAAAGAATTGGGCAGAAGCAGCCTGATCTGTGATTACCCTGCTTCAGAAGTGACACCGCATCACTTCTGCCTTACTCTTTAGTCAGAGCGCTTACATGCTCTCCCACATTCAAGGCGAGAGAAATCAGACTCCAATTCCTAATGGAAGAATGGCAAGATCAGTTGTAGGATTACGAGTTTCCAAAGAAATTACGGCAGTCCCCTTTGGAAAAAAAAAACCTCCCACATGAGCCATCTGTTCGGGGTGATGAAATATTTGGCAGTAGATAGTGATAATAGTTATGTAACAAAGTGCATGTCGTTAATGCTACTGAGTTGTACATTTAAAATGGTTAAAATGGTCAATTTTATGGTATATATATTTTGCCACCATAAAAAAATTATAGAGGGAGGAAAGGAAGGAAGAAAGAAGGGAAGAGAGGGAGAGAAAGAAGAAAAGGAAGGAAAGAGAGAAAGAGACCCAGTCCAGCCCAGCGCTGAAGTTAGGTAGGAGCTACGTGGGAAATTAGGCATGACACTCCACAGAGTAAAGCTGGATTCTGTGTCCACGTCCTACCTGTGCATGTAATTTGTACCCCCAAGATTCCCCAATCTAGAAGCTTGTTAGAGCGTTTGCAGATTGTTTGAAGGATAGTAGAGGGTTCGGCTGGACCCGTGATAAAGTGTACTCACTAGAGAGAATGAGAGGTTAAAAATAAAATCAAAGGACAAACTTGCATTTCCAAACCCACAATTTCAACAGAAGGTTTATGAGACCAACCTTGGAAGACTAACTTGTAATTCCAACAACATTACTGAGTTTCTCAAATTCATGTTTAATGAACAGTGACACAGAGCTGGGAGCAAATGGCGTGGGTTGGAAAGATCACCAGTGTAGTCTCTGGGAGGTGCAATGCCTGAATGATATTTTGTGGATAATTGTGTAACAAGGATGCAGTAATGCTACCAAACAATGGGCACATTGTCTGTTCAAAATGAAGTAAACAGTTTCTGTGCTGTCATCACATATTTGGTTTTTGGCTTTTAGCTGGGTTTTTTGTTTTTGGGTTTTTTTTTTTTTTTTTTTTTTTTTGGAAATCTGATGTCTGATCTTATTTATTTGCTACTCTTAGAAAAATCTCATTTTTGTTTGGACTCAGAGGTAGAAGCTCTCAAAGAGGATACTCCCGTCTCTTGGCAATCTGTGCTTGGTGCTTTTCTTTGGCCCCCTTCATTCTCTTGGCCAAAGGTTGAGCATATTCTGCACCCTCTTACTTACTTTTCTCCGTACGCTGTTTCTTCAGAGTGATTCGCCGACATTTGGGTTGGAGGACACACAGAGGACCAAGACGCTGAATCTTGGGCGCTTTGGTTCTAGGTTTCTTACCTCCTTTGTTTAGGGGCTTTCTCACAACATACGGGCGGACGTCATCTTCTTCAGAAAGACTGAAAAGCTTGTGGATTCTGCTAGCTCTTTGGGGCCCCAGGTGACAAGGCACAGTCGTGGCAGTGAGCCCAGGAATATCTTCCTCCGCTTTTTTTTTTTTTTTTTTTTAACAATGACCAAGTTGAGAAGCCTGAGATCGGCGTCCACAATGCAACCCTGAACAGATTTGCGCTTTCTCTCTCCAGTCCTCCTTGGTCTGTAGCGGGAATGCCCCTTACCCAGCATCAGGCGGACACGGCCATGGGTCAAGAGCACCTGCTTTGTGGGGAAGCCTTGTTTGTTATCGCCACCCTTGCTCCAGACCACGAAACTTGCCATTCTTCACCCAGAACATCGGAAGCAACATCTGTGGCCACGTGCTTCTCCTAAAAGGTACGAAGTCTGCGTTCCTCATCCACTTCAGTGAGTCTCTGGCAGCCAGTAGCTGGAAAGACATGTTCCATTTCATCCTAAAGCAACCTACTGCCTCCAAGGTGCCACCAAAAAAGAGTTGCCATCGCATGTTCTAAACACTTATGGGGATGTTTGATTTTATAGCTTTATCCTGGATTCATCTGCTGCTAAATGGAACACAAGCAAGATAGAGGAGAAAATAGACATGGAATGTGTAGGGGCCCAGGCCAGGCTGCCCCGAGATGGGCCACTTTGGCATGAAGATTATTTCGAGCTGAAGGCAGTTAAGATCCTGAGGGCTCAATAGAAACTTTGGCCCTTTCCTTAACTAGTTAGAAGACTTTAAATTGGGGATCTTTCCCAAAATAATGGTTATTACCAGAGATAAGTTTTATCTGAGTGACCCATCTGTACGGCAGGGAAAACATCCAATTACCAACATTCCTGCCCTGTGAACTGCATTCCTTCCCTCTGAAGTCCCAGACCCCAACCCCCTTCTCCTTAGGTCAGGATGACATACATCCCTCGTTTTGCCTGTCTTTGGAATTTCCATGTCTGTTTGGATTCCCGGTACGTACCCTGTTAGATTTTATTTTCTCCGTCTCATGTCAATTTGATTCTTAGTCCAGCTGGAAAGACCTTGAAGGGGACGGGATAGTATGGCTCCCCGACAAATGGCACACCTGATTCCACTTCTGTGACGTTCTCACCCATGTCTTCCCTCGCATTTGTGTAACTGGGGAGTTGGATGCCAAAATCTAGACAAAGTAAAAATCTCTATTCAACTTTACAGTCACTTAATGAATATTTAGTGAGGGACCAGATGGAAAGTCAACCATCTCCAAAGATGGGAAATAAATGATTTCAACCATGTAGATTTTCAATTCTGTTAGGTGGGATTAGAACAGACTTTAGGACTAACTTTTCCCCACTATCAAGGTGATCCCCTTCTGAATGTTCAATCTGATGTCCCATGAATTATACATTTTTTTCTACTTTGGGGGGAACATAATCCTTTCCTGTCCTTATATGAGTTCTGAGGATTATGCCCTTAGGTGGGTTTTCCCCCCAGGCTTGGGTGGTTTCTTCCCACACATGCGCTGATCAGAATTGAGCTGAAGACTCAAAAGGGACACTCTGTAGATCTCCTGAGCGTTCTTCCTGTCCCTCTTTCTGTGTGGAGCTCTCCTCTTTGGGAATTCCCCTAAGAATTCCTGGCAGCCCCGACTCCTAGTTCTCCTTCTTCAGCTCAGGGGCTCTACCAAGCTCCACCTGGGGTCCAGTTCCCTGAGCTTTGGTCTAGAAACTCTCTCCAGGTAGTAAGCTGGGGCAACCGAAAGGATTGTATTTTTTGTTTCCCATCTCTCAGGTCACTGTCCTATGCTGCCTGATGTCCAGTGTCTGAAAATCATTGTTTCATATTTTGTCCATTTTTTAGTTGTTTCATGGGGGAGGGCAAATCTAGTCCCTACTACTTCATCTTGGCTGGAAACAATCACATAGATTTTAAATTAGAAAAGATTCTTTATTGCTGTCTCCCTTAAAAATTGTTCTTGACTCCCAACATATGTTATCTTTTATACTGAGGACTTGGTTTACCATCTTCAATATTAGGGGAGAGGGTTGTCAAGATAGGTGTCAGATGGGAGCTAGCAATTCTTTTTAATGATACTACAGGTATCTCTGTAGAATTGTTTAGCTACAGGTTGATTGCTATGATGGATAGCACAGGTCTTGAATTTGGCTTCTCATATAAATAAAATAAAATCTAATTTGCAGTTTGAGCTTCCAGACTCCATTTTATGAAGTCTCTTCTCTTTTTTTACAGCTGCATCTCTGGGGTACATCGTGGGATAAACTTTAGGATATGTAATCACTAAGAGATCTGTAAGTGTAAATGCAGGCCATTTTATTCTAGAGTTAAATGGAAGCCGCTTTATTTAGAGTGGTACGAATAAAATAGATTTTTTTAAAAAAGATTTTATTTTATTTTTTTTTTAAAGATTTTATTTATTCATTTGCGAGAGAGAGAGAGAGAGAACAAGCAGGGGGAGAGTCAGAGGGAGAGGGAGAAGCAGACTCCCTGCTGAGCAAGGAGCCCGATGCGGGACTCAATCCCAGGACCCTGGGATCATGACCTGAGCCGAAGGCAGACGCTTAACCATCTGAGTCACCCAGGCGCCCAGAAAGATTTTATTTTAGAGAGAGAGAGCGCATACACACGCAAACAGGGGGAGGAACAGAGGGGAAGGGAGACAGAGAGAATCTTCAGCGGACTCCATGCTGAGCACAGAGCCTGATGCAGGGCTCTGTGCCTCCTTCCTTCAGGCCCGGTCTTCCCATCGATATCTGAAGTCTGTAACTGCTACAAGGCACTAAGAAACTGGACAGTACATGCATTCATTAGTTCATTCAATAACCTTGCACAAGTCATCCAACCTCTTTGAACCTCATTTTTCTTATCTGAAAAATAGAGATAATAATCATACCAATATTGAAGGAATTTTTTGATAAGAGTGTGTGAGTGTGCGTGTATGTGCATGCTCGTGTGTGTCTACTCCAAGAACAACGCCTGAGTCAAAATGGAAACCCAGTAAGCGATAGCTAGTATTTATTTTGCTCAAATGTCCACTGTCTGGAAAGAAGTATACATTTTAATAAAATGTCTGTAATACCTCTTCCAGTGACTGATTTCTCTTCTGAAATATATCATGATGAGATTTTCAAGTCCGAGTCCAAGACTTCATCTATTAATAGCACAACCCATAAGAAAGGTCATTTGTCGAGGCTAGAGAGGAATTGCGAAAAAACAAAAACAAAAACAAAAAACTGTCTTTCATCTCCACGGATTTAAAATTTTTCCCATCTAATAGAGGGAACAGAATCAGTGATATTTATCTCAGCTATAGTCTCAGATATGATTGCTGAGATACAAATTGGCACTTACCAAGCCCATGGTCCTGATTTTGAATCAATTCCCCAACAAGGGAGTTGACTTAAAATTTGTATTCCTCTGCCAAAGAGCATTCAGATTTGGGTTGTCTGGTTTCAAGTGAACTATCTTTCAAATTTGAAATATATCATGCACTGACGATATTATGACTAATGGGTACAGGGATCCATTCACCTTGCAGATGTAAGTTCCCTTTGCTAGTATTAAAATTGTCACCTGCCAACCTGGAGTGGCGTGCTTCTTTCTTCAGTCTCTCCCTGCCCTCTTCATATGGGGCCTGGTTTCAGATTACACCAGGAAAGCTCCTGAGAGGGTTGTGAACCTACATATGCATACGATGGAATATTATTTGGCCATAAAAAGGAATGATGTACTGATACATGCTATGGAGTGGATGAACCTTGAAAATACACTAAGTGAGAGAAGCCAGACACAAAAGATCACAAATTGTAGGATTCCATTTACATGAAATATCCACAATAGTAAATCTATAGAAACAGCAAACAGGAAGTGAGGGTGGGGGGTAAGGGTGCTGGGGTTTCCTTTTAGATGGATGAGAATGTCTTGGAACTAGAGAGTGATGGTGGTCACACAACACTGTGAATATATTAAATGCCACTGAATTGTTCACTTTAAAACAGTTATTTTTGGGGCGCCTGAGTGGATCAATCGCTTAAGCAGCTGACTCTTGATTTTGGCTCAGGTCATGATCTTGGAGTCCTGAAATCAAGCCCCACATCAGGTTCCGCACTCAGTGGGGAGTCTGCTTGAGGATTCTCTCTCTCTCTCTCCCTCTGCCCTCCCCCTACTTGCACTTTCTCTAATAAGTCTTAAAAAAAAAGTTAATTTTATGTCAATGTCACCCCAATTTCTAAAAAAAAAGTGCTATCTTAAAATTAATGCACAGGTTTTAAGTGCACAACTTGATGAGTTTTAACTAGTGCATTACATATGTAAACAAGACCCCTATCAAGAATAGAGCATTGCCATCACTCCAGAAAATTCCCTGGTACCCCTTTTCCTACCACACTATTAACTCCCAGAAGGAAACATTGCCCCGATTTTGATCCCCACAGGTTATTTTTCTCTGTTCTTGAACTCCATGAGTTGCACTGTGTGTACTCTTTTGCAACTGGCTTCTTTTATGCAGCATAAATTTTTTGAGATTCATGTTGTTGAATAAACCAGTAGTTTATTTCTTTTTATTGATGAATGGTAATACTTCAGACCAGTTTATCTGATCTTCTATTGAGAGACACTTGGGTTGTTTCCTACTCTTTATTATGTTGAAGAAAGATGCAACAAACATTTCTGATGAGCATATTGTTTTATTGCGGGGGGACTATCTAGGACTGGAAATGCTGAATCGAAGGTAGATATATGATAACTCACAAGAAACTGCTGGTGTCTCATAGCAGTTGTACCATTTACACTCACACACGTCAGATGTGAAAGCCCCAATTGTATAACCTCTCCAACATTTGGTCTTGATTGCCTTTTAAATTTTAATTATTCTAGTGTTATCTCATTGTCTTTAATTTGTATATGCATGATGAAATGGTATCTCCTTGTCCTTTTTAGAAAGTCAGCTTCAGGGCGCCTGGGTGGCTCAGTTGGTTGAGCGACTGCCTTCGGCTCAGGTCATGATCCTGGAGTCCCGGGATCGAGTCTCACATCGGGCTCCCCGCTCGGCGGCGGGTCTGCTTCTCCCTCTGACCCTCTTCCCTCTCGTGCTCTCTGTCTCTCATTCTCTCTCTCTCGAATAAATAAATAAATAAAATCTTTAAAAAAAAAAAAAAAAGAAAGAAAGTCAGCTTCATATACTTACATATGATAAAACTCACCCATCTGGAGTGTATAGTTCGACTACTTTCAACAAATGTACCGTCATGCAACCACTACCACAATCAAAATAGAGTATTTCCAAAGTGCCCCTGAACAGTCAATCCCTACCCTCATCTACAGTCTCTAGCAACCACTGATATGCTTTCTGTCACTACAGTTTGCCTTTTCTAGAATGTTATATAAGTGGAATCATAATGTACATAGTTCTGGGGCACCTGGGTGGCTCAGTGGGTTGGCGGGCTGCCTTAGGTTCAGGTCATGATTCTGGAGTCCCGGGATCAAGCCCTGCATCGGGCTCCCCACTCAGAGGAGAGTCTGCTTCTTCCTGTGACCCTCCCCCATCTTGGGCTCTCTCACTCTCTCTTTCTCAAATAAATAAATAATAATAATAAAATAACGTACATAGTTTTTTGTTTCTGGCTTCTTTGATTTAGCACAATACTCTTGAGATTCTTCCATATTATTGCATGTATCAGTTGGTTGTTTTTTTGAGAGAGAGAGAGATTGAGAGAGAGAGAGAGAGAGAGAGAGAGAAAGAGAGAGAGAGAATGTGAGTGTGCATGCCAAGGCAGGGGGCTGGGGGAGGCAGAGGGAGAGAGAGAATCCTAAGTAGGCTCCACACCCAGCACAGAGTCAACGCAGGGCTTGATCTCAGGACCCTGAGATCATGACCTGAGCCAAAGTCAAGGGTCAGAGACTGAACTGACTTGAGCCACCCAGACCACCCAGGAGCCCCAGTTTATTCCTTTTTTTTCCCCTGAGTAGTATTGAACAGATATATCACAATTTATTCAGTAGGTGTTGGATATTTGGGTTGTTTCCAAGTGTTTGCTCTATGAATAAAGCTGCTATGAACATTTGCATGCAGGAGTGAATTGCTGGGTCATATGCTAAGAGTATTTTTCACTTTACAGGAAACTACCAAGCTGTTTTCCAATGTACCGTTTTGCATTCCCACAAGCAATGTATGCATTCCAGTTGCTCCGCATCCACGCTGACACATGGTATTTTCAGCCTTTTTCATGTGAGCTATCTTACTACGTAAGTGGTGTCTCCTCGTAGTTTTTCTTGTATTTTGGTTTTCTTTTGTTTTGCCCTTTTCCCATCCCCATCCCCTTATGTCAAGGTCTGGCTTTCAATAGATCCCAATGAAGGAACTGCTCAGCTACGTAGCAACCCAGACCCGGAAGCAGGTCCTCTACAATAGTTTAACACCAGGTTCTCCTTGAATGTGCCTTGCATGGGATGCAAGGGCAAGGCTCCCTTTCCAGCCACACCCGTGTCTCTGGAGGAGCGGCTGTCCACGCAGGGCGCCATCCAGGGTGCACCTGCAGCAGGTACCTGGGAGAACGGGTGGAGGCCCAGTCACGCTGCCCCATCATTTGGCCTCAATAACATTCTTAGAGGTTCAGTCATATTCGTAGATGGTAGCTTCGCCCCATTGGCTCCTCACTGAAGAACATGCACCAAATCTCTGAACCTGCATCATTATAGTTTTATTTTTTTAAGATTTTATTTATTTGACACAGAGAGAGAGAGAGAGAGAGCACAAGTAGGCAGAATGGTAGACAGAGGAGAGACAGAAGCAGGCTCCCCCGATGTGCGACTCGATCCCAGGACCCTAGGATCATGGCCTGAGCCGAAGGCAGATGCTTAACCGACTAAGCCACCTGGGCACCCCCCCTTTTTTAAAGTTTTATTTAAGTAATCTCTACACCCAACATGGGGTTTTAATTCACAACCTAGAGATCAAAAGTCACATGCTCTTCTGACTGAGCCAGACAGGAGCCCCTAGAATCTATTTTAAATCTGAACTGTATGTTATCAGACACTTTGCCTAATTTTTTCCGTACATCCTCCCCCCCCTTTAACCCTCATAACTAGCCAATGAAGTATGGTTTGGTCTCCCCACTTCACTAATTGAAGCATGAAAAGAAAAGAGTTTTTCAAATTGTGTTAGCTTTCCCAGTAACAGTCCCTAGCATTCTGTGTCCAAGTCCATTATAATAAAGGCACAAATGGGTTTTAGAAAACAACTATTGATCCTTCTCGTGTGCTTTCATCTATGTAAGAAATCTGCCAAGAGCAACATATGATTGCTTGCAGCTTTCATTGCTCCGAAGCTGATGAAAGGTCATGTCAAAAGAGCATCTATTGATCCCTGGACATTAACGAGGATGAAAACTCTGGTGGGGGGTTGGGGGCGGTCCAAAGGCCAAGAAGGTTTGAGAGGCTGGATCAGAATCACAAGTGGCATGAGACAGAGGTCCCTCAGCTACACATCTCTGAAAAGTCTCAAAGCAGTTGGGGGATTCAACCAGTAAGTACACAGCTTAATCTTAGGTCTTAAAAGGACAAATCCAGGGGAAACGAGAAGGGGAGGTCCCCCAGCTGCCTTTGGTGCCCCCCTTATTTAACTAATTCAGCTGACAGGACATGGAAGTACCTACCATGTGCTGGGTTATCCACCTCCTTCACTGGCCCAGGGTTGGATGGACTCAGGGGGCAGCCCGGTGTGTCGTTCAGCCATGGTGAGAGGGATAGTCGCCCTCAACAAATAGCCTAAGAGCTTAAGAATGCACCTATAACAACTGTCCTTGGCATAGCTGTTGGGTCTGTGCATGTTCTTGGCTCCAGCTCCAGTTCAAGATCTCCCGCTTTCTGGACCCTGCTCCTCCCCCTTCCAGCCACCTGGTCCCTAGTGCTCCCCTGCTCTTCCTTTTCCATCAACGTTTCTCTTGGGGTAGGGCTGAATAATTTCATTCAATTCAGATACTTGCAATGCTTAATGTATTTCCTATCCCAGGGAATTTGTATTCTGTAAAATATTTTAATTTTATTTATTTGATGGAAAGAGAGCACAAGCAGGGGGAGCAGCAGGCAGAGGGAGAGAGAGAGAAGCAGGCTTCCCGCTGAGCAGGGAGCCCGATGCGGGGCTCGATCCCAGGACCCTGGGATCATGACCTGAGCCAAAGGCAGACGTTTATCCAGCTGAGCCACCCAGGCGCCCTAAGTATTCTGTAAAACATTAACCAAAGTAACCCTCAATGAAGAGTAAAACAGTAGAATGAATAATGCTGGTAGTGTTTGTGTGGGGGTGATGAGTATATAAAGCCTGTTCTAGCCTTCCTCACCTCTAAAATGTCTCAGCTGCTTCACTTCCCTGTGGAAAGGGCTTTACATTTCTCGCCTGCCTTCCCCTAGCCGAGGAACAGGGCTTGGACAGCAAATGGAGAAAGGATTAAGTTCCCTTTACGTCCTAAGTACTTTTACTATGGCTTGCTTAATTTTCACACCCCTGCAATGTAGGTATCATTTTCATGTTATTTAAAACACGTGACTTCAGGGGTGCCTGAATAGCTCACTTGCTTGGGCATCCAACTCTTGGTTTCAGCTCCGGTACTGATCTCGGGGTGGTGGGATTGAGCCCCGCATCCAGCTCCACGCTCAGTGCGGAGTCTGCTTAAGATTCTCTCCCTCTCCTTCTTGCCCCTTGTTCATGCATGTGTGCTCTCATAAATAAATACATAAATAAAATCTTAAAACAAAACACCGGACTTTAGAAAGTTAGATGACATGCCCAAGGTCACACAGCAAAACTGAGATTAGAATCCAAGGTCAGACTACAAGGTCCATGTGCTCTTCCTATCACACCACCACCTCTTTATCAGTATGCATTCTAAATTAGTTTCTGATCAATCTTGAGTGAATCTGAAGTGAACAGGAATAGTGACCACCCTCCATGCCCCCACCCCAGCGCCCCACTCCACTGATCCGGAAATACCCTGTGTTTCTCCCCAGTCTCCAAACAGGGACTGGGTGTAAGTCATCAATTTAGAAAAACAGTGGACACGTTCTGACACTTACCCTACTATAGCTCCAAAGTTAAAACTTTTGAAAAATTTCATTACTTCCCCCAAAGTCCTTATTTAGCTGAATACCTTATACCGTGGGTATTCATTGCTAAACATGTATGCTGAATGCTCAAGCAAGGTTCAATTTTCTCTCAAGGGTGAAGGGGGACTATAAGCCCCATTCCTTTCTCCCATCTGGCAAAACACCCACACCTTCAGATGGTGTGATGGGATGGAAATTAAAAATAATGTCCGTACAAAGATGCTTTAAACTACTAAGGACACTTATTTTCATTACTTGCTTAACTAAGCCCTCCTCCCACCCCCACCCCCAAGCCCACGCTGCCGCAACGCCAGTCCCCTCCCCCTTCTCATTACGGGGGGATGTCGTCTGGGGACTCTCAGAGGGCGGGCTGAAGGCCTCAAGTTGCTTTCCAAGGAGCAAACCAGCACAGCCGGGCCTCCGGACCAAAGCCCTCACCCCAGACCCGCCACCCCAAAAGTACTGAAGCAGGTGGCCAGCTCCGTTAGGAAGGCCGGGTCCTGCCCCCATCACAAGGTTTGTTTGACCTGGCACTAGGGTACTGCATGCAGGTGGGACGGGGGGGAGCTGGCTTCAATTCTATTGGAAGGGATTTAACTAGACTGCCGGGCCTCTCCGCTGGTCCTGGCTCTGACGTCCTTGCTGCTGAGGACTTTGCCACCAAGCTTTCTTCACAGCTGTCAACATGGCCTTCCGACTGGCCAGTGTAGCCATCTACTGGGTGGCCTTGAACCCAGGCAGGCCTCTCAGTGACTTTTCTATGGCTCCATCCCAACTCGCCACTTAGAACTCCAGGAGCCACGAAGCAGGGTGATGGTCTTTCCAAAACTCGGAGAATGAAGGCAGAGAGCCTGGGGCCAGGGGGCTGCTCCTTGGGCACCGTTGCTAGAAAACCAAAGTAAAGAAACCGCAGGGCTGGGGCAGGAGTGAGCAGCTCCCGGGAAGTGCTGGGTCGAGGAGGAGCACAGTTCGAGGGAAAAGCACCTTTTTTTTTAATTCTTTTTCTTTTTTTTAAGATTTTATTTATTTATTTGAGAGAGAGAATGAGAGAGAGAGAGAGAGAGAGAGAGAGAGAGAGCATGAGAGGGGGGAGGGTCAGAGGGAGAAGCAGACTCCCTGCCGAGCAGGGAGCCCGATGCGGGACTCGATCCCGGGACTCCAGGATCATGACCCAAGCCGAAGGCAGTCACTCAACCAACTGAGCCACCCAGGCGCCCGAATAGCACCTTTCTGATCCGCACTATCACACTGTGTACTTCCCCTGGACACCACTCTGCCCCAAGAAAGGAGCAGAACGCCCGGCTCGGGGGCTTGTGTTCTTCATAGGCACCGTTCACTCAGTCGACATTTATCCCACACTTGCCATCTTACTGGGTCTTGGGGAGGGAGGCAGATTCAGTTAAGACTACGAGAGTTTCGTCAGCGGTCCGGCTAGAAAGCCATCCTACAGGGGTGACTGCTCCTGAAACCCACCTGCCACGCCACCAGACTCCACTTGCCCTCGTGACCTGGGAGCCAGACCCCGCTAATCAGAGACTGTGACGGGAGTAAGCAGAAGCCGAGACTCCCTCTGTGTTGCGGGGACATGAAATCAGAGCTCCTGCCCTGGACTGTGTCCTTGGATGGATGGACAGAGACAACAGCAACTGATTATCTGGGCTCCTTCACTGGGGCCACAGGAAATTTGCAAAGCTCACGAGACCTCTCACCTCACAGAGCACCAAGAACTGACATCCCTGAGAGAAGTCCAGAAGGTCGGACAGGTCGTGATGTGAGGTCAGAATACAAAGGCTCAGGACTTCTGGCCGCTGGGTGCTGGAGGAAGTGAAGCCCTTAAGACGAGGACGACAGGAAGTGGGTTTATCGTGTGCGGGCTCTCCCTGCCTGCCTACTGAGGAAGACTCAAGGTTTCTCAAAGTGTCCTCAGGACAGGGTGTGGGGTGCCGGGACTGAGGGTGAGACCTGAGGAGATAAGGACCTTTGGAGGGACCTCCTCAATTACAGGCAAAGGACTTCAGGCCCAAATGTGTTCAGTGCGGTTTCTCCTCCAGAGCTGTGACTTAATCGCCGAACCAAGGTCGGAAACAAACCACACACGGCTCTCTGAAGTTAGAAACCAAACCCTGCTTTATAAGGCTGAGTGGCCATCAGTGGCTTCTCTGCGAAGATATGAGGTACCAGCCAGTGAACCTTCCTCACCTTCTCCCCATTCCACATTCCCACCACCCCTCCAGATACCCATCTCTGCAATTCAACCACTTCAAAAAAAAAAAAACAAAAAAAACTTTGAGGAAGGGGCTGGGGCTCAGGCTGGCTGACCAGCCAGCCGGCCGGCCAGTTCCCATGAGGTAGCTAATACCGGTGCTCCTAGGCAGGGGCGAGTGGAGGGAGGCCAGTCACGGGCTCACAGCAGCCAGGAGTGAGTCACCGGTTGACTGGGAGGTGGGGGAAGCAGACAGTCTCGAAGTCTGCCCAGAGTACTTCATCAGAGGTAACATCTGGGTGGAGACGCTGGGCTCTTTGCTGGTGTCCTCACTGTCCTTGGAAGAACTGGGTTTCCTGGGGAGAGGAGAAAGGCCAGCTTGGGTCTTCTTGGGCTTCGGGATGGTCCCGTCTTCAGAGAGTGGTATGCTTCCCTCGGAGAAGCTGTGTTTTCTGAAGGAAACGGGTGGGGAAAGAAATGCCTGAGATGGCTGTGTAGCTGGGACTTTAGCCTGTGATCTGCCCTCAGAGTCTGGAGCAGGCATTCACGACCTGACAGGGCTACACACCATAGTTACATGGAGAGAGAGAGAACCATAAAATACATCTTCTTTATCTGAAGGCTGGGGAGCTTGGTGCAAACGGGAACGTGTGAGAGGAGACCTCAAGGAGCCCACGGGCAGTGGGCACAGCTGAGAGGTTAACCCTGCGCTCCGGCTTGACTGGGCCGGGCAGATGGGGAGCCACCAGGCAGAGGAGCCGCCCACCCCCCCCAAATGGAGAACGCTGATCTCATCATAATGTGGGAAGAGAGGAAGAAGAAAACTCCCTGAACTCGCAGCAGCACCCAACACCCTTCCCTTGCCCAGACAACACTCACCCCAGCTTGTCAGTCTCTGATTTGGAGAGAGCACTGAGTGCCACATCCCCCTTTGGGACGGTCAGAAGTGATGTTGGGAGGGACCACTAAAAACAAAGGAAGCAGTGAGGCCAAAAGGGCTAGGCAGGAGTCAGGCGGGAGTGTTTAGGGTCCTGGGACTCTCTCCCGGCTCTACCTCTGAGTGATCATGGGGCTCTCCTCTTCCCTACCCTTCAGGCATGGGCCCATCCGGGACAAGAATCTCTGTTTTCTCCAGATTCAGACAAGAAGTTGAGGCTACAAAGCACTCTTTGACCCTTGAAAGAAAGGCACCCAGGGAATCCTGGAGGCCACTATTCCCTGAAAGGGAAAGGTCAGGAGACACAGAGACAGGGCCAAGCGGAGAAGTGAGAGGGTCTGAACCTACATCCAACCCATGCTGCACTCTTAAGGTGGAGGACTGAGGGTGCTGACTGGAGTTGCCCCCCTCCCCTGCAATGGCGTCACTCACCACTGGAGCCGAATCAGAGATGGCTCCTGTGTGGAACCCTTTGTAGCACCAACTCCGAAGCAGATCTACTCCTAGGACAAGATTAGCAGGGGTGGGACTTAAGAGGGTGGAATCAACTGGTCAATTCTCCTTGTCAGGGAGGCCCCATTGTGTACTAGGATTTAATCACTCATTAAACATGGCCTCCTGTGGACAAGGAGGACACATCACCTTTGAGCTTGTTGCCATGGTACTTCTGTTCCCATTGGGTGGTGAGAATGTTGAAATATCGTGGCTGCTCAAAAAAGCGGAGATAGCGAGAGGAGATTCGAGAAGGAAAAATTCGTTCAAATTGACCACGGCGAGAAAACTCATCCTCCATCTCAACCAGAATCCGAACGTCATCTGGCGTCAGGACATCCAGCACAGATGCATAGAAGTCCTAAGGCCCAAGGAACGGAGAGGAAGAGAGTGTGACAAGAGGGTGTGAGCTGGAGGCAGAGGATCAAAAAGCTGGGGGACGGTGAGCACAGCTCTGAGGTCCTAGGGCTCCAGGACTCCCAAGGGAACACCAAGGCTGACTAGTGGGTCAGCTCAGGACCTTGTCTGTTCCCAAGCCTACTTGAGCTTTGCTGTCTGGAGAAGATACTCTTGGTCTGGGCGGGGGAGCCCCTGGAGCACGGAGGTTTTAAGAGGTTGGCTGGATGGAGTCAAGCCCAGAATCTAGCAACTGAGATCTGGCATCTGCCTTCAGTCTACTACTCTCATCTGCTCCAAGAAGACATCAAGCCTCCCCGGGGCTCACTGCACCTCAAGAAAGAAACCCAAAGGGTCTACGGCTCTGACAACAGGGGATGGCTAGTATAGCATTTGGCTAAGAGCAGTGGTTGACCACGTGATAAAGGCCATCAACTCTCCCCTGGAACCACACATATGCCAGCAGATCCCTGCACACCAAGGGACCCCGGAGCTGGGTTAGAGAGAGGGAAAACTGCTTGCCTTGCGCTCCTAAATATTTCACCAGGGAAACTTTCTGTTGGCACTTGGGGGTGGAGGGTAATCTCCTACCTGATCAGGAATTTTCTGGGTCAGATAATAGGCTTTCTTCATCTTCTGTGCAGTGAAATGCTCCGGGGCCATTCGACATTTATCACTGGGGGAGCTGGGCAGGCTAACACAGTGGATGGAAAGAAAGCAAAGCGTAAGGTCAGCAGCTTCACATCCTGAGGACATGTGGAGACAGGGTCCATTTCAGGCCCCTTAGCTTAGCTGGAGGAGGAAGACAACTCTTGGTTGGGGTCAGGGGACTCACTGGGGCACCAAGGTTAAGTGGTTTGTTGGTGGGAGTCACCCCCTTCTCAAGAGAAGACAAAGAAGTTTGAACAGATATTTGTTACTCAAGTAGATGTGACTGCAGTGCACTCTACTCAAGCAGCCTGTCTGAGCATCAAAGATCAAATACCACAGAATAACTAGAAGAGCACAAGGCACGCTCGCTGGGTTGCATGTCAGTGGTAAAAAAGAGGACTCTGGAATAATCGCTGCGTAGGTCAGTTTAGTTGGATTTGGTGGACACCTCCTAAATACCCAGCTCAGCACTGGGTGTGTGGCCCTGGGCACACTACAGGACTCCCTGCCCAGCGTCCTCACCCACATCACTACAATTACTGCTGAGAGACACGAAGACGGCCTCCACAGAGCTCAAAGGACGGCAGGGGTCAAAGGACAGCCACGGCACAGAGCCACGCCGAAGGCTACAAGGCGTGGTGTGGAAAGCAAGTGCTGTTCCCAGCAAACCAGGACTGGAATCCCAGCTCTACCACTTTGTGGCTGAATAACCGTGGGTGGGCTGCCTAATCCCAGTGATCTCCAGTGTCCTCATCTGTCACCTGAGGATACTAATACCAACCTTAGGGGGTTGTGGTGGAGATAAGCTACAGGTTTCTCCTTACACACAGCAGGTCCCAACTAAATATTAGCTCCCTTCCCTCAAGAGTGGTTCCAAGAGGTTCGGGGCTGTGGTGGAGACAGCCCACGTGGAGCTGGCTTCATTAAGATGCTGCCCTCAGCTAGGCTCCCGTGGGTGGGTGAGGTCCCAACAGGGAGGTCTGACGGAGGGGAATGTCGGGAGGAAGCAACCCCATGAGCAGAGGAGGGGACACTATGGAGGGACAGTGAGAAGCCACACACATTTCAGAGAGGAGACTCGATTCGCTGATCCTTCCAACTCTGAGGTTCTAGGAGTGACTGCTTTGTCAGAGCACAGGAGCCAGGAAGAGAAGTAGAGGGAGGGGCACCTGGGGAAAGGAGGCCGGGGCCCCGAATGTCCCTGTGAGGAGTTAAAAGCTGATTCCCCAGGCCCTGTGGAGATTCCTGAGCTGGGAACAATATAACCAGCCATGCTTTTAAGGGGCACTGATGTGGGAAGAGGTGTGTGGGAAGACTGTGGGGGCAGACTGCGCAGCACGGGAGACCCAGCAGGAGGCGGTGCCCGGGCACCCTTCCTTCCCACAGTCCTCAGGGGGCTGCTCATGCTGCCGGCTGACCTGGCGCTGGAGCTGCCGGAGCTGCTGGAGCTGGACACGACATCCCCTGCGTTGGGCAGAACAAAGCCTGCCAGGTTCAGAAGGTCCCGGATCATCTGGCCTTTGATACTGATGTCCAGGGGAGAGTTGGAGTGGAGGCTTTGGAGAAAGGGAACAAGGAGTAGTAAAGCGGTTTCCGGCTATGCGCCCGAGTCAGTGCTAGCCCTGTGTGTACCCTGCCTTCCCGACTCCTGAGCACCACCGTGGGGGACTTCTTGCCCCCCCCAGAGAGTGAATAACCTGGTTCCTGACTACGACCTTCGTTTGCTAGGGGAAAAGCATGTGGTAGGGATCAAGCTGGAAAGAGCAACTTTTAACAATCTCTCTCCATCCTCAAAAGAAGCTTGAGATCATGGCCAAGAATGAGCGAAGGAGCGAAAAACAGATCACGAAGGGAAAACACAAATTCTAGTGCAGGAAAGGTCTTCCCAAAGTCAGCGAGGCCAGAGTGGCAAGAGGATCGTGAGGATACAGGCAGGGTTGTACTCTGAGCGCCCTGAGACTTGCACCTACCTCGGGGAGATGTTGACCTCCAGGACCCAGGGCTTGAGGTTCTCATCCAACATGATGTCAAAACCGAAGAGCTCGTGGCAGCTGTACGGCCGCCGCACGTACATCTTCAGCAGGCTGGTCACATAGGGTTCGGACCTGGTCACGGGGAAGGCCAAGTCTTCAGCCCAGCTCCTCCCGGAGAGCCCTACCTACACTGCCCAGACCGGGGGAGCTGCCCAGAGACGGGAGAACAGAAGCACCCCAGGAAAAGCAGCTCCCAAGAGATGCCTCTGATCTGGAGCCAGCTTCTGGAGAGGAAGTTCAGTAAAAGAGCAGAATTCCATCCACTCCTTCCTAGTCCCTGTCCTCAGAAACTCACGCACAGCGTGGTCGGCATCTGGGGCGCAGCCGTGTGAAGGCCCATGAGCCAAGGGGTGCAGTGGCAGGCCCCACACCCAGGGTGGTAGTGTGACTCACGAGATGATGGTTTTGACAACAACATCCTTTATCTTCTCCCAGATGGCATCAATATTGACTCCCTTCTGGCTCAGGTAGTTCCATAAAGCCTTCAGTGCCCTGCAAAGCAGGGGGGAAGGGGAGGGAGTATCTGGGGTTATATTCTATGAACGGGTGATGAAGAAAAGAGAAAAGAAAAAGGAGTAAGAGGTCCAAAGGCATTCTCTCCATGTCTCTTCTTTTGAGGATTTCAATTAAGAAAGAGAGGAGCTTGGACGGAAACAGACCAATTCTGAATTGCCCAGTGTTTACATAACCTTTGGGTCTTACATCAATCCTCCACTGACCCATGCCCCTGAACCTCCCCAAAGCCCAGAACCCTGTGTTCCCCTAGGCCTCCGCCTGGGTACCATTTGTGGCCCTGGCAGGCCGTTGCATCGGCATTGGCCTGGTACTCGGCATTCTTTTTATTGACACTGTAGTTGGTCAGGTGCATGAACTTGTTGCCAAGGCTCTTCATGGAAGGGGAGTACCTGGAAGTGAGGAGAAAGGCAGAGGTAAGACAGGGAGACGGCAGGTGGACACTGCCCCAAATCCCGAGGCAGTAAAGGACACACAGACAGATCTTTTCAGATCTCAGGCGCAAGAGCCTGAGACATATGTCTATCGGTAAGGTTTCTAGAATACCACAGCTCTTTTATCATGAGCCGCTCACAAAACTCAGGAAACCAGTTTACTTGTGTTTACTCGTTCCTTATAAAAGGAGACAACAAAGGATACAGAGGAACAGCCAGGTGGAAGAGAAGTGTAGGGCAAGGTATGTGGGACTCATCTCCTTCATCCCACCTCAGTCCTGCAGGAAGACTCACCCCACATTCAGTGAGGTCGAGAACCTTCTCATTTCCTCTTCCCCATGTGACAATGCGATTTATAATAAGAAACTTACATGTGTGTCTCTGCCCCTGGTTCCTGGCACAGAGCTCCTAAATCCCGTATAAATTCCTCAGTGAGAAGAGCACTATAAGAGCATCTTTTGACTAATATTTGGTCTTTGACCCCAGCTCCTGAAACCCTTGTAATTTCCTGGTGATAGGAGTGTCCTGTGTTCTAATGAGGTGACTTCGGGTGGGCTCCTGGATAGGGTCTGATCACCAGACAGACCAAGCCATGGTTAGAAGCTTGGAATTTTCGGCCCTGCCCCTCCTCTTAAAAGGGAGAAGGGCTGAAAACAGAATTAACGATCAATCATGCCTATGTGATGAAGCCTCCATAAAACCCCAAAAGTACAGGGTACGTGTTCTGGGTGGGTGAGCCTGTGGCATGTGCTGGGAGAGTGGTGCCCAGAGAGGGCAGGGGAGCTCTGTGCCCCTTGCCATACACGCTGTCCTGTGCCTTATCTCCTGACACCCCACCTCGTCTCTTCTATCTGGACGTTAGCCTGTAACCGAACTACCATCTCCTCTTATGATGAGCTGCTCTAGCAAATTAATGGAAGCTGAGAAGGGGGTCCCAGGAACCTCTGACTTCTAGCTGACCAATGAGAAGCACAGGGGGCACCCGGATTGGTGACAGGCATCTGAAGCAGGAGGAAGGGGCAACCTCGTGAGAAAGAGCCCCAAGCTGGGAGCTCAGACCCTGGGGGGGGGGGGGGGGGGGGCGCATTGCCAGTGTCAGAAGGGGAGTTAAAATGCAGGATACCCAGCTGGTGTTGCAGAGAACTGCTTCCTGTGGAGAAGAGCCCCACGCATTCGCTGACCAGACGTGGCGGAAGTGAAGTGTTCTATGTAATAGGAGCCACACAAGAGGAAAGGAAGATTGGGTTTTCCAGATACACCCCTCCTTTTCCTTTGCCAACAAAAACTACCACAATGTGTTGTTTTTCTGCCTGGCATCCTCCAGTTTCCCTCGTTCTCACGAAAACAAATCCCCAGAGCTGTCAGTGTGAGGCCTCAGTACGACCACATACTTGCAACTGGCAAAGCGGACGAGTCCATCTGAAAAGAGGTAAATCCGCAGAGGATCGTAGGAGGTGACGTAAACATAGATTCGCAGATCGAACTTGCTGCCGCTGATGAGGTAGGGTTTGTGTAGATACCTAAATAGGGAAGGGCCAGCTTTAGGGACAGGACCGACAAGACAGGGCTCGGTGGGTAAAACAGCAAGAGCCAGTCAACAGTCCCCGAGGCAAAGACCTTAAAACCGCTGGCTGACGGAGGTCGATGGCTGGGAGGACAAAGGGCAGAAGAACACTCACTATAAAAAGGGAACCCCCGGGGCTGAGGAGATGGGAGAATGAGGAGCAGATGTGAGCTGGAGGCAGGCTCACCTCTGTACCAGGAGGGGCCTTCGCTTGGGGAGCTGACTCCACTTGTGAATGACCTGGATGCCAATGCCTCGGGCTGACGCTGGCTAGAAGTCAAGTGGAAAGGAGATGAGCTGTGCTGCCAGCCCAGTATGCCATCGTCCGCACTCTCAGACCACGGCCCGCCGCCCACCGCGATCCACCCACCGGTTTAACAATCCACTTCTGCCGGCTGCTGCTGTCCCAGGCTTTGCGCAGGAGCTTGGCATCCTGGGGCAGGATGAAGGACTGGGGGAAGAAGCTGAACTCCTTCTTGCCAAAGCGGCTCTGCATGCGAGACAGGTTCCGCCACAGTCGGTCCTTTCGCCCAATCTGGAAGGAACCTGGGAAGTGGTTTAGCTACAGAAGGGACAAAGGGTGAGAGCAGGGAGAGGGCCCAGGTGAGGCCAGGAGGAAGACAGCAAGGCTCACTGGTGCCCTTCCAACTTCCTTAGCAATGCTCTGAGCTCTTGATCCATCTTTACCATCACCATCTGATGGTAAGTACTCCCTTGCTGAGCACTCACCAAAAGATGATTAAAACACAAACAAAAAACACCAAAATGTAGTGCCCCCGAGGAGCTGATAGCTCATGAATAGCCAGAGAACCGTGAGGTCAGGCATGATATTCCCCTTAAGTGTCTTTTGCCTGACAGCCTGCAGAGCAAAGACAGGAAAGCACCTGGCCTTCATGAGGTCTGGGGGCAAGGGACTCCTTTGTTGCAACATAAGACCAGAGTCCTCTTTGTGCATATCCAGCTTGGAGGACCGGAGGCAATGCACAGTGGTCACAGGAGAGAGATGATTCATGGAAACACGTGCCGCATCTCAAGACACACCAGAGGAGAAAGTGTCTTTGGGAGGCGGCAGCTGCGCCACTAGACAGACGTGACCCGCCAGGGCCCCGCTGCCCCCTCCTCCTGTACCGCCTCCGCTCCTCTATGCATGTTCCTGGCTTCGCGGTCATCCTCCTCTTGCCCCCCTGCCCACACCAACCTCCTCCTGCCTGGTCCGAAGCCCAGGGGAAGGGCTCGCCAGAAAGGACACCTACCTTCTGATGCTCCCGAATGGATCGGAAACTAGGAGACTTCATGTGGTGACCCCAGCAGCCCAGCCAGTCATCATTTCCTACAGAAGGCACATCAGGGAGTCAGTCCTGCTAGCAGCTCAGTCCTTGGGACAGAGAGGCTCAGAGGTCCCAGAAATACCGCCAGGCCTGGGCACAGCTCCCAGACCGAGTTTTCTAAGAGTTGCCATGGAGCTGTCCTACATGAGACCCTGGGGTCACAAAGAGAACAACAGCTCTCTGTCTTCTAACTCTGAGGACCAGGCTCCGGCTCAGAAGGACTTCAGAGCCATGTCTTCCTAGGAGGTGGAAACTCCAGGTCAGGGTCCCCGCAGAGCAGGAGGTCCCTAGGGCCCTCCTCCCGCCCACAGCCCATCTGTCGGGGCAGAGGACAGGCTCGCAGTAAGGCAGGTGACTTACTCTTGCTGACTTTGAAGTGGGACCGTCCAATGGTCTGCTTGACAATGTTGGGGGTCACTGTGCTCATCTTCCACCGGAGCAGCTTCCTCTGCTCCCAGGGAAGTTTCTCCACTGGGGAAAGGGGGTGGGGGATGAAGAAGAGCAGGAGAGTCAGGGTTAGAAGGGGAAAGGTGGCACAGGTGCTCAACCTTCACTAGGGAGACAAGTCACTAAGGAGTGTTCTAGGCCAGAGTTTCAAAGGAGCACCCTTGGTGGGAGAAATGGCAGGTTGAGGAACACGGACAGGAAGGAGGTTGGAAGGGAGAAGAAACAAGGTCAGGTTATGGGGCTGACAAGGGTCAGCTCAGGGACGGACAGGGAAAAGTTCCCCATATCAGACCGGGGAACTGAGCACCAGAAAGGTCATTCTGGAAACCCCCTTGCACCCTACTGCCACCTCCTCCCAACTTCGCTAGCATCCTTCTCCTGGGGGCACTTCTGGGCTTAGACACTTGCCCGGGTTTACCTCTCTCATCCCGGGTGCCAAAATAGATGGTAGGGGGCACGTTGGGAAAGAGGCTGTAGATGAGGGCTGGCCGGACAATTTTCTCAGTGGAGAGGGGTTTGGTCACAATCTCCGCACAGCTCCTAGGATGCAAAACAGACGTGTGGTAGAGAAAGGGGAGGCTACAGCCCTCAAGTGCTGTTACTCCATCATTTCCTTCAGGGTCCAGTCTTCCACACTGTGATTCTACAAAGACAAGTACTCAGTAATTATTTTGCAAACAGGAATCCATACTGTGCCAGGGCCAGCACCGTTACATGTCACCTAAAGACCAGACTTTCCAATACTTCCTTCTGTGATATAGCCCCAAAATTTCCGGTGACAGGCCACAGGCAGGGGAAGCCCCTGGAAAGAGTGGTTCTGAGAGCAGGTATGCGACACTTGAAGAAAGAGGAGTAAATGAGGAGCAAAAACAATTGATACGGACAATGAAAAATAAGGAAGAGCAGAAAAGACCTAAGAAGACGTATAGACAGTTTTAAAAACCAAAAGGAAAGAAAAAGCAACAGAAAGGAAAGAAATAGGGATACTTCTAACTCGTTTTATATTTAGGCTAATCTGAAGATATGCAGATGATGAAGGCTCTTCTCCATTTTGGAAATGACCCGGGACATCAGGTTTTTATGTAACAGTGTGGTAACACAGGACTGGGAATCTGGGGCAGATGGCTCAGCCAAGGTGATCTCAAGGGCCTCTAAAAACTGAACACCTCAACTATGTACCAGGTACAAGCAGACAGACCCAGACCATGTCTTTAAATAGCACTGAGGAAGAAGAAAATAGTTATTACTCTCTCTACTGGGCTGACATGACCCACAAAAATTACTATTTACGATTAATCTTTAGCTTATAAAGAGCCATTCTTCTGCCTGTTATTTTCCAGCACAACAGAAGAGGCACTAGTATGGAAACCATTTCAGTGTTTAAAATCTTAAAGATTTTTAAAGAGTGTTACTGGGTCAAGTTAAATACTAATTCTCAGTTAAATAATTCCAACTCTTAATTCCTCATCCAAAATATTTTATTTCGAAGGCTTTTAATTTACAGAGTATTAGAATTTAAGATTGCTGAAAATCAGGGAGTAAAGATTTAGAAACAAAGACAAAATAGGAATGTAAAATGGTATAGCCATCAAAAATTAAACATGTCGGGTGCCTGGGTGGCTCAGTCGGTCAACTAGGTAATGATCTCAGGGTTGTGAGATCCAGCCCCGCATCGGGCTCCGCACTCAGCTCGGAGTCAGCTTGAGATTCTTTTCCCCTCCTTCTCCCCCACCTTTGCTCCTCCCCCAGCTAGTGCTCACTCTCTAAAATAAATAAATAAATAAAATTAAAAAAAAAAAAAAAAGAAAAGAACAAAAACACTAAATATGCAACTACCATACGACCCAGCAACTGCACTCCTGGACATTGATTTCAGAGGGATGAAGACTTATGTTCACACAAAAATATGTACACGAGGGTCGCCTGGTTGGCTCCAACGGTAGAGCCTATGACTCTTAATCTTGGGGTTGTGAGTTCGAGCCCCACATTGGCTGTAGAGATTACTTAAAAAAAAACAAAAATTTTTAAAAAAATTATGTACATGATGGTTTACAGCAGCTTTATTCGTAATAGCCCAAACTGGAAGTAACCCAAATATCCTTCAACAGGCAAATGTACTGTGGTACATACATCCACACCACACAACATTACTCAGCAATAAAAAGGAATGAAAAACCTCAATGCATGCAACAACCTAGACAAATGTGCAGCAAATACGCCGAGTAAAAAAAGCCCCTCCCAAAAAGTTGCATACGGCAATCATTCTATTTGTATAATATTCCTAAAATGACTAAATTATAGAACAGATTAGTGGTTGCCAAGCATCTTATAAGGAGGGGCTAGTCATAGGAGGGAAGTGGGTATGGCGATTAGGACAACAGGAGGGATTCCTGCAGTGATGTACGTATTTGTATCTTGACTAATATTACTATCTTGGTTATACTACATCACCCTAGTTTTGCCAGATGTCACCACTGGGGGAAACTGAGTAAAGAGTTGAGGGGAATCTCTGTATCATTTCTTACAACTGCATGTGAATTTGTAATCGTCTCAAAATCAAAAGTTTAATTTAAAAAAAAGGCAGAAAATCTTTGTTAGCTGCCTCTCAAGAGTACTGGACTGATCATCCTCAAGAGGCCTGGCTTCTGGTCTAGCAGTGTTGGAAACTATGACCCCACAATAGTTAACTTCTCTGGTCCTCAATATTCATTATCTGAAAAAAGAGTCTGGACTTAATGACCTCCAGCCCTAAAATTAAGTGATTCTTAGAGAAAAAGAATATGCAACAGGAAAGACAATAAACTATTGCTAGGTAGAGAAACAGAAACAGTGTTTTCAATGACCTTTCTATAATTGTCAACTTTTCTATAATAAAATATATACCTCTCTCACAATGCAGAGAAAATGATTTTAACAATCCAAAAGTATTTCTGATTTTAGTCATCCTTAAAATGCAAAGTGGTTTGGAACTCATCAACCTTCATTTGTGTGAAAATCCATTTAAGCCTGGTGTGGATAAGGACAGTACATCTTGTAGGAGTTAGATTAACCAAGAAACAAATTATGAATAAACACCTTTGGTGAATTTTATCTTATAAATCCGAAAAGTTAAGTAAAGGGCCATACAGCTGTCTCAAAGGAGGGACAAACCTAGAGCACCCTTAAGTATGGAAAACATGAGACTCCAAGTCAATCACATAATAAATGCCCTTCTCTTATGGAGAGCAGAGGTCCTCGGGCAACATCCAGATGTACCTTTTTTTTTCTGGAAGGAGGACAGGTTAGGCTCTAAGTCACAGAACCAAGGCACCAGACTCGAGGTACCTAAGACAGGATTTCTATCGCCCTTCACAGAAAGCCCTACTTCTGTCTCTCCACTTTGCAAACAGCTCTCCCCCCTTGCTGGCTCGGCGCTTTGAAACTGATACAGTCGCCGCCACCATCACACGCACAGAGCCGCAGCTGGCCTTGTCCACACTAACCAAAGCATGGAAGGCTCCTGGTCCCCCTGGCTTCATCTGAGGCACGGCGGACGCAGAGAAAAGCTAGCTGAGTGTGGGTGCTGCGTATGATAGGTATGGGTTAGCCTTGACACAGGTGGCTTTTCATTAAAATGAAGAGACATTTTGCATGAAAAACAGAACAAAACTCACCAATTGTCAATACTTGAACTTCGGGGGTTTTTGTTTTTTTTTTTTTACATTTTCAATAGAAGTTATTTAAAAAAAAAAACTTTAATGTTTAGTACTTTGGGGAGGGGGGTTCTTCATAATATTTAATAGACCAACATAATACATAATGAGGCAAGGTGGGAAGCGGTGAGGGGAACAAGATTATGCTGAAGCGTGTTAACTTTTTACCCGAAAGATGCCATATATGACCCTTTAGCCAGTTCCAAAGATCTTTAGCACAATGACACGCCCTCGTTTATTGTAACTTCCTCACAGTCCTGCATTCCTTCCTCTCCCCTGACTCCCATCTCAGTTATGCAGCATCCTCCAACAACCTGTTTTGTAAAGGAAGGGCCTACATGAAGAGACTTCCATTGGTCCTTGTTTGAAAACTGAAGTCCCAAATGTAAAAATCTGGTAAAAATGAGTTACAGTTAACAGGGCCATTAATGACTTTATAATCTTTTTTTTTAAAGATTTATTTGAGAGAGAGAGAGAGAGAGAGTGTGCAAGTGAGCAAGCGGGGGGTGGGGGGATGGTAAGGGAGAGAATCTTCAAGCAGACTCCCCACTGAGTGCAGAGATCATGATCTGAGCTGAAACCAAGAGTCAGAAGCTTGACCAACTGAGCCACCCAAGTGCCCCCCTCTTTATAATCTTAAAGAGAGAGCAAATGAGCCTGTACCAACGATCGACACAACACTCACCGAGAGATCACTGCTACTGACTCGCTGGTGGAGACAGCACTGACTGAGGAACACTCTGAGTCTCCTGGAGGGGAAAGAGCAGAGATGTCCCACTGAGAGAGGCTGCTACGCAAACTCACCAAGCCTAGGCATCTCTTCCTTGGGCATCTTGCCTCAGCCTTCTTGCGGAGCCACGAGCACCACCCTGCCGCCTTGCACTGCCTTCCCGTGAGCTTGGCAGTAGCACAGAGGAAAGAAGACTGGTGGACCGCAGGGCTAGTGAACCAATTTCCCAGAAGCCACTACCGCCCTTACACCCACAAGGCAAATGATTACGGTAGGGGATAAATGAGTCAAGGACCCAGTATACAACTGTCAGCCCCCTTTCCCACATGGGTGGCGACCACTTCCCAGTTGGGAGGGGAGAGGGTCCCTTACTCACCCTCCTCCTCTTCGTTCTCATCATGGCTGCAGCAGTCCTCCAAACCATCTACTACTAGCTCTTCTTCTAGATCTTCAGCCTCACCCAGGTCTAGCTGGGGGTCTGTAGGTGAACTATAAGAAAGAATCATGCCCCAGCCCAGTCCGTAAGAGAGAGGTCACAGCTAGATGCTCATTCCTTCATCACCTCCCAGTATTTGTCTCCTCCCCACTCACCAACCTGCCGTCTCTTGCCCGGATCTCACAACTCATTTTTCTTGCCCTCAGAGCTTAGATCTAGCCATAGTTCCTCAACCCTACAGCCCCTGTTGTGCAGAGAGGCACTCTGTCTCCCATCTTCTCTGAAGTCCCTCCACAGCACCTCAGTGCAAAATTCTGCATACAAAATACCATCAATGAATGTCTGGTAATTGACTTCACAGATCCCTGGACCTCTGGGAATTCCGAACAAGGCCTTGGTGGACCAAGGTTCCAGAGAAGTAACAAGGCACAAGAGAAGGAGCCAGGTTTGCGTATGCCCTAACTCTGAAATGGCTACGAAACAAGGAATGACAGAGAGCCTGATTTGGTTTGGAATTAAGTAGAAAAGTCACAGGCCTCAATGTTTCGTATTATTTCTTCCTGGTTATAACCTAAAGCAGGGTTGGCAAACTCTTTCTCTAAAGGACCAGATAGTAGATCTTTTCAGTTTTGTGGGCCATTCAGTTTGGTGTAACTCACCCCTACCACTGTAACAGGAAAATAGCCACAGACAGCAATAAACGAATGGGTGAGGTTGCGTTTCAATAAAACTTTATTCATAAAAGCAGGCAGTGGGTGAGATTTGGCCCGCATGCTGGTCTAGGTTTGCCAACCTCTGCCCTAAAGTGAAAACCAAAATTCCAGGGCAGCCAAAAAAATAAAACCACCTTCAGAGACGTAGGGTCAGTGTCACCAAATTATGGAGTATACATTCTACTGCCTCTAAAGGCATCAAAAACTTTCTCTAACTTACCCGATATCCCTAGCAGGGGAGTCCAGTCCCCTGGCTTCCTTAGGCCCCTCCTTCCCAAGCTGGCCCAGATGGATGGAAGAGAGGCGGGTGGCCACGTCGGCTACACCAAGCAGCTGAGGGGGAGAAGGCAGAACAGAAGTTTTCTCTTCTCCAAGTGGTAGGGAGTCCATCGCAGATCCACAGGCAGGGCTGTGGCTGAGCGCACTGGCATGGGAGGCAAGGAGGTGAATGCTGATGCGTTTGGTACAGAAGACCGTACTGTCCAACTCCAAGGTGTCTGAGGCGCTAGGGGGGATCCTACTGTTTGCTCCGGCATCCTCCTGCGGGAACTGCTGGCCTACCATGGGAGGTTTCCACTGCCGGGTCCTGTTGAGGAGATCACACTGCAAGCCGGGGCTCAGGAAACAAGACTGTTCAAACTGGCAGCCTTGCCTTGGCTTCTTCTCAAAGCCTCTTGCAGTCAACTTTCTCACGGCCTCAGTGAACCGAACCTCCTTAGTCAGAGCCTGAGGAACCAAGTCGCCATCCAGGCCACAAGGATGCGGCTCTGCTCTTGCGGCTAAGTTACTGCGGTTGTACTGGGAAGAGGCAACACTGGTGGTCAGAGTGTCCAAAGAGCGAGGGGCTGACAGGGTGCTAGGGGCCGGGGCGTCACCTGGGACAGTGCCATTGCTCTTGGGCACCCTGTGCTCCACGGGCTGGAGTGCACAGTCTCCGGTGCCCCCCGAATGATGCCAGGGGACAAGATGGACCTTGGGTGAGGGTACTGGCTTCAGGCCCTCTGGGGCCTGCGATAAAGGCACTTTAGTGCTATTTGGCCGCATGAAGGAGTTGTTATTCAGCACGGGCTTGTAGGAGGAGTGGGAGGAGGCGAGCGGAGATGGGATCTTCCCTGAGATGGCAGAGGCCAGGCTCTTCCCCGAAGGGTTTTCCCCAGCTGCGCCCACTGAGAGGTACGGATCTGTGGAGGACGCCATGGGCTGGGCCATGGGGGAGACCGTGAAAGAAGGGGCCTTATTGGCAGTGAGTCTGACAGGGAGGCTCTTTGGAGGGAGAGAGAAAGGTCTCTTTTCCGGCAGGCTTGAGCGCAAGCAGAAGGACTCCAGCTGCTGGTAGGATTTGTGGCTGTAGCTGGCGCGGCGGTATAGCAAGGTGCCGCTGAACAAGTCTGGGAGCGAGTGCAGGGAACAGGAGCCGCTGTGGCCCGCGATGACAGCCGAGCACCCCGAGCTACACAAAGTGCCGGGGCAAAAGAAATACGCTGGCTGGGCTGGGACACCCAAGAGGCCAGGGCCCAACCCTGCTGACAGTGTCCCCACCTGCTTCCGCTCCAGCTTCCAGATTGGCTTCACCTGCTGATGGGCCTGCGCCCAGCCTCTGCCCTCAGAGGGCTTCTCCAGCGGCCGGGCAGGCACCGAGCCGGAGGGGCCACTCTGCTTGAGGCTGGTTCCCTGGCGGAGGCCAATACTGTAGTGCTCTGTTCCTGCAGAGGCCATGAGGGGCCCCCATCATGGCCGCGTGGCCTCGTGGCCCAACTCGGAACAGGTGCCACGCACCTCTAGAAGCTGCGGCTGCATTCTCGAAGTCCGTCAGCCTGGAGGGAAGAGAAGCCGTTGGGAATGTTACCGTCCCAGGAGGACAGACCGCGTGCTATGGCGGTCCTCGGTGAAGCAACAGAGCCCCACCCCTGTCCCCATCCCCCACCCCCAGGGCAACCAGCCGTGGCTGTCACTTAGGAGCCCCAGAGAAGAACATTAGACTCCTCCAGTGTTTTCAGCGGTCTTCTGGCTGCCCTCACGCAATCAGAGCCGGCTTCATCAGGGACTGGGCCACCGAGGAGTCCACTCACAGGTTCCCACTCCCTCGGAGCTCTTTGCTCTCTCTCCGAAGAAAAATGCATCTGTCTGTCTCACCATCTGTGACTTCACTGAGGGGCTTCCTTCTCTCTCCTAATAAGGCAAGTCCAGGGGTGGCAGAGAAACCAGCCAATTATCTTCCTCCTCACCAACCAATTCTGAAAGGTCAGGGGTTACTTGAGAAACCTATTTTACATCTACTCATCCCTGACCAACTCTCAGAGGCCCCTGGTGTGGTCTGCTTTTCATGGCTAGGTGTGACAAGCTGAGATAGAAGCAGAGAATTCCCCTGCTGAACTCTGGAGTTCACTCGGAAGCTGAGACACTGACTTCACCTCTCCAAGTGTCTCGCGAGCTATATAGACTTAAATCCCATCACACGTGTTGATGGGAAAAAGAAACAAAATGGAACTGGACACCAACATTATTTTTACTTAAAGTGACCTTATTTCCAGCAGCCATTGTGGGACAGGAAGAGTTCAGGGAGTAGAATACAGGGGAAGGAGGAGAGCTTGCTTCACCCCAAGCCCTAAGCATCAGTTTGGGCTGACCTCAGGGGGTAGGGCCTGTCTCAGACATTCCCTCATTCGATGTTTCCTCTAAGGCAAAACCAGCCAGTAATTCCGAGTTCCAAACAGTCTGTTAAGCATGGTCACTTACTTTCTAAATCAAAGTCACAAAATAATCTCCAGTTTTCACAAATGACAGCATCCAGAGGGTTGGAAAAACAAGACCCTTCTATAAGAAGTCACTCATCTGGGATAATTCTGAATGGAATCCTGGCATCCATACCAAGGAAATGTTTTTGTAGTAGCTACAGGGAAAGAATTAGCAGAGAATTTTTTTGTTCAAATTACTTTTAAAACACAAACTTTGGGGCACCTGGGTGGCTCAGTTGGTTAAACAGCTGTCTTTGGCTCAGGTCATGATCCCAGGACCCTGGTTCTGGGATGGAGCCCGCACTGGGGCTCCCTGCTCGGCAGGAAGCCTGCTTCTCCCTCGCCCTCTGGCCCCTCCCCCACCTGTGCACGAGCGCGCACTCTCTCTCTCTCTCTCAAATAAATAAAATCTTAAAAACAAAACAAAACAAACAAACACAAAAACCCCACAAACTTCAACGGGGAGAGGACCTCATACTCTGATAAGAGACTAATGGCCAAGGAAGATCCATGATTCCTGTCTACATCTATAGGAACTGTTGGTGTCGACCAACAGAAAGCCTGCAGAAGCCACATGACGTCACCCACTTTTCCTGCAAAGGCTGACCTATGTGGATTCTTTCTCAAGAAGAGAGTACAAAAACCACAACTCATGGCTGCCAGTATTCAATATGACAGTGGGCTAAAAACAACCTAAGTTCTAAAACTAGATTTTGATGCCAGGAACCTTAAATTAAGGAGACAGAAAATGGACCTCCACCCAGTCCAAACCATGGAAATCCTGTGCAGGGGCTGATTACACTCTGTGCGTTTATGGTAGAGAAGCAGACACAAGGGAAGAGTCAAAGCCCGCCAGGGACTTTACCAGACCACATGTGTGTGCTGTGTACACCCAACAGATTCACAATCCCAACTCACGTCATCCTCTTTCAGGAATCCATGTCTTGCCCTACCCATGCAACCCGACACACCAAAGTGATGGGAGAAAAGAACCAAGGAAATGAAACTGCCCTGGGCGGCCTGAAAAATACCCCACTTGTGCTTCCTCACCTGCATCCCGCTATCTCCAACCTTCATGCCTTTACAAGTGCTCCTCCCTGGAGTCCTTTCCTTCTCTTTCACCAGACTTAAAAGTCATCAGCTTGAACACCCCCTTCTCCAGGTAGCCTTCCCGGACTCTCCACTTTGAACAGGATGCCTCATCCGCGTGCGGGCCACCATCACTGCTTCTACCACACTGAACTTTAATAATGCACCACTCATCTGACCAGGAGCCACATGTTGGTTTTCTGCTAGCTCATGTCCCCAGCAGCGTCTGGAACACAGTAAGTGCTCAATATTCTGTGGAACGGATAAACTGCAAAAGTTCAGTAAATGAAGGGGAAACACACTAGCAGTGGTGAATACTAATTTGGACACCTAACAAATGCCAGGTACTGTGCTAGGCACTTTGCCTCTGTTGTCTTATTTAATCCTCACAAAAACCTGACACTCAATTTACTGACGATGAATCTGAGAATCAGAAAAGCTAAGTAACTCTTCTATAATTAAACAACCAATAATGAGTGGTGCCGAGATTAAAACTCGAGTTTGTCTGACTCCACATGCCTCTTAAATGAAATACACGCTTAGTCCCTGTCCCCTCAATTATCCTTAAGCTTCAGGGACAAGACAAAACCCAGGTTGGAAACACTCTCCCAGTTTATACTGAACCCCTTCAGGGTTGCAGCCTGTAAGAGCATGTGTTCTCATCATCACCATGGCCAATCTCACTTTCCCCCGTAGCTGTGGATGCCCACTGCACACTACCCCAGGGCTGGGTGAAAAGAACCCTCCCACCATGCAGTGTCTGCCTCTCTGCATTGCATCATATGAATCCTCAGGGCCAGGAATACTGAACGCGAGTGGCCTGGCATCTGGCTAGCTTGACTTCTAATCCAAATGAGGAAGAGGGAAGCAAAGAATACACTCCCACCCTCTTCAGAGGCTGCGGATGGCCGGCTCCCAGGCAGAGCGTGAAGCAGGCCAGCTGGGCAAGCGCCAGAGTCAAGTGGATTCTCCTCTCTCTGACTAACAGGATTCCAGAACTCGTATGTCTTTGCAATGGCTGTTCCCCACTCCTTGTTCCCCCATAGTCCCCATGATGTATAGGACGGCAGCTTAGAATAGAGCCACCTGTCTCCCTAAGGAAGCATTATCTGGACACAGGGGCCAAGCAGATGATGAGACGGTTTTGTAAAAGTCTCTTTCTGGGAAAGAGCTCCATTGCTAGTAAAAGACGGCCAGGGTTGGCTAAGATGACTGTCGGGAACTGCCAAGCAAAACAAGTCTGTCATGTCAGATCATCTACACAGAGCAGACTCGAGAACATGAAGTAAACAGTATCACTCATAACAGTACCACATACAAACGTTCTGACCTGGTACCACAGTTTCTGCCTCAGAAGCAGTGTCTGGTTTAGATGAGGAAATGGTTGCTAAAAGCAACCTTCTTCCTTCTCCTTACAGAGATTCTTGATGAAATCACAACTCCATGTGAAGGGGAAGCAGGGACCTAGCTAGAAAATTCAGGCAACCTGGGTCCCAGGAACCTCTGACTGCTGCCACAGGCCACCTTTTCTCAGATGTGGCCCTTAATAGCACTACCACTCAAGTGCCACGGAATGACCCCACTCCCTACAGGAACGAGGAGTGACAAACTTTAAAAAGGCCTAGGTGGTCTAAAATATAAGTAGAGGAAATGAGAAAATAGTTGCAAAATACAGCACACTGAGAGTAGTGGTTTCTGGCCATAAAGTCAAAGTCTAGATTGCCAAATAAGGTCTGGCAGCCAGACCCCACAGACAGCTTACACCCAGAAGGTCGTTTTTCCCTGAGGTCATAAAACCTGTCCCCTGTGGTATACCCTGGGCTCCTGACACAATGTCTGGGAGATCCTTCTCCCCATCTCCCTCAAATTTCTAAGTGCACCGAGATGACACAAACTTGGTGTGTCTGTGTGTGTGCCTACAGAATCTCAGAGACGGGCTGCCCATCTCCCAGGAAATATTTTAGGATGAGACATCAAAGGCAAGAGAACAAGAAGGAAAGGTATTTATATATGTAGGAAGCCTCAGAGAGGCTACTAACGGAAGCCTTGTTTTAAAAAGAGCCAACTAAGCGGCCCCTGGGTGGCTCAGTTGTTAAGCGTCTGCCTTCAGCTCAGGTCATGATCCCGGGGTCTTGGGATCAAGTCCCACATTGGGCTCACTGCTCAGCAAGGAGTCTACTTCTCTCTCTCCCTCTGCCTGCCTCTCTGCCTACTTGTGCTTGCATGCTCTCTATCAAATAAATAAATAAAATCTTTAAAAAAAATAAAAATAAAAGAATAAAAACACCGAACTGAAGCAAACCTAAACTTAGAGTAATTGGTGATTATATAAATTAAAGGATTCACAAATCCCATTACTTTCACTCAATTTACATATACTTTTTAGCCACATACAGCCACTACTTAAAAATAAGCAAAGGCATTCATACTTACTCTCTCTGACTAAGCCTAAAGGATCCACCATCAGTTGACCCTCCAATCGACAGCTTGTGAGGAACTTACTTTAGGAGCCAACACACTGACCTCATCTGGAAAAAAGTATTTTGAACAATCTAACACATTTCACAGAGCTATTAATCTTATATCTTTCTTGCTCCTACACATTATCCCTGGGGAATAGGAGGACTTAAGGGGTGAACAGGGGATACAAACACTATTTTATTGCCTGCGGAGTTCAAGTTTAGAAGTAAACAAGCCTGTTTCTGGTTAAGTTCCTCAATCAAGGTCCAAACAGGGAAATGCCCAGCTGAAAAGAAAGGTTAGTTTAGGGCAGAGCAGCTGAGGAACGGGTTCCTGGGAAGGAAAGTCTCTCTGAAGCAGCTCTCAGAACATGTGAATATGTTTATGCCAAAACAAAGATCTGGGGGCGCCTGGGTGACTCAGTTGGTTAAGCGTCCGACTCTTGATTTCAGCTCAGGTCTTGATCTCAGGGTCATGAGTTCAAGCTCTGTGCTGGGCTCCACGCTGGGCATGGAGCCTACTTAAAAAAACTAATATAAATTAATTAAAACAACAACAACAACAACAACAACCAAACACCAAAGGTCTGGAAGAATATACACTAAACTATTATGGCAGATACCTTGGGGAGAGGGGTGAAATGAGGATGGGACAGGGGTGGGGGGGTCCTTTTCCAGTTTACTTGTTTAATCTTTTAAAACAAACAACAACCAACCACATGTAACTTGTGTGAAGTATTCCAAGAATCTCCAGGGCTCTACCACTCCTCACAGCCATGCTGGATCAGCAGTTACCACCCCTTCATAACTCCTGTCAAACAGAGCTCTGATGAACAGTGAATTCATTCAGTGCTGAAACCACACAGCTGGAATGTTTGGGAAAAGACAAGAGAGGAAGTACCATTGTTAAGAGGGTAATTCTTCCCAAAATGATCTATGGAGTAAACGCAATTCCTATCAAAATCTCAGCAGGCTTTTCTGGAGAAATTGACAAGCTGATCATAAAATTTATATGTTAACAGAAAAGAGCTAGAACAACCAGAAACAATTTTGAAAAAAAAAAAAACAAAATTGTTACACTACCTGATTTCAAAACTTAGTATAAAGTTACAGTGATCAAGATAATGTGGTATTGGTATAAGAACAGACATATAGATCAATGGAACCAAATAGAGTCTAGAAATAAATCCTTATATTTATGGTCAATTAATTCTCAATAAAGTTGCCTATGCAACTTAATGAGGAAAAGGATAACCTTTAACAAATGATGTTGGAAGAAGTGGATATCCATGTACAAAAAAATGAACTCAGACTCTTACCTTACACCATAAATTAACTCAAACTGGATCAGAGACCTAAATGTAAGAACTAAAACTATAAAACTTCTGGCAGAAAACATAGGAGAAAATGTTTATGACTTTGGGCAATTGACAAATTTTAAGAGAAAATGTGGTAACAGTCCAGCTGTTAACTAGATTATATCAATGAAGAATTTAGAAAAACACTATTGAGAGAATGAAAAGAAAAATTTATAAACTGGGAGAAAATATTTGCAATTATAAAGGACTTGTATCCAGAATATGCTAAGAACTCTCAGAACTCAAGAAGAAGATGAAAACCAACCCGATTAAAATTTTTTAAATAGGCAATTTTAAAGATAGGCAAAATATCTGAATAAGTATTTCACTAAAGAAGATGTATAAATGACTAATAAGCACATGAAAAGATGATCAATAGCTTTAGTCATTAGGAAAATGACAATTAAAACCACAGTAAGATACTACTACACACCCACTAGAATGGCTATAATCAAATGGATTGATAATAGTGTTGACCAGAATATGGAGAAATTAGACCTTTCCTACATTGCTGATGGGAATATACGATGATACAGCCACTCTGAAAAACTGATTGTCAGTTTCATAAAAACTGTAATATATAATAACCCAGCAATTCCACTCCCAAGTATCTACCAAAGAGAAATTAAAGCATTATGTCCAAACACTTACACACAAATATTCATAGCAGCATTTTTAATAGGCAAAAACTAGAAATAATCCAAATGTCCAACAAGTGGTATAGTAATAAACAAAATGGAATGCTACTCAGCAATAAAAGGCAACAACCTGGATTAACCTCAGAAACATTCTGCTAAGAAAAAGAAGCCAGACACAAAAGACTATATATTGTAGGATTCCATTTTTATAAAATTTCTAAAAAAGACAAAATTATAGAGATAGAAAGTAGATCAGTGGTTGCCTGAGGCTGAGGGTAGGAAAAAGGAATGACTATAACTGGGAATGAGGGAACTTTATGGGGTGATGAAAATGTCCTAAAACCAGATGGTGGGGGCACCTGGGTGGCTCAGTTGGTTAAGTGTCTGCCTTTGGCTCAGGTCTCAGGGTCTTGGGTTGGAGCCCCTGCATCGGGCTCTCTGCTCAGCAAGGAGTCTGCCTCTCCCTGTCTGTCACTCTCCCTCTGCGTGCTCTTGCTCGCTCTAAGTAAAATCTTTTAAAAAAAATAAAAAATAAAACCAGATGGTGGCAATGGTTGCACAAATGTACAAACTTACTACAAGTGATCAAACTCTACTTTATAGTGAATGAATCAATTGTATGGTATGTAAATTATACCTCAATAAAGCCATTAGAGGTGGAAGGGAAAAAAAAGGACAGAGGAGCCAGCTTAAAGAGGTTCCCTCTAACCAAATCTGGGACAACCTGAGCAGCAAAATAAATGAGTATCAGACTATCTAAACAAGAATCCATGAATCCACAGTGATACAAATAAATAAAAGAATGAATGAATAAATTGGGGAGAAGGAACAACGCCCCCTTACAACAGAATTCCAACTGATAAGAATAGAAACTCACCACTGGCAACCACCATGGTAATAACTGCTTCAGGCAAAACTCATCAGTGGATCCTAAAATTGGTGGGTGAGAGATTACTGGGAAATGGAATAATTATATTGTCTCAAAACATCTCTCCACAAGATATTTATTAATTATGAAAGAAAAAAAAACATAACTTGGGGCACCTGGGTGGCGCAGTCGGTTGAGCCTCCGACTCTTGGTTTTGCTTCAGATCGTGATCTCAGGGTCGTGAGATCAAGCCCCACATCAGCTCCACGCTCAGTGTGGAGTCTGCTTCGTTTCTCTCTCCCTCTCCCCACTCCCTGTCACGTGCACTCTCTCTCTCAAATAAATAATCTTTAAAGAAAACAAACAAACCCCTAACTTTACAGTGGAGAAACCAGGCAGACACGACCATAATCAAGTGATCAAAGTTCCTATCATCAGTAAGAGCACAAATTGGCATTATGCACCCCATGACAGGACACACTGAAGGACACATCATCGCATCTGTGATTTCCTGACCTAAATGCACCACCTGAATTCAAAGGGAAATATCAGACAAGACCAAATTGAAGGTCATTCTACAGAATAACTGGTCTGTACTCTTCAACTGTGTCAAGCTCATGAAAGACAAAGGCTGAGGAACTATTCCACTTACAGGAGACAAAAGATAAGACAACCAAATGCAATGTGTGCTCCTAAAACAAAGGACAGTGACAAGACAATTGACAACATCCGAATAAGGTAGATATGATAATAACATTATAGTATATGGTATTATATCAACGTTAATTGCCTGATTTTGATCAATATACTGTGTCAGTTTAAGAGAATATCTTTGTTTTAGAAAACATTTAGAAGTTTTTAGGAAATATTCAGATGTAAAGGGGTTTCATGCCTGCAACTTATTGGCAAACATTTTTTTTTTTAATTTTATTTATTTATTTGACAGAGAGAGCACACAAGTAGGGGGAACAGCAGAGGGAGAGGGAGAAGCAGGCTCCCCGCTGAGCATGGAGCCCGATGCGGAGCTCAATCCCAGGATCCTGGGATCATGACCTGAGCCAAAGGCAGACGCTTAACCGGCTGAGCCACCCAGGCGCACCTTGGCAAACATTTCAAAAAACAATTCACTGTTCACATATGAACACTAAAGCAAGTGTGGTAAAATATTAACATTTGATAAATGTGGGTAAAAAGTAAATAGGAATTCTTTGTACTATTTTTGCAGCTTTTTTGCAAGTCTGAAATCATTTCAAAATGAAAAAGGTTTTTTTAAAAAAAGGTTATTAACTACTTTTAAAAGGAAGCTTGGTTTTCCTCAGACCAGGAGGCAGGCAGCGCACAATCACCTTCAATTCTTTGAAAAAAGACTGGCAGGAATGGATTTTACCAGGGAGTGATTCCAGCCAATGAAGTAAGACTCACTCCTTGCTCCATACCTGAAGCAGGCTTGACTGGGGATCCGCCTGTCATCACTAAGGTACAAGAACTGAAGTCACATGCCTTATGAAGGGCCTCCCCAGTACATAATTCTTCTCAGTGTAGCCACCTTAATATGAACTAGCCACCCAGCATACTCCGCTCTAATCTGCCAGTGAATTTGCAAACTCTGGCTTAAGGGGCGTTCAAGGAGGAAGGCAAACACCAGAGCCTGGCAGATGATATCCAACAGCACTTTCTCTGGGGCCCATCAACACACAATGTCGGGGGACATCTCCAATTTTTAGGGGGAGAAATGCCATTTAAACCTGATTCTACGTGAAAATATCACTGCCCAACAAAACACAAGTCTTTGTCTTCACTTCAACCTAGAAGGCAGTTACTGCCAGCACCATCTGGGAAACAGAAACCTAGAGGCTGAGATAAGGACTGGCTAGACTTAAGGGATCAAAGAGACAAAATGGGAAACTCCAGGTTTTCTATGACCCCTGCTATTGAAGAAGGGAACATGCTTTCTCTTAATCTCCTTGAATTAGATGAGAATGTCAGATTTTAATAAAGTCATGCTAAGGAGAATGGGAGCAGGGCTGAGATAAGAATGCATCAATCATATCCCTCACTTAATTGATTCACTCTTAGAGCCAATTAACCTTGTTAAAGTCAGAGGCAGTAAATAAGCTGCAACTGCACAAAAAGACTTCAGTTAAAATTATATATATATATACACAGGCAGAGGGGGCTAAGTCCCTGGGACAGGTGTCCATGCAACACCAAAACTCCCAACATGCCCTGGGTAATGATTTCACCCCGAACTCAGATCTTCACTCCTACTCACTCAACATCAACAAGTCTTTCCAGCTTCCAATATATGTCCCTGGAGCCATCTATTCTCCGTTTCCACCATTATTCCCTTAGTCCACACCACTATCACCTCTCACCTGCCGGTTTCCCCCGCCTTCTTTATAATCAATTCTCCAGACTGCGGTCGAGATGCTCTTTTTTTAAAATGTAGCTTAAAGCTATCTGGTGGCTCCAAGGCCACGTGATCTGACTCCTATCTCTCTGACCTTCTGCAAGTCACTCTTCCTCCTCTGCAGGCGTGTTCCCACCTGTGTTCCCAGGGGCTTTGTTGTTCCCTCTGAAACACTCAGATCTCTGAATGGCCAGCTCAGTTCCCTCACTCAGCATTCAGCAAACATCACCACCCCAAAGAGCCTGTCCACACTAATACTGCACCACCCCTGATCATTCCCTATCATATTACCTTATTCTAATCTGTTTCATTCTTCCACTAGCTGAAATTACTTTATGTTAGTATTTCCTTATAACTGCCTAAAGAAACAGTGGAAGAATAAGTAGGAACTGATTTTTTATAAAGATGACCAATGGAGTATGAGACCTGTGTATACCTTTTCTATCATTTTAACTTCTGGCTATATAAATGAATGACCTAGTCAAAAACCCTGTTCATTATTTTTAAAATAGAAACTTCAATTATTTACGCATTCCTTTGTTATATATCTATCTTCTCTTCCAGAATGAAAACTCTTTGAGAACTGGGGCCTTGTTTACACAGTCTGTGCCCAGCCCTGGAAATGTAATCAGGGCCCAGTAAATATTTGCTGAATACATACATGCATCCACAACAGTGAAACCCAGCATAGCCACAGCAGGCCCTCTTCAGATTAAACAGGTGCTCCTCTCCTACCACCATCTCCTTGTCGCTGCTTCTTTACTCAGTGCAGGAACTCGGCCACAGCCAAACCCACCTCCTTCGGGGGTGCCTTCTCCTCCCCAAGAGGCCCCCTCCAAAGTCCTCCATGGCTCCTGATTTATCCTCCCTCCCACGTCCAACCAATCTGCTCTGGCTATTTCAACCATTATCTGTAGAAGCTCCACTCTTCAGATCTGACCTCTCTCAAGCTCCATGCCCTCATCACCAACCGTCTGTGTCACCTTTTCCACGTGCATATCCAACCACTTCAAGCTTGTCACACCAGCTCTGCACTCTTGACCTTCAGCTGCTTTCAGTGAAACCTTCTTTCTCTCAGTCACCTGAGAAGAACACGTAAGCCAGTTGTGACTTCTTCCTTTCCCATATTCTCCAAAGCCACGCCAGTTATAAAACTTAAGAGAGATTCTTCCTTGCTAGCATGCCTCCTCCATCTATTCCCCCACTCCCTCCGCACAGCCGGACCGTTGCAATAACTCCAGACTGAGGTCTGTGTTTCCAGGGTCCCCCCCTTCCAAAGTCCACCCTGCAGGCAGCCTCCAGATTAACTTTGCTCGATTATACTTGATCGGGTTACTCCCCTTTCAAAAATTTCCTAGGAGTCCTCGCTAAATATCACAGTAGCCCACCAATCACCTGCATCAGAATAACATGGGGTGCAGGGCGCCTGGCTGGTTCAGTCAGTAGAATGTACAACTCTTGATCTCAGGGTTGTGAGTTCAAGCCCCATGCTGGGTGTGGAGCCTACTCGACATAAAAAATAATAACAATAAAAAACAAAACAGAACATGGGATGCAGATTCCCAAGCCCCATCTTCAAAGTGGATTCAGTGGGTCAGGGGGTAGGGCCGGGAATCTGCATTCTTAACAAATATTCCAGATAATTCTCACATGAGTCAGCAAATAAAATCCAAGTTTCTTAGTTTGGGTTGGAAAGGCTTATTTCCATCTCCTTCCACCTTGAACTCTGCCCTATGAACTGTGCTGGTCTTAACACTAAACTCCCAGAATAAACCTTTCAAACCTATCTGCAGGCCTTTACTCCACTAAACCTCTTCCTTCTGAATCCTTAATATTTTATTTACCTTTTCCAGGCACAGCTCAAGCCCCACTCTCTCCATGAATATCTCTTGCATATCTACCCCTCTAACTTGGTACTTTACAAAGGCTACTCTCACCACTGTTCTCTTTTCACATGGATATGCCTCCTAAGCTGCATGGATGGTTTTCCTAGGGAATCCCTGTGCCCCTCTAACAGACAGGGGATCTGGTGGAAGATCACTGCCCTAGTTGGTCCTCCTCCTCAGCCATGGCGGCCATGTCTCCCTCCCCAAACAACTTCATGGGGCACGCGGTTCCTAGAACAAAGTTTCAAAAACAATTGACTTGGGGTGATGGATATGTCCCATATCAGTTATACCTCCACAAAGCTGTTAAAAATAAAACCAAAAAAAAAAAAAAATTGACTAAAGGATAAGAAAGGAGGATAAAGAACCGCAGAGCAGTCTAAAGATAAAATGGCCTCAAACGTCCCTTTCTTTCTATTTACATGCCGGGCTCAGCCCAATCCCTAGCCCTCCGAGCACCCACCTGACCAAGTGCAGAACTCTTGCAGTAGAAGCCTGACGGCCGTCCCTCCCTACGACCTCTGCAGCCAGTCTCAGGAATCACACCAACCTGCTTTGTCATCTTTATACAACACTCAGAATCTGCCTATCTCATTCTGCCTTCCACTCTCTGAGATGTAATTTTGCCTCAAGTTTCCTCCTTAGTCGAGAGTGAATGAAGAGCAGCCTATGCTAGAAAAACCTATGGTTGTTGTTTCAAACCACCAAGTCTCTAGAGGCCAGGTCCAGACCAACCTGGACAAGGTATCTATTTCTACAGAAAGCAATTATTCATTGCCCACTGATTAAATCACTCTCCTGTATTACAGGAGTGTGTGTGTGTGGCTCTTGGGACCTGCAGTTTCCTTTCCCTCCTCCACCTAGGTGCTTCCCTCGGTCACCAGGGGAACTCAGGACATCAGAAATGGTTCAGAGTCTACAATTCAAAGGATCTCTAATGAGATTAATTGCTCAGTAGTTATTTTAGAAGACGGAACTGACTTACCTGGAACTTATCCTGGAAGAATGGAGAGGATCGTAGGAATCATCCTCATTTTCTCTTATGAGATAAATCCCTAGCTATGTCTCCCTAAAAAAAGTTGGAGGGGCAATGAACTTCTTGAAGGCCTACTGAGAAAGGAAGGTCAATACCCCAACCCTATGAGACGGGAGGGTTTTAATTAAGATAGATGGCTTCTGTAGAACACAGTTCAGCAATGCAAAAGGAGGTGGCCAAGCTGAGAGAAAAATATAACTTACAGCACCTAGAGCTGAGGGGGGCCAATCTACAAATTACTGAAAAGTGACAACTGCTGAAGGCTCAACATAATTAGGTGACTAGCTCTCCTAGAGCCTTGGCTTTTATCACCTTCAGAAAGGAACCTCCTTCCTCCTCCTGAGGGGGGACAGTGGTCCTCAGGGTATAGTACACAGGTTCTGCTGGGGAACCGAGCTTCCTAACAAAACTAAGAGGTGATTTGCTTTTTTAATTGTGCTGGTCTCTCCATGATGGTACAAAAGCAATGGCAGGTCAGACTGTTGGTGCCTGAGCAAGAACTGAGACAATAGCACACCAAGTTGGATCCTTGACCACCACACGCTTCCTCACCACACAAAGAATGCCAGGTTTACCCAAGAACGTCCTTGGTGACACAATAAAAATTACCTTACATCTCAATTCTGGAGTGCACCTTTTTAATGCTCTGTGTGACCAAACAAGGAGTACGTGTAAAAACACTTCTCTGCATACACAAGGTGATGGCCATCTCTAAGGAAAGCACTGTGTGTTTGAACTGCAAAATTTTTCTGTGGAACACTATATTCACTTGAAAGAATAAATGACATGAAAGTGATGGGTTATTTAGACTTTGGCATTTGGCAAACATTTTCTAGAAAACAAAACAAAGTGAGTCTGTCAATTCAAGAAAAACAACTGACAGTATTTGTTGCCAATGATAAAATTTCAGCTTCCAAGAGAAAAATTAAAATTCTGGCAAAACTATCTGCCACCATAAACTTGACAGCTTCCCAAAAGTTAAGGATTTTTCTGATGAAAGTGTGGTGATAATATGAATGTTTTTTTGGGGGGGGGGGGATACTGTTAATAAAATGTGGCAACATTTGGAAGAGCTGCTTAACTCAATGAAAACAGTGCTGTCCAGATACTTATCACAATGTGACAGAATCATGTCTGGGTAAAAGGCCCCGTCAAAAAAAGGCCCCGTCAAAAACAAACAGGAAGAAAAAGAAAAAAAGACCCAGTCAAAATGAGACACAGACCAATGGATTTTAATGTAACAAAGTATGAAAAGTTAATTTCAGATTCCACATTGCAATAATCATAAAACCATCCCTTGGTAACTTTTGTGTAATACCAAAGAATACCCACAACTACCAACTAAATGTCTGTGAGGCTGGATTTTCTTTCTTTCTTTTTTTTTTTATTATTAGAGATTTCATTTATTCACTTGAAAGAGAGAAAGAGACAATGAGAGCACGAGTCGGGGGGAGGGGCAGAAGAAAAGGGAGAAGCAGGTTCAGGGAGCCCCAAGTAGGGCTCAATCCCTCATGACCTGAGCTGAAGGCAGACACTTAACCAACTGAGCCACCCAGGTGCCCCGAGCTGGATTTTCTTAGTAATTCAACCAAAACAACACATCAATACTGACTGAACACAGAAAGAGATATGAAAATCCAGCTATCTTCTATTAAACCAGACAATAAAGAGATTTGCAAAAACAAATCTACTGTTCTCACTAATCTTTTTGAAACAGTATCATTTTTCATTTTAAAAATTCTGCTTATGGGGGGCACCTGGGTGCCTCAGTCAGTCGGGGTGTCTGACTCATGATTTCGGCTCAGGTCATGATCTCTGGGTCACGAGATCGAGCCCTGTGTTAAGGCTCCACACTCAACATAGAGTCTGCTTGTCCCTCTCCCTCTGCTCCTCCCCCCTGCTCTCAAGCTCTCGCTCAAATATATAAAATCTTTTAAAAAATTAAAATAAAATAAAAATTCTACCTATCTTAACTTGTAATGTATTTATTACTTCTAAATGAATTAATAGGGTGGGGGGATGGGGTAGCCAGGTGATGGGTACTAAGGAGGGCACGTGTTGTGATGAGCACTGGGTGTTATACTCAACTAATGAATCACTGAACACTACATCAAAAACTAATGATGTAATATATGGTGATTAACCTAACAATAAAAAAATTAAAAAAAAACTAATGATGTACCATACAGCGGCTAACTGAACATAATAAAAAAAATGAAAAAATAAATGAATTAATATTTCAATTTCTAATATGGCAAATATCAAGATTATATATCCATTAAAAAATATATTGACGATCCCGAAGAGGTTTTGAAGTGCATAAAAGAGTCCTAAAAGCAGTAAGTCTGAGCACCTCTGGTCTAAAATACCATTGCCTGTCCAGAATATCCAGGAGGGCTCCTAAAGACAAATTTCTCTGTATTTCAGGGCCTAAGAGAAATTAGCACTCTCCATATTTATTCCCAAATGCCCAGTCTGGTTTTCCAGTTCTGCCAGGGGAGAGGGTAAGAAGTTCAGGGCACTTAAGAAAATTTTTCTCTGCATTTCACTGACAGATCAAAGCATCTGATGCCATGCTGGAATCCAGGGAGCCTATAATCAGACAATTCAAGGTCACAAAGGAATCTTGTGGGGAAGCTAAACTCAACTCCAGATCATGAGTATCAGATCCTGAAGTTAAGGCTTCATCCAGATACAGCTGTTCAGCAAGTGACTTTTCATTTACACGCTCATTTTTGTATTTGGTTATAAATTCTTTCATCCCTTTTCCTCTGTCCACTCTCTCAATATTGGTGTTCCTAGGAGTTCAGTCTTCTCACTCTGCCTGGCACATAGTCAATATTCAATAAACTCTCCTAGAGCAATCTCTTCCATCCCATGACTACGACCACCTCCTCCATTCTCAACTTTTTATCATCACCCAGACCTCTGTCATGAACTCCAGACCTACAGAACGACCTACTGGGCCTCTACCTGGATGTGCTGTAGGGACCTCAACTCGTCATGTCCAAAGTGAACCCCTTTATCTTTCTCCTCAAAGCTGCCCTTCCTCCTAATAGTTTCTCCTGCATCACCACCCACCTGGTCACTAAAGTCGGAACTTAGGATCATTCCAGATTGTTCTTTGTCCCACTCTCTGTATATCTATTTTGCCACCAGGCCTTGTCCACTCTATCATCTTTAACGTCTCTCTAAACCCTCTCCATTCCCACTGCAACCAACATAGAGCCCTCAGCATCTCTAGCCTGGTCTCAAGTTTTCTCACTGGCTCCCTGCCTCCAGTCTAAAATCCTCCCTATTCAACCCACACTCTGATGCTATAGTAACCTCAAACACAAATCTAATGTTATCTTCCTGCTAATTATCTTTCCATGCTTTTCCTGCAACACACTCTTCAAATGGTTTTACTCATGTATCCCCAAAAGAATTTAAATCATGTATTCCCTGCACATTAAAGTTTAATTCTAAGATTTTCATCACAAGTTTAAACATGCTTATTCTTTTGTTAAAAAGGTGGTAGAATCTACTAAACATTTTATAAAAAGAACTAAGTTAAGGATTAACTGTAAATCAAATAAGCATTTCATGATTTGATAAAATAATTTTTAACTATCTTACTGAAAAATGCACACCTAAATTAAAAGAAATCTCTTTAAAAGTTTTTATGCAAGTTTTATGCTATAGCTTGAAAAACCCATGGTCCCAAAGAACATTCTAGCCACATTTAACTGTTGAGTTCATCTGTATTCAGAATATCACAATAAGAATGAAGCCTCACCCTAATAGCAATGTGTACTAGGAGAAGACAGGAAGCCTTCTGAGTTTTCAAAGTAATTTAATCATCAAAGGAGGCCTTCCTGAAATCAGTATTTCCTAATACTACACTTGGAAACCTGACTTTTTTTTTTTTTTTTAAGATTTATCTATTTGACAGAGAGAGAGAGAGCACAAGCAGGGGGAGCAGCAGACAGAGGGAGAGGGAGAAGCGGGCTCTCCACTGAGCAGGGAGCCAGACCTGGGATCATGACCTGAGCTGAAGGCGGATGCTTAACCGACTGAGCCACCCAGGCACCCCACAACCTGACATTTTTACACTTGGGACAACATTATAATTTGGGAAATGTGAGGGATATAACATCCTGCCGCCCCCGCCTTTTCTTGTAAGGTCAGTTTCCGAAGAGTGAGGATCTGAAAACTGATTCTTCTAAAGCTATATGTGCAGGTGTATTCCTTGGAAGTCCTGGGCCCCAACCACTCTGCTTGAAAACCTTGAGGATACTGTTCTCTTTAACAAAACATCTATGGCCCTTTGTGATCTAACCTCTATTAATTTTCCTCTTCCTATTTGTCATGGGATGGCTACCTCCAAACCCAGCTCAGGTCTGTCAAACTGCTGTCAATTCTCTTTTTAGGCCTTGCTGTATATTTTCTAAAGCTACTTTGTTTCTGGAGTGTGCTCTCAACTTCTTTATTCCCAGAGGACGCTTGATAATTTTTCAAGGTTCCATCCAGCCTAACCAATAAGCAGCTGGTAACTTTCTCAGCGTCAAGGGGGTAGGTCTCATTCAGTGTCCCAGTATTTACTGCAAGAAAAATGAAGGATGGACAGAACACTATCCCAAAAAGTCCCCCAGCTACTTGCTGATTGGCTAAATCAACAGGTGATGAAGTTGAGGAAGATGTGAGCTGGACTATCTGAGAGAGCAAGAATGACTCCATAAAGAATGATTAAAATATTTCCTAGATCCAGAATGAGAATGTGAAGACCAGGGAATGGGGATAATATACTTTTACAGGCAAGTCCGGGTTAACTATCTTTCTAACGTTTTATCAGAGCACACACCACACAGTATGGCAAATACTTGTTTACTTGATTAAAATCTCCCCTAGACTATAAGCTCCGGGAAGACATGCGTGCCTTGTTCACCACTGTTATCACCCCAGCGCCTTCCATAGTGCCCTGGCTTCACTAAATATATGCCGATATTTGTAAAAAATTGTTGAATGACTGATTACATAAAGGGTGCATAAATGAAGAGTTAAATTTACAAGATCTCAAATTCTGTTTGAAACTCTACAGTTTAGGAAAGTATTTCCCTACAGCTACTGAAGACGGAGAAAGAAAAAAGTGGGTATTCATGTTCAATTCAGCTACGAATTGAGAGGAGCTTGGGCTCACACCCAGGCGAGGAGAATTTAAACCGCAGCGCGGCGGGAAAGAGGAGGCACACGGAGGCCCAGGGTGAGGAGATGCTGCAGGGTTCAGGCACCCAGAGGCAGGGCTAAGTTCACGGGGCGTGGCGGAGGGAGAGAAGGTTCCCGAGGACGCGCCAAGACCCGACCGGGTGGAAGGCCGCAGCCCCCTCGCCTCCCTGGAGATGGAGAGGTGGCGGGCAGGAAGCGGGGCAGGGGCGGGAGCCGCCGGGGGGCTGGGGACCCGCGTGAAAGGACCCGGGCAGAGGGAGGGGCGGGAGAGTCGGCGGGCGGAGGGTCGTTCCCACGGCTTCACCGTCACACTCACCTAGCGGACCCAGCTTCGCCCCGGCTCGGCGCCGGCTCCGCGCTGCTTCCTCCCTCGGCCTGCTGGGCAAGCGGGCGGCCTGAGACGCCCCTAGCAACCACGCACCGCCACGCGACCCGAGCTCCCAGCCGCCGGCGCCGAGGCCGCCTGCCAGGCACTGCGCGCGCCCCCAGCGGACAGACCGAGGGCCTGGAAGGGGCGATCGCAGCGGGCGGGCGGGAGGCAGGCGCGCGGAATCTCGGGGGTTGTGGGGCCTGGGAAGGCAGGCCGTCACCTGCTCGCGCATGCGCAGGCGCTTCAGAGCGCGTGAGACCCAGCGAGCGGAATTCTGGGAGATGTAGTCCTGAGATTAACACACTCACACACCCACACACCACACCCCCCCCACCCACACCCCCCACACACACATACACACCACCGCCCCCCCCACCACCGTGAAAGACTACGTTCTGGGATTCCAGGAGATGTAGTCCTGAGATTAAAACACACCCACACACCACACACCCACACCCACACACACACCACCGCCCCCCGCCCCCACCACCGTGAAAGACTATGTTCTGGGATTCCAGGATTCTCTTCTTTGGGCCTTGATACCACCTCACCTGAATGAACTCTTTGTCCATGCCTTAAATTCGCTCCTCTAAAATCAAATCTTTATTAAAGAAGTTTCTTAGTAGTCCTTTTCAGCAGAAGTCTTTCGAATTTGACCCCAGGAAAGGAGACACCGCCAGATCCACTGTTTCCCTCCAACCCACTTTCTCCTAACTCTAATCTACTCAGTAGAGTACTATTACAACCACCTGCTTTATGGGCTTCAGGTATGAACTTTAGGAAACACTGACTCAATTCATCATCTCCCTAGGCAAGGCAGACTGTGCCCTGGATGCTCTTAGTCCCAGATGTCCCTAGACCTAATGGATTTGAAAATCAAAGGAGAAGGGTGTCTGGGTGGCTTATTCAGTTAAGCGTCTGCCTTGGGCTGGAGTCATGATCTTGGGATCCTGAGAGCGAGCCCCACCCACATCGGGCTCCCTGCTCAGGAGGGAGTCGGCTTCTCTTCCCTCTGCCCTTCCCCTGATCCTGCGGCGGGTGCTCTGTCTCTCTCACATAAAAATAAAATCTTTAAAAAAGAAAAAGAAAATCGGAAGAGAGCTGGAGGGTGAAAAGGTCTTTTCTAAACAGTAGGCTACAGAAATAAAGGGCACGATAAAAGTGAAGCTAACCTAATGAAAACAATCTGGACCAGTGCAAAGGAAGCTTAATGAATAATTGACTTCAGCAACAGTATTGACAGATGCTAAAACCATTAGAGGATTGATTGGGGGAATTTTACCCTTGGAAGGATCACCTCTAGATTTTAACCAATCTTAGATCATGAAATGCAGGACAGCTATAAATTATGTTTCCTAATGTGATGCAATTTGAACTATACAATATTTAGGAAGTAGTGTATTTTTGTCAAAAAATAGTTGAATCTGAATCTAATCAAGCTTTTGGCTCCAACTTCCAGTTTATAGGAAATAAAGGGACATAATGACACTGCAAGAAAGCAATCCGGCGAATCCAGAATGTGGGTCAATGTACAGATGAATGACCTCATTTCTTCAACAATTTCAGAGTTAAAAAAAAGTGAGGTGTTCTAGATTGTAAGAGACTTAAGAGACTATCAAATGCAGTGAGTGGACCTTGTCTGGATCTTGATTCAAACAAACCAACTGTAAAAGGTAAAAGATATTTTTGAGACAATGGAGAAATCTGAATATGGACTGGGGACATAAAGAACAAAGACAGATGTTAGGAAACCATTACTAATTCTGTTATGCAGTTGACTGAATGGTGCCCCCTCCAAAAAAATATATCCACATTCTAACTCCAGGAACCTGTAAGTATTATATGGCAAAAAGATTTTGAGAGGATTAAGGAATTGTCCTGGATTTTCTGAATGGGCCCTAAGTCCCATAACAGGTGTCCTTCATGAGGCCGAGGGAGATGTGACAGACAGAGAGAAGACACAGAAAAGAGAAGGAAGGGGCACCAGGGTGGCTCAGTCGGTTAAGTGTCTGCCTTCGGCTTAGGTCATGATCCCAGGGTCCTGGGATCGAGCCCACACCGTTCCCCCAGCTTGTGCTCTCTCTCTCAAATAAATAAAATCTTAAAAAAAAAAAAAAAGGAAGAAAAGAAAAGAGGAGGAGGCAATGTGACCAAGGAGGCAGAGATTGGACTGATGTGGATACAAGCCAAGGAATGCCTAGAGCCACCAGAAGATAGAAGAGGCAAGAAGTGGATTCTTCCATAGAGCCTTCTGAGGGAATGGAGGTCCTTAAGACAGCCTGATTTCGGACTTCTGGCCTCCAGAACTGTGAAAGAAAAAATGTCTCTTATTTTAAGCCATTAAATTTGAAGTAATTTATTGTGGCAGCCAGTTTACTTTGACATTTTGGTTATTTAAGAAAATACCCTTATTGGGGCGCCTGGGTGGCTCAGTGGGTTAAGTGTCTGCCTTTGGCTTAGGCCCTGATCCCAGCGTACTGGGATCAAGCCCCACATTAGGCTTCCTGCTCAGTGGGGAGCCTGCTTCTCCCTCTCCCTCTGCTGCTCCCCATGCCTGTGCACACTCTCTTTCTGTCAAATAAATAAAATCTTTTAAAAAAGAAAATACTCTTATTTTTCACATACAGATATTTTTTAGCGATTAGACATGATGGCAGGGGTTTGCTTTTGCTTTAAAATACTGATAGCAAACACTCTAGAGGCAATGAGCACACCTAGCACCCAGGTCCTACTTTCTAATACCATTCTCCATTAAAAAAAACAGGGGCTCCTTGAAGAAATGTCTGATTCCAGGACTGGGGTAAGAAATATACAAGATGAGCCTGAAGCATTTTGTAGTGCCAGAAAGAAAAACCACATTGGTGGGAGTGTGTCATGGGAGCTAACTGAAAGAACTCCCAGTGACCAAAGCTGGAACAATTTGAGCAACAAAACTGAATAAAGTAGTAGTGGTTTATAACCCAAAGTATAAAACAAATATGTATGAGTCCCTGGCATAAATAAATGGTTCAATATGTTCATAAACGCAGTAAATACACAAATTTCCTGTGCAGAAGAATTCCAAATAAATGTAGATACTATGTAGATTCTCAGCCCTAAAGGAGGGGAAGCATAACTCCTTCATTCCTTAAGTATGGGCTGTGCAAAGTGACTTCTTTCCAAGAGCACAGTAAGGAAAGGTGGAAAGGGTGGAGTAGGGCAAAAGTAGAAACAGTAGAAAAATCTGACAAACACCACTTCAGCCAGGTGATCAAGGTCAACAACAGTCAGAAATCAGATAGATAGTATGCGCCCTTGATAGGTCATGAAAATGGCACTTTACTTTTGTGATCTTCCTCCCCAAAACCCATAACCCCGTCTAGTCATGAGAAACATCAAATTCCAATAGAGGGGAATCCTAAAAAATCCCTGACCAGTACTTCTCAAAATTGACAAATTCATCAAAAACAAGAAACTTCTAAGAAACCATTATAGTCAGGGGAGCCTAAGGAGACAACTAAATGTAACGTGTAATGAGATCATGGCACAGAAAAGGAAATCAGTTAAGAAAACTAAGGAAATCTGAATAAAATACAGGCTTTGGTTAATAATATATCAATATCAGTTCATTAATTATAACAAATGTATCATAATAACGTAAGATGTTAATAATAAGGGAAACTGTAGGGGAGGAGCATAACATATGAACTCTCTCTACTATCTGCTCAACTTTTCTGTAAATCTAAAACTGTTCTAAGATATAAAGTCTATTTAAAAGAAAAAAGCTACATCAAAAGAAATCTGCCCAGACCACCTTAACCAAGTGATCAAAGGTACTTCACCAATAATAGGAAAAAGCAACATCATTAGCTTCGGATAAAGATATAGAAGACACATCACCATTTACATAGTGTTTCTACTAAAAATGTATAACCTGTGGGGTGCCTGGGTGGCTCATTGGGTAAGCGTCTGCCTTTGGCTCAGGTCATGGTCCCAGGGTCCTGGGATGGAGTCTGGAGTTGGGCTCCCTGCTCAGTGAGGAGTCTGCTTCTCCCTCTGCCCCTTCCCACTGCTCAGGATCTCTCTCTTTCTCACTATCTCTCTCTCAAATAAAATAAAGAAATAACATCTTTAAAAAAATAAAAATAAAAATGTATAACCTGAATCAAATCACAAAGAAATCATCAGATATACCCAAATTGGCCTGTATTCTTCAAAATGTCAACCAATGTCAAAAAGGCAAAGGAAAAGATGATGGATGGTTTTAGATTAGAGACAACACAACTAACACAAAGCATGATCTTTGGTTGGATCCTGGACCAGGAAAAAAAAATTGGTATAAAGAACATTACTGGAGGGAGGTGGGCAGGGGTTAGGCTAAATGGATGATGTGTATTAAGGAGGGCACTTGTTGTGATGAGCACTGGGTGTTATATGTAAGTGATGAATCACTAAATTCTACTCCTGAAACAAATATTACACTATAGGTTAATTAGAATTTAAATAGAAATTTGAAAAAAAATAACCATTTTGAAAAAAATATATATATAGGAACAATTGACAATATTTGAATATGGGTAGCACACTAGTTAATAGTATTATATCAGTGTTAAATTTCCTGATTCTGCTAATCATGTTGTGATTATATAAGTGAATATCCTTGATCTTAAGAAATTGCCACATAAGTATGTAAAGGTAAAAGGACATGATATTTACAACTTACTAACAAATAGTTCTGAAAAAGATTGTAAAACCAGTCGTGGCAAAATGTTAATCAGTGACTCTGGGTGATGGGTGTATGCAAGTTCTTTGTAACTGTTCTTTCAACTTTTCTTTAAATTTTAAATTACTTCAAAATAGAGTGCTTTTTAAACTATAACAATGACAAAATTTAAGAAGGAATAGGTAGAACCAGTTTGACAAAATGTTTGTAACAGCTGAATCTGTGGGATCAGGGTTTGGGAGCTTATTATGCCATTCTCTCTCCTTTTTTTTTTTTTTTAAGATTTTATTCATTTGACAGAGAGAGACACAGTGAGAGAGGGAACACAAGCAGGGGGAGTGCGAGAGGGAGAAGCAGGTTTCCTGCCGAGCAGGGAACCTGATGTAGGACTCGATCCCAGGACCCCAGGATCATGACCCGAGTGGAAGGCAGAGGCTTAACGACTGAACCACCCAGGCACCCCTCTACTTTTAATGTTTGAAAACGTTAACCTGCTTCTCACCCCAGAAGAGTTAAAACACATATACTCTCATACACATGCAAAACCAAACACAGGCATAAATCCTCAAACCTTCCAGACATTCTCTGAATTCCAGGCACTACTCAGACCATTCATGTCAAATCCTCTCAGCACTTTGTACAATGATATAAAATGAAGTGAGATTGTTTACATATTTATAAGCCCTTAGGTTATATGCTCCCAAGGATGGAAACGTGTTTTCTTATTATGCTTCCTCATGAAATGATTAACTATTGTTTTATGTGAGAACCTAAAAAGTTTGTATATTTAATTTCTCTACATCAAGTTTTTTATGTACCAGGCAAGCATGGTATTTCTAGCTAGTATTCAATGAATTATTTGGGGGAAAAAATAATTCTTTCCTAAGGTAATTCTTCCTAGTTCATCTTTTAGGGGGAAGAGGTCTAGATTTTAAAATACAATACTGTATTTGCCTGAATCCAGACAAGTCTTAGTGAAGTACTGTGGTTTTGTTAAAAACAAAAACAGAAGTTCTGATCTGTTAAAGATATACACCAAGGTACTATGGGTAACATTATATGTTTCCCAAGATTTGTTTTCAAATACTTGAAGGGAAAAAAAAATAAAATTGAATACTTGAATAGAAAAAGAATAGATATGGCAGATGTTGGAACCATAATGGAGTTCACTGAATTCATGTCTCTACTTTTGTGTGTTTAAAAATTTCCAGCTGGAGCGCCTGGGTGTCTCAGTTCTTAAGCGTCTGCCTTCCGCTCAGGTCATGATCCCCAGGTCCTGGGATCGAGCCCTGCATCGGGCTCCCTTGCTCGTCGGGAAGCCTGCTTCTCCCTCTCCCACTCTCCCTGCTTGTGTTCCCTCTCTCACTGTGTCTCTGTCAAATAAATAAAATCTTAAAAAAAAAATTTCCAATAGACTTAACACGTTCAAAACTGAACGTGAATTTTCCCACCCACTACCCCTCCACTAACAGCCTTCCTCATTTAGTTAACGGCAATTCCGTTCTCCCAATTGCTTAGGCCAAAAATCTGGGAGTTATCCTTGTCTACTTTCCTTTGTTCACATCCAATCAGTTAAAAAATCTTATTTGCTCCATGTCCAAAATATATTCAAAATCTACTTTTCACCATCCCACTGGTACCACGGCAGCCACCTAAGCACTCACCCTGCCTCCCAGCCCCGCCCCCCACTCCTTACAGTCCACGCACGACACGACAATGAAGAGTAATCTTTCAGAACATAAGGTAGATCACATCTCTTCTCTGTCAAAACTCTCCAATAGATGCCCACTTTACTCAAAGTACTAGGTCTGCAGGCTTATAACATCTGGTCCCCACTATCTTCCTGTGCTCTTCTCTACTATTCTCCCCCTTCTTCACATCTTGCATCCAAACTGGCCTTCCGTACAGCTCCTCAAGCCCACCAGGCATGCTTCTGTCTCACGGCCTTTGAAGTGATTATTGTCTCTGCCTCAAATTTTCCCTCAGATAGCTGCCCTGCTCGTTGCCTCATCTCCTTCAAGTCTTTGCTCAAAGGTCATCTCAGGGAGGCCTAACCTGACCATCCAACTCAGCATTCCTCATCCTCTTGTTGTGCTTAATTTTTCTCCAGAGCTTTTCTCACCTCTCTACATGCTACGCAGAATTCACTTATTTTAGTAAGTTCGTCGTCTTCCCGCCCGGAATGGAAACTCTATGGCGAACACACATTGCTTTATCTCCAGTGCCTAGAACAGTACCTCTGGCACAGAGAAAGGACTCAATGGTGAACCGAATGAAATAATCTGGATAGGAGGAAATTATGGTGGTCTCTAGAAAAAAAAATGTTATTTTTGCTAGAATATAAACAGACAATGCACAATGAAGATGAGGGCTAAATCAAATTACTCATAAAAATAAGGGCACATGGGGTGCCTGGGTGGCTCAGTCAGTTGAGTGTCCAGCTCTTGATTTTGGCTCAGGTCGTGATCTGATCTCAGGCGCATGAGATTGAGCCCCATTTCGGGCTCAGGCTCTGCACTCAGCACAGAGTCTGCTTATCCCTCTCCCTCTGCTCTTCCTCCCACTCGCGTGTGCGCGTGCACACGCACGCACTCTCTCTCTCTCTCTCTCTCTAATAAGTAAATAAAATCTTTAAAAAAATTAAGGACAGGGCGCCTGGGTGGCTCAGATGGTTAAGCGGCTGCCTTCGGCTCAGGTCATGATCCCAGAGTCCTGGGATCGAGTCCCACATTGGGCTCCCTGCTCCTTGGGAGCCTGCTTCTCCCTCTGTCTCTGTCTCTCATGAATAAATAAATAAAACCTTTTAAAAAAAATTAAGGACACTTTACTCATCTTTCATTTCAAAAAACAATTGGAATTTAGGAAGGACAAAAAGTAGTCTCCCCATTTTACAGATGGAGAAATCAGGGCTCTGGGAAGCTTGTTGCAAGGTTTAAGCTTTCTAGTATGTTTCCAGCTGGATCACGACTCTAACTAATGGGTCTGCCAAACATCTCTTTCTGGTAAAATGCACAATGTCCATAAACAGCTGCCCTTCTCAAGCAGCTGGGCTTCCCAAACATTGAAACTCCATCAAACATCAAAACTCATCAGTGAGGCTGAGATCACAAAGCAATCCAATGTACCTCTCTGTTTAATCCTATCCCTCCCTATTTCAGCTCACTGGCCCTGGCTTGGAAAGAGGTGGCCACTTGTAGCTCCTCTGGGTTGGAAGAAGCTGGAAGGCAGAAAGAGATAGAATAAATAAGCTCCCAAACAGGATCTTCTGTGAACAGGACACAAGTGCTTGCAACACAACACGGCAGCTGAGAGAGGAGCTGAGCCCCTCAACCTCTTACCCTGGCAGCTCCAAGTAAGGTGAGGTATACCTTTTATGACAAGGGTTTACAAACAGAGGAAGGGTGAGCAGAAGGAAGGTAGGAAGGCAAGAAGGCAAGAAAGAAAAAGAAAGAAAGAGAGGGAGAAAGAAAGAGGAAGGAAGACAGGCAGGCAGGAAGGGAGGGAGGGAAAGGAAAAAAGGAAGGAAGGAAGGAAGGAAGGAAGGAAGGAAGGAAGGAAGGAAGAAAGAAAGAAAGAAAGAAAGAAAAAGAAAGAAAAGACTCTCCACCCTAACCCATGGATGGGAATGTGGGCTACGGGTCAGAGAACCATCCACCAGCAGGGACTGATGGCATTTATCACCTAGAGAGGAGACAGGCTCTGTCTTCATCACTGTCCTGGGGTAGTGCACTAAGGCAGGAACCTGCTGGAAGGATTATAGGAGCTCCAGAAAGGAAGAGAGCTCTCAGATGGAAGATGCCTCCCTGATGTCCAGGAGGCATGTTCTTGGGATTAAAGGCACATGATCGGAGAAAAAGCCTTCGATGTAGAAAAGGAAGGAATCTTCTCTGGCACCAACATCAATGAAGTTTACTGGTTGAAATCAGTATCTGGGGAAAGGAGGGAGCTTTATACAGAAATCTCTTCTAGTTTCTTGTTCTCAAATAGTTGACTTGCAGCTTATCTCTTTTTTTTAGTCTCCTTAGCTCTTGGTTGAGTTGGTGGCTCATATAGTAGAAAAAGGAGAGGTTGGCAATAAGGGGGCCACAAAGGCTGGAGGACGGACCGCAGGAATCTGAGATCACGTGCTGTGGGTTGGCCTCAGGAGGTGAATGAGCTTCCTGCAGTGTCTGGCAGAGGCAGGCCGGGGGCTGCTGGGTGCCAGTAACTGATTCCCCAAAGAGAGCATAGCTAATCGCTCACTGGCCCCCAGGGACACCAGCACCTGTGGGACAGAGAGCAGATGACAGAACACGACATGGCCCAGCAATTCCCATTCTAGAAAAGAAAGAAAAAGAAAACGGGCTTCTGGGGACTCAGTCTAGATTGGGTGGGGAAAGAGAAACGGTGGAGATGGGGCTCATCAAGACCGGAGGTCTACTCCCATTTGCTTCGGTTATACACCATGAAATCAAGGCACCGAGGGATCCACGGGCTTGGCCCCAAGAAGGGTAATACAGGCTGCGCGGACACGCAGTCAAAAGTGGGATTCCCAGCAGTAGGTCCTGACCGGTGGGCCTTAACCTCGTTACCACTGAGAATCCTTTTCATTATTTCCCCCCAGGGATTGCCAGAAAACCCTATAATTTATATCATCGCCATCCTGTCAAAATGTCTGTTCCCGCATGCACCATCCAATGCTACCACATTGCGCTATAATAATTTGGATGTTTAGCCTTATCATAGGTAGATGTGTGATTTCCATTCGGCTATTTCATATACCGGGCAGAAAAAGCAGGATGAAGCAGTGGTTAAGGTATGGGGCTCAGGATTTCAGACCCTTGAGCTCAGAAGTCCAGTCCCCCAAACTAGCTTTGTAACTTGGACAAGTTCTTAAAATTCTTAGTGCCTCAGTGTCCTCACCTGCAAAATGAGGACTATAATAGCTTCAACTAAGTAACAAAGGTAAAATGCTTAGCATGCTGCTTGTCACAGGGTGAGGGCTGAAAAAAGATGGTTAGCTGCTTCACGGCTCCCGGGATGAAATCCCACTAAGCCTCAACATGGCCTAGTGTGTCCTCACCTCCACCCCACACAGCAAGACAGAAAGCCTGGTCCTTGAGACCCCAGGCACTTCCCACTCATCGGAGCCCTCCCCTGTACTCCTTCCCTTCCCCACGGTGGGAGATGGGAGATGAGTTTGTCATCTCCCACTTCCGGACAGGGGGATTTATGGGTGTCCCAATTCCTTAAAAGACTACCTCAGAAAAATGCTGTGAAATACAACCCCACCGTCGTGGTCCACGAGTCCCCAGGGGCGTACCTGATGGATGCAGGGCTCCTGTCGGAGGCTCCGGAGGGCAATGAGGGCGGCCTCCTTCACATTTAGCTGGGGGTCTCCACACGCCATCTCTAGGAGCCGCTGGGGTACTTGGCACTGTAACAGCTCTGCCCCCAGCCCCTCAGGCCCCAAGTTGCCCAGAGCCGACGCGGCATTGCGCCGGATGCCAGCCTGAGGGTCTCCAAGCAGCTGGGTCATACTGGGTACGGCGGCAGCCAAGGCAGGCCCCAGGGGACCAGCTTGGTAGGCTGCGTTGCCCACAGCAAAGGTGGCACTGCGCCGCACAGCGGGGTCCTTGTCTCCAAGCCCCACCAGCAGGAGGCTGAGCAGCCCCGCCTGGCTCTGCAGCGCCCCACGCAGGGCCATGCTGTGTTGCAGCAAGTGTCCCAGGAGCCCGTACGTGCGGGCCCGCACAGAATTCTCTGGGTGGCCCAGGAGACTCCGCAGGGGCCGGTAGGATTCATCAGAGCCGGCCAGGAGTTCTTGGATAAAGGACAAGTGGCTGGGGGACAGCACTCGGGCTGTGTGGGCCAGCAGGGAGAGAAGGTCGGAGGTTAGCAGTGGCTGGTCACCCAGGAGGGCGACTGAGAGGAAGGAGATGACAGGTCTAGGGGAGGCAGCCACCGCGGTCACAAACTGGTTGAGAGAGGTGGGATCCGTGAGGGCCAGGCGTGTGAGGAGACTGACAGGCAACTCAACTTGAGGCAGCGGAAGATGGTGGCAGCAGACCTGGGGACAGAGGGGCAGGGCAGTAGGCAAAAGGGGTTCAGGGAGAGGGAGCACTCACTGCAGTGAGGTAGCTCGAAGGAGCCCAAGCTCTGGCAGAGAGAAAAGCCAAGCTATGCTGCGAAATACCACAGAGAACCGGAAAACCTGACCCAAGCCCGCCACGTGAGACCCAGTGTGGAGCCCAGGAGAACAGGTGCAAGATCATTCCTTGCTCTGCAAGGATGAGCTCGCTCTGCCTTCAGAGGCCCACTGCTTAGCGCCAAGAATTGCCAGAGAGGTGATTCCTGGCTGAGGAGCTGAGTCTCCAGTGCCTAGACTGGGATGTCCTCCCCACGGAGCTCCAACGGATCCAGAAGAGGGACTGATGGAGGGGGCGGGGTGCCAGCCCCAGCTCCAAACAATGCCTCTGCTCAGGCCTGGATGCTTTCTCCACTCCCAGCTCTTAGATGGAGTCAGACCCCCCACTCTCCCCAGGGCCCAGGAGAGCCTTGGAGCTGTTGGCAAGTGAATTCGAGTACACAGGGTTGGCCATCTTCCTCCCCGACTGTCGCGCCTGAGAAGCTTCCCAAGTACCTGAAGCAGGTGGGCTGCAACTTCTGAGGCCCCAAAGTCAGCCAAGACACCTCCAAGGAGGTCGTCGTCCACATCCAGGGCGAAGGGGAAGCAGAGGAGCCGGCAGACAGACAGCACCACGAGCGGCAGAAACTCAGACCCGTGAGGCCTAAGGAGGGCAGCGTGGAAGGCCCGACTCGGTTTGCTCACCTGCCCTTTACCATTCTCCGCCCCCTTCTCAAATCCCGGCTCCGCTCGCCCAACCTCACCAATCCCACTGCTCCCCTCACAGCTCATGTTCTCAGCCACAGCTCTCCTGACTCCCCCTCCCCACGCTGCCCTACAGACTCTCTCCTCCAGCTCTGACTCACGTCCGGCCCAGCTGATGCAGGAAGCTGGGGGAGAGCAGATGCTTCAGGGTGGACATGAGCATACTTCCATGCTGTGACAGGTGGCTCAGGCATAACTGGGGCTCCTGGGTGAAGGTGGCCACGGCCAGGCTCAGCAGGGCTGCCACGCCTGGAAACACCCAGAATGGAGACCCAGTGGAGCAGGCAAGAGGCCCAGGTGCTCCTGCTTCTCCAGGGCTCCTGGGGCTTCCACTTGCTTAGCCCCTTCCCCACCCAGCGTGGCCCACGCCATCCTCTTCCCAGGCGGCAACGGTCACGGCAATCTCCTCCTCTTGAAGAGGGATCAACGCTGTGGCCCTACAACGGAGGCCATGCCGATGGAAAGATACCTTGGGGTGAGATCAGTGTCCAGTCTGGCTCTGGGCTTTGTGGCCTAGACAGCGACGGCTCCTCTTCCTGGGGAGACACCACCTCAGGGAGCCTTAGGGCCATGGAGAAGCGGTGCCACAGAACGGTCCACATTTCTGAGCTAACCACATCCCTTATCAGGCTACCCTTCCCTGGCTGGAGAGGAAATTGAAGGAGGGTAGGTAGGGAGGTCGAAGTCAGGCCTCGAAATGCCTTTTTTTTTCCCCCCACTCTCATCCCTGACCTCCAAGGAAAGAGAGTCCTAGAAATAATTCCTCTGTTTTCCCAAAAACCTGGGATTTCCCTATTGTCTGAGTTCCCTTCTTCTCACATCTTAACCCATGTGGGTGTCTGCTGGAAACCAGGGAATTATGGCTCTCCTCCCCCACCGAATCCTGAGGTGATTCCCCTGAAAGGGTCCATGCTGAGGGCAGGTAGGCCCATTCGAAGGCTATCACGAGCACCCTAATTTGACAGAAGAGGCGAGTATGGGTTGCTTCTTCATTCCTATTGTCTAGCGGCTCATTAGCCCAGGAGGCACCCATACCTGGGTGAGGAGGTACAGCAAGAGCATGAGGAGGCCGTCGTAGAATCCACAGCCACCTGGTGGGGTCAACCGGACCTGTTGGAGAGAGGCAGGGAGAATGCAGGTCCTGTGCATGCAACTCCCGGTCAGGCAGAAAGAGCTCTTCCTCAGCCCAGGGCAGTGGGGAGAGCTCTTCTGGACTTAGGAGTCTTGGTTCCTGACTATTCATTCAACGACTACCTCTGCCCCGAAGACACATAGGCTGGTGGGGTAGGAAGATACTTGCTAGACAAGAGGCTGGGGGTGGGGGTGGGGGTGGAGACACAGTGGAGAGGGCCTAGCTCTACCTTCTGGAGGTAGAACACTGATGCATTAAAAGTTTAAAAGGCAGTCAAGAGAAGGAGGTGGTAGGAAGGAACAGCATTCCAAGTAGAACGCATAGCATAAATAAAGCAGCTCATGAACGATGATGCGTGACCTTTGGAAGTGGTAAGTCCTGGTATAACAAGAATATAGAGCCCAGAGGAAATAGATGAGCTTTGAGGAGAAGGTAAAGGAGTTTGGACTTTATCCCGGAAAGAGTGCGAAGCCACTGAGGACTTACACAGTGTCCACACGGGCAAGATTTTTGTCTCTTTTATTCACTGCAGTATCCTCAGAGCCCAGAATAGTGTCTGGTCCTCAATACATATTTCTGTGCTAAATACTTACTAGTTGAACAAATGACTGGACTTTTAAGAAAGCTCACTCTGGTGGCAGTGAAGAGAATGGACTGGAGAGGAGGGAGTCTAGAAAAGAGATCCTTCAGCAGGCAAGTGCCACAGTGCAAGATCGATGATATGCCCACAAACTACAGCAGGGCCATGACGGTGGCAGGCAGCAAAAGATCTGAGAGATGACAGGAAGGCAGAGCACCTGGGGCCTGGGGGAACCATCTAGATGGCGGAATAATGGAGCAGGGGGCACAGTCTATGAGGACTCCCAGGTTTCTGACTGGGGCTCCTGGATGAATGGGAACGCCATCCCTACCACCTCTCTGAAGTTCAACTTCATCTGGAAAAAGGACGTGAGTATCATTACATTTCATGTGGTCTCTCTTTCAAGCATGTTGTGGGATGACATGTGAAGTGCTTTCTAAGTTATAAGGAATTCTGTGTCTGTAAGGATGACAATCATCTGAATATGAAGTCTACCCTTCTTTTTACAGAATGAGAGAAATACAGGTTCCAAAGTATCTAAAAAGGAGGGGGGGCGGACGGCCTGGAAAAGGAGAAAGCGGAAAGGAGGCTACACGGCGGATGGGATTCCTGAAGAGTTCTCAGGATGCCAGCCACCTTTTCCACCTCAGTTAAGGAGAAGGAGGGGGCCAGGGAGTGCAAACTGCAGGCAGAGGGGAAGAGATGAAGCTTCTGAAAAGACCTAAACAACAGGAGCGGGAGCTGCTGGAGGAGGGGACTAGAGCAGGCAGGGAGGTCTCATCCTCGGGTAACTCGGGTCTCCCTCCCTCTCTCCTTCCTTGCCTGCGAGTCTGGGCTCAGAGGGGGCTGTTACCTGGGGGCAGACACAGAGGAAAGGAGAGACCCCTTGGCTCCCTTCCCACCCCTTGGTTTGCCCCAGGCAGGCTGGCGCTACAGTCTTTTCCCCTGAATGGAGTCCTGGGTCTGGTCAGAGAGGTCTGTGTCCTCCCCGGCCCGCCTCACCTCTGCAGGGGCAGACAGAGCGTGTGAGGCTGCCGCAATCCACTCCACAGGCTGGAGGTCGAAGGTCACCCCTTGCTGACTGAGTTGTCCCAACAGACAGGCTGCTGCGCTCTGAGAGGAGTCAGAGGAGAAGGAATGTCTGAACCTGCACAGCAGGCAGGACAGGCAGAGAGGATTTCCATCTCCGTCCGGCCCCACGGACGGCCTCAGAACCGGCTGCTACTGGGACAGTGACGCCCGTACTCCCCGAAGGGCCGGACGGCGGGGTGCAAAGGGGCGGAAGAAGAAAGCTGAAAACTCACCACGAGAGAGACGATGTGTGAACGGGTAAACAGAGTAGCAGTCTCGTTGCCCAGCTTCTCCATTCTGGAAAAAGGAGATACATCAAAGGGTGCAGCCAGGGGAAAGGAGGCTGGCGAGTGGCCTCCCTCCCTGCTGGACGGCACTCTCCACAGAGGCTGTACGACCACTGCCAAGACACAGAGTTGGTGGGAAGCTAGCTCTGCTCTTTGCAGAGAAGACTTCACTCTCTCTATCCCAATCCCTCCTAAGGATAGGCTACAAGGTGCCATTCCCCCATATTCTGTAACAGGGTGAGCTGTGGGGATGGAAGGTTCCAGGGGAGAGACCCCGCTTCGTGACTTACCCAGAAGGTAGATCTTGCAGCCGGAGGACAAGGAGGGAGAGGAGGTAGAGTGCTACTTCGGTAGACTCCTCCCAATCCATTACCGCTACCTACAGAGGAAACCCCAGATAGCAGAGCAACTTCTGATCGAGACGGCGGGGCCGCCACGATATATACCCGCCTGTGTGGCTGGCCTACCTTGCCCTGGACCAACATCAACAGTGACTCCAAGGCCAGGGGCTCGTGCCCTAGAAGATGGCACAGGCGCTCACTGACGTGGCAGCAGGAGTAGAGAACCTGAGGAAGGCGGAAGCAATCAGCGAGGCTGAGCAGCCCCTGAGCTGAGAAGCAGGCTGACCTCTCAACAGATCTACAGCATCCACTGTGGAGGTAGTAGAGAAACCCAGGCCACTTCCACCTCTTGCTATCAGACAGTGAGATCAGGCTACTTCTAGGCTCTGGAGGGGACTGGCTGACAGTGAGGCCATCTCAGTGGAAGAGATTTAAAAGCAGAAAGGGACCCTCTGGGGTCTCTTGTCTTTCTCAGTGTCTTTCTCTCTCTCTCTCTCGGTCCTGGGGATTGAAAAGAAATCTGGGGCGCCTGGGTGGCTCAGTCAGTGAAGTGTCCGACTCTTGATTTCAGCTCAGGTCATGATCTCAGGGTCATGAGATCCAGCCCCGAGTCCCACGCCCAGCGTGGAGCCTGCTTAAGATTCTCCCTCTCCCTCTGTCCTTCCCCCCCTAAAAAAAAAAGAAAAAGAAAAGAAATCTGAAGTCCCAAGGGTTTTGGACCGGCAGTACCTTGAGAAGGTGGAGGCACAGGATGGGATGCTGCAAGCCAGAGATAAGGGACGGCCTCAGTTGGTTGCTGTCTTCAGTGAGCTGATTCGCCAAATGCCGGGAGATCTGTAGGAACATACATGAAGCCTCCATCGCATTCCCATGATTCCCATCCTATTCCTCTCCTAGCTCCAGCGAATCAGGTTTCTCAACGCCTTGCTAGCCACTCTCCCTCAGATTCACCAGGAACCTCAGACCCCATCCCATCCCCAGTCCTCATGGCCAGAGGAGAACCAAAGGTCATGGCCTAGTTTAGCCCTAGCGTAGGCAGGTACAGAGGAAAGAGTTGCTGGCCAAAAAGGGGGTAAGAAATCTAAATCCTGAGCCCTTGAGGAAGCATCACGGGTGGCTTCGGGTCAGCCACCCTGCCACATGGACGGTTTGTCACCACGCTCTCTAACCAGCTGGCCAAGGGCTCTGGGATTTGGGTGACATCATGTTCTACAAGTGGCCCCGACCCAGGGTAGGAGCATCTGTTCCTGGAAGTACAGAGTAAGGAGGAGTATAAATGCTCGTTTTTCTGCCTTTCTGAGAAACTGAGGCCAGCTTCCTCATCTCCAGCAACCCGGACGAGAGGAAGCAGACACTGAAGCTCAGACCTGCTCCTTGGCTCCCCAGCAGCTGGGCAGCCCCACCGGAGCAGTGCAGATGGCCGCCAACGCACAGGACATGGCTCCAGGCAGACCCTCGCTCTGCTCCCGCAGCGGCTGGCTTACTTGGGGGGCTCCTATGGAGAAAGGGCAAAGAACGCAGGGTGTGGTCTGGTCGTTTCTCTCAGCTCCCGGTTCATTCTTCTAGCACACAGCACACAGTTAGTTCCTGAGCGCTCACTAAATGCCAGGAGTTATTCAAGGCAATGGCAGTCGAGGCAGGGGTGGGGCGGGGCGCAGAGCCAGAGTTGCTCTGGAGTCAAGAGAACCTCCGCACCCTACTCTGGTTACCTGGGGGTGTGTGGAAAGGGAGCTGGGGAACTGTCAAGCCGTGGAGCAGCCCGTCCAGGACCGCCCGCTGAGTCGTCAGCAGGCTGGAGTAAAAGGCTTTGGAGATGGACCAGCTGTTCCCATCCATGGCTTCACACAGAACAGTAAAGCACTAAGGGAGACAAGGGCGGGGTTGACATGAGGGCAGCAGAAAAGTGACGGGGCTTAGGGTAAGGAGCAAGAATCCCCCAGAGAACCTGAGCAAAAAGGAGAAAACCCAGAGGGACCAGCAGTGCCATTCAAAGTGTTCCTCGCACAGAAAATGCATTATAATCACCCTCACGTTTTAAAGAATGGCAATTTTAGGTGTCAATCCTTCTATTCTCTGATCAGCTGCCTCCTAGATAATGTTCCTCAAAGTGTTATCTATGGACCATGAGTATGAGGATTCCTGGGGATTCCTGCGTCCCTCCCAACCCAGTCCTACTGGTTCAGAATTTCGGGAGGTGGGGTGTTTATTCCAAACTCCCTATGTATTCGCTGCACAATGACATACAGGATAAATGCTGGCCAATAACATAAGTTGCTGATGGCCAAAATTTAGGTTAGGCATTGGAAAAGCTTCCTGACTCGAAAGGGTGAGGGATGTTAAAATAGGCTCTCAGACTAGAAGAGTTTGAATGGACTGCTAGTTGGAAGCAGAAATGCAGTCCAGAGCTGTGTCCCCCACTGCCAGTTTGAACAATGACTAGGCAATTGCTTACTTTCTTGCTGATGTTCCTTTCTGTCTCCTCTGAGATCAGTCAGAACTCAGCTATCCTCCTGCTCAATCCTCCATTCTCCTGTCCCTCACCTCCACAGTCCAGGGATGAGAACCCACTAGTTTACTGGTCCACAGGCCAAATAAGTTTGGGGAATACTAGCCCATCTGCAAGGCTCTTTAAAAAGGAATACTTCAACTTGTGGTTCCCTGAAATAGGCCACAGTGCTTAATGCCTCTAGATCTTTATATATGTTACTTCTTCTGCCTGGAATGTCCTCCCTACTTCCTGCCTCACCCATCTGGCAAACTTCTATGAGTTCTTCAAATCCTAGCAAAGATGATTTCCTTCAAGACTTCTATGACTCCGCAAGTAGCATTAATCATATGTTCTTTAGTGGTGCTTCTGTATTTCATACAAGTTTTATGTAAGTTCTAATGTACTTCTCACGCTATTGTCCTTGATCATTTTTCATCTCCCCTACTAGACTATTTCTAGTCCCTTGAAGATGGGGACTTTCTCTTACTCATATGGCACATAGTCAGTAAATGTCTATTGTATTACCTTGACCTAATCCTGTATAGTTATAAGACAGGGGAAGGGAGAAACACGGGGAAATACATCAAAGACAGAAATCTGGACAAGGGAGCAGATTACCATAAGGCTATCCCTCCGCAAGGTCTGCTCAGCGTCATCTGGTTGGGCCAGCAGTTTCCCCAACAGGTCCAGAAAGAGGCTGGCAGCCTCCTGAAACACCTGTAGGCTGGGAAAAAATTGCCCATCTCTCTAAAAGCCCACATGTGGTAAATGGGTCAGTTCTGGGCAGGTAGGAGAATCTCTGCAAAGGAACATCTCAGAATGCTCCCTCCCCTCTCCCCTGCTAAACACACACACAGTCTTCTATACACACCCTCCTAGCCCCTTCTTTGCCATTTTCTCTAGGTTATTCATATTGTGACCCTTCCATTTAGTGTATGGTGACCCTTAGAACCTGCAAGCCTTGGGGTGAACATAGAGGGGTCTCAGGGTCCTTAGGAGGATTAGCTAGACCCTCAGTGGTCAGTCAGCTGATCCCTAACCTGTCGGCTTCTTCTTGCTTAGCCTCTTCCTAACAGAGAGGGAAAGAAATGGGGGTAGAAATTGAAGCCAAAGTGGCCAACGGAGCAAAGCTGGCTCTCATCCCACCTGTCACCTGTCTGGCTCCGCTCCAGATTGAAGGTGCAGGCAAAGTAGGCCTGAATCACAGCCATCAGGTCCCGTGAGAAGGTCCCATACCAACATTGCTGCCAGGCAAGAGGACAGAAAGTAAGGGCAATGAGGAGGATAGAAACAGAAAGAGAAAAAGCAGTAAAAAAACAAACAAACAAAAAAAAGTCCAACATCCAGGGCAGGTTGACCAAACAGGAAGGGGCAGAGGGAAGAGAGCGTCCAGACAGAAAGGAGAAATCTAGAGGTCACAAAGTGGCGGCCAGGGGGCAATAAGCAGCCTGAAAACGTGTCCTGTGTGGCTGGAATAGGATTTAGGAGTTTAGGAGGCTGTTTTTCAAAATAGCTCAAATTCTTCTTTAAACTCCTTAAAAACACTCAAGGTTAGTACTCGTGAGCAGAATGCAGCTTTCAGCTGCCTGAGCCGAGGCCCCGTTAAACATTTCAGTATTCTGTCCTCTCAGCTTGGCCACAGCAGAACACAGTAGGGGGAGGGAGGGACTCAGCTTCAGACACACTGAGCCTCAATCCTAGCTCCTCCACTCATCGTCCCTGCGACCATTTACAAGTTAGTGCCTGCGTATAAGTTGGCGAATCTCAGAATTTCAGTACTCTGTTCTATAAAAGCAGGGCAACGAAAGCCTAGGATTTAACATTCCAAAACACAGTGCTCTAAAGATTGGGAAACTGTGCATACAAATCTGGATTTCTAGCTTCTCTTAGAAAACTGGAAGATCTGGTGACACGGGGCCCATGTTCCCCCATGTGGCAGCAGTGAGCTGGAGCTGAGGGGATGTCCCATTCAGCTTGGGCACAAGCTCTCCAGTTTATCGTACTCCCCACTACTCATATGGTCACACAGACTCTACTTCCCCACCTGACAGGATCTGTCTGGCCTCAGAGGGCAGCAGAGTTTGCAACTCATGATCTACTAACTAGACAGGAGGAAAGAAAAGAAAATGCCGGGGGCCGAATAGAAATCCAAGGTGAAGAAACTGAAGAAGAGGAAATTTGAAGAAGAGAGATCCGAGGTGAAGAAACTCCTATATAAGTCTTCCGAGGCTCCCAGGCCCCCGGCGTAGGGCTTACCTGCTGGATACTGTTGTGTTCCTGGCTGTGTCTGAGCAGGCTGAGCAGGAGCCCGGGGAGCCCCGCCTCGCGGCAGAAGGAGTACAAGGAAATGGAGTCACTGCAGCTAGACAGAAGACTGCTCAGGACTCGGAGTGCCGGAAGGATACGGGATGCACCCTCCAGCATGCCTTTCAGGATCTGGGTGACATGAGGGAAACAAATAGTAATCGATATTATCAGAGGGAAAAGGAAGGTGACAAACACCAGTCCCCAAGGAGCTGGCAAAGCAGACCAAATGTTCTCACTCCTTTCTTTGGGACTCTAAAACCCAGGGAAGGAAACAGAGAAAAAGGGAAAGAGAGCCAGGGAAGTGACCAAGGGAAAGGGGACCTCCCCTCAGTCTCTGTGGGATCCAGTGCCATTCCTATCTGCTCCCTCCCTTCTCCAGCCCTTTGCCTTAAACACACACACACAGGCACGCATGCACGCGCGTGCGCCCACACACACACACACACACACACACACGCACATGCGTGCGCACACATACTTCCAAGTATTAAAACAACAGACACAAAACAATGTCATTCAACTCCAAACAGATAAAATGAATTATCTAACTCTAGATCAAGACTTGACTAACTATGACCCACAGGCCAAATCCAGTCCATCACTTATTTATATATAACCTGCAAGATAAGGGCACTATGATACTTTTAAACGGTTATTCTTTAAAAAACTACTCTTCAAACAAGAATAACATTTACATCAAGTGCTTTATAATATGTCATCCTCTGTTTCTAAATCTTTTCACTTATTTGTTCATTTATTCTTTACAATCACCGTGCACAGTAAACAATTATCCATTTTACAGATGAGAAGACTAAATCTTCTAGATAGGTTAGATAAGGAGTCAAGTCACACAGCTGAAGAGTAGTTCAGCTGGAATTCCAACTCCGCAAGACTCACCCTGGAGGCAGAGCCTTTCTCCTGCCTCCCTAATGAAGTTACCACCCACGACAAGGACAGCGTGGAAGGCCCAGAAGGGAGGTGCAAGGTGCCAAGACAATTAATGGGGAAAGGAGAGTCTTGGACCAAGGGTGCTGGGACGACTCTATAGCCACATGCAAAAAGATGAACTTAGATCCCTACCTCACATTACATATAAAAAGTAACTCAAAAAATGGGCCAGAGACCTACATGCTACAGCTCCAACCAAAAAACTTTTAGAAAACACATAGGAGAAAATCTTCCAGACTTTGGGTCTGGAAGAGATTTCTTCCATATAACACCAAAAGCATAATCCACAAAAGAAAAAAAATGGTAATTGGACGTCATCAAAATTCAGAACTTTTGTGTTTCAAAAAACACTCTTATGAAAATAAAAGGACAAACCATAGACTGAGAGAAAATATTTGCAAACCACATATCTGATAAGGGTCTCCTATCCAGAATATACAAAGGACTCTTACAACTCATGGGAACAAACAACCCAACTTAAAAATAAGCAAAAGAACTGAATAGATATTTCACCAAAGAAGATATACAAAGGGCTAATAAGCACATGAAAAGATGCTCCACATTAGTTATTAGCAAAATGTAAATTAAAATGACAATAAGACACGATTTCACATTCCCTAGAATGGGCTGTGATTAAAACAGACAATACATGCTGGCAAGAATGTGGAGAAACAGAGACCCTCACACAGTGCTGATGGGAATGCAAAATGAGGCAGCCACTTTGGAAAATAGTTTATCAGCTTCTTAAAATGGTAAATATAAATTACCATGCAACCCAGCAATTCCTAGATATCCAAGGGAGAAAAAAGAAAACGTTACGTCCACACAAAGACTTCCATGTGAATGTTCATGGCGACATTATTCATAAAAGCCAAAAAGTGGAAACAATTCAAATGTCCCTCAACTGGTGAATAAACAACACTAATTATGAATGCCAATTAAGCAAATTGTTGTCCTTTAAAAAAGAATCTCGTTCTTCTCATTAGTATACCTGTATCAGAAGCTCTTATACACATATCTTTATTTTTAATTTCATCAACAAAATTTTTTTATTTAAATTCAATTAGCCAACATATGTTCATCATTAATTTCAGATGTAGTGTTCAGTAATTTATCAGTTGTGTATAACACCCAGTGCTGGTCACATCATCATCAATAAAAATTATGTGGAAAAGTGCTTTCTCTCATTCCAGAAGTACTTAATAATACCCTCCATTTTTGCCTCTTGCTCTTTGATGCCCAAAACGTTTACCATCCGAGTTTGCCAATCCCTGCTCTAAATGAATGCTTTTCCCTTCAGAAAGAGAAAATCCAGGCCTATTTTGGGTTTGTTTTTTTTTTATAAGATTTATTTACTTATGGGGGTGCCTGCATGGCTCAGTCGGTTGGGCATCTGCCTTCGGCTCAGGTCATGATCCCAGGGTCCTGGGATAGAGCCCTGTGTCGGACTCCCTGCTCAGCAGGAAGCCTGCTTTTCCCTCTGCCTGCCCCCCACTCATGCTCTCTCTCTTGCTATCTCTCTCTTTCTAAACAATAAACAAAATCTTTATTTAAAAAAGATGTATTTATTTATTAGAGAGAAAGAGAGAGCGTGCATGCTCAGGACGTGGAGGGGCAGAGGGAGAGGTAGAGAAGAAACTCAAGCAGACTCCCCACTGAGTGTGGAACCAGAGGCGGGACTGGGTCTCTCAAACCTGAGATCATGACCTGAGCCGAAATCAAGAGCCAGACACTTAACTGACTGAGCCTTCCAGGCGTCCCCTTTTTTTAAAGATTGATTTATTTAACTGAGAGAGCCGAGGCCTGTTCTTTCTGTGTTACTAAAGGAAGCTAGCAAATCTTGAATTAAATAGATGAATTGAAAGAGAACTGAAAAGGGACAAACTTTCTTTTTCTCCTCAAGTTTTTTAACGCCTCATCTGTGATTACAATAGTCTAAAATCCCATTACATGTGCCCGTTACCTGCTCCCCGGCCTCATGCAGCTGGCCCTGGATGCGTTGGCAGAAGTCAGGATTGCACAGCAGAGTGAGAGGGGCCTTCAGTTGGATGGGCACAGGCTCAGCAGTCTCTAGCAGGTGCTGCCACTCATCGTCGCTGTCTGGCTCCTGAGGTATAGGGGCGTGAAAGAGGAGCGTGTCAGGTTTAAGGGTAGTAGCACCCAACCTGGGGAATCATGGAGTAAACACAAGAACCAGTGAATTCTTCGGCACAGATATATGTGTTTCAACAACCAGTTTACAAAGGCAGAGTTGGCTGTATGTGAGGGGTCTTGAAAAGTCTCTCGGAGAATACTGGCACGTGTTCATAAAGAGATACCTACAATTAGGTCTACTGCAGCATGGTTTATAATAAAAAAATTGGAAACGTCATAAAGCCAATCAGTAAGGGAATAATAAATCATGGCACATCCATCTTAGGAATATTATGAAGTTATTAAAAAGACTATAGAACTGGGGATGCATCACCTATGCAATATTCCCACCAAAACTACATAAATGAACCTCATCATGAGGAAGTATGAATTTGAGGAACATTCTACAAAATAACTGGCCTTTGTACCTCAAAACTGTCAGTCATGAAAAACAAAACTAGGAACTATTCCAGATTAGAGGAAACTAATGAAGTATAACAACTAAACACAATGCCTAACACCAGATTGGAGCATAGGCTGGGAAAATTTTTTTTCCCTATAAAGAACATTATTGAACCAACGGGCAAACTTTGAACATGGATCGTAGATGAAGTAACGGAATCATATCAGTATTAAATTTCCGACTTCTGTAACTGTACTATAGTGGTGTAGATTAATGATCTTGTTCTTCAGCGATATGCACTAAAGTATTTAGGGGTAAAGAGACAGATTGCATCTTACCCTACAATGACTCAAGAAAGAGGATTTACCCATATGCAGGTATCTAGGGAGAGAGGATCATAAAGCAAATGTGGCAGAATTTTAACAGTTGGTGAATCTGTGTGAAGGGTATACAGGAATTCTTTGTGGCAGCCTCACAATTACTCTTTAAGTTTGAAACTATTTCAAAATAAAAAGTTAAAACCCCCTAAAAATGACATGTTCTGATGTAGAAGGATCTCCAAAACAGATCATATGGTAAGTGAGGCATGATGTAAAACAGTACATGTGGTGTGAACTCAGTAACAAAAAGCAGCCAAACTACAGATTTCTGTGTGTGTATGTACATATCTAAAAATTCAGCAAGTTTGGAAGAAGAAAGACAAAACTAATAACAGCAGACACCACTGGGATTGGGGTAAGGCTCAAGAGGGACTTTCATTTTTACCCGTATGTTCTAATTTTTTATAATTACCTGTTCAGATGCTATGCAATTAAAATCTATAAACTGATAATAAGAAATCAATTTTTAACATAAGGGGAGCTCATACTTGGGATAGTTGGGAATCACTGTTCTAGAAAAACATCTACCCAGACCCAACATCCCATGGCAGGTCAAGGCCAAGTGGAGCCTCTAGGGCTTACCTCATTTTCTAGGTCCACTGCATCAATGCTCCGCTGGCCCACCACCTCTGGCCTCAGTTCTGGGAGAACTCGTTCACAATCCTGAGTGATCTGGTTTTCCCTGCCAGAGGAACAGGGAGTAGGAGGCTCCTACTGACCTGTGAGGCTCAGGGTTCATTAACATGTCCCTCGCTCTAGGTCCAAGATAAGAATGAAGAACAAGCCATACAGGATTGGATAGGGGAGAGCTTTCTTCTAGGTTATGGCCAGGACAGGATGTTGACCACTCCACACGTATCCTTGACTACCCTTCCACTTTGGATCTTACTGTCAAGTCTACCTTGGCAGTTTTCACCTGTAGCTCTCAACTCAAATAATCTTCCCTTTTGCATGGAAACAATTCTTTCCTTCTCAGTTAATGTGCAACTGAGGCATAGAGAAAGGAAAATTCCCACGATTCCTGATGAATCAGGAAAATAGCCAGAATCAGAATTCAAGAACCCAGGACTCAGACTCCCAGGGCCCTGTCCCCATGAGGCGGTGGCTAGTGACTGGCACCATGTTGTATTTGCTTTGGCAAAAGTCAAAGATCTGCAAGATACCTCACCCTATAAATTCCTGGCTACCCCCTCCTCACCGAGGTGCAGGGGGGGCCTCTCCAGCCCCCCACTCAGCCCAGCTGCTCTTCATTTCTGAGGCCAAGATCTCAGCCGAGAGGCTTGGTTCCTGAGGAGTGGCTCTTAGTCTAGGCAGAGGGGCTGTGCCAGAAGCCATCTGGTTGGTCCTATCCTCTTGCTCAAGGGCAGGTCCTGTGTTCTGGTGTTTCTGTGGGAAGTGGGCAGGAGACACTGAATCAAAACTATTTGGTTGCCTTAGGGCAGCATGAATCCTATTCATGGCCCTTCATCAACCTTCCTTCTCCAACCTCCCCAGTCATGTCCCCTATCCCCTCTGTCCTACATACCTTCTGCTTGGCCTCCTCAGCCATGCGCTTACAGGCCTGTCTCAAGAGGCGAGATCGATTGCCCTTGGGGGCCAGCTGATGCACCTGTTGGTCCTTTAGGACCTGAAGTTCTGGGGGTAGGCGACTGGTGAATGGGGTGCCCAAATCTGGGCCTCCTGGTTCAGTTATTACTGTAGGGAAGGAAGAGGGAGAATGCATGATCATGCCAGAGCTGCGCCACCATCTCCACTGCGCCAGAGACGACATCAGTGTCCTCAGGCTTCTGTGGAAGGAGACCATCTTGACAACATGGCAAAGAGGAAGTGGGGTGGCAAGGGAACTGGCAAAGGTTAGGCAAAGGGCTAGGAAGAAAGTTCGAGCTGGTAAGGTAAAGCAGGTGCACTGCATCCAGACACTGGGGAAGGGAGTAGATTAGAAAGAGCCCAGGGAAGTGCAAAAGCCCTGGGGACCATAAGGACTCACTGGTGACACGACCAGCTATAAAGGGGTGATGTAAGAGGTCTGGCCAGGACAGACGCTGCCTGGGGTCCTTGGTGAGCAGTCCCTGCAGGAAGCTCTGTGGAGAGAAAAAAATACCCCATGGGTCTTTGCTTTCCTACAGGCTCTCTTTAAGTCACCAGCAGAAGCAGGAAACCAAGACTCCTGAGTCCATTCCTTCAGCAAACTGGATGGTCTTAACCACATCCTCTCTAATCCTATCCTTAGGCCTCATTTCCCTGGCTCCAGGAACAGACTTCACTGCCTCCCCTCCTGGAGAGCTCCACATCCTGTCCAGAGACATTCTGTCACCTTCACGATCATCTTCAGAAAGCAAACATTCAAAGGGGTCCAAATGGCTCACTGTGTCTTCCCTCTGATTGTGGGTTTGTTTGCAGCTGGGTAGGAACAGATGCACACTCACACACAAGTCATTGCATAAAGATAGGTTTGGGAGCACACAAAAACAGAAATCTTTCAGCAAGTCTTCAGATGGTGGTGGGGAAGGGAGACTGCCTCTGAAAAGGGTACATCTGTTATGAGGTATCCTTGGGAAAATCCTCAGTTGGGCCTAAAATGGGAATAGAAGGTACTGGTAGATGATGACCACTGTTCTAAAGCAAGGTGTCATTTGTGGCTCTTGCTGAATGAAGATGCCTAAGGGAGAATGGAATATCCTGTGCCTATCACCCACTCAAGTTTCTTTTGTTTAGATTCTTTTTGATAATTACTGAGCTTCCCCAACTAAATAGGTTGGGGAGAAACTTGTCCCTTTTCATCTTAGAGCGAGGGAAAGTTATAATGAGACTGCACTCTGGGAAAAGGTTGCATTTAAATTCCATTGAGGGTCCAAATTTTGCCCTAGATAAGAAATAAAAAGGGTCAACTCTTTTTCCTCCCTCCCTCCAACCCTCCTTCGCCCACTGAGACTTAGCTGCAATCAATAGGCACCACCTCTGTCACCTGTCCCTAATAGCTGAGCTGGCCCCACTTGCTCTGACTGTCGGAATGTCTTAAGATTCTTTCTTTCAGGAAAACTGAAAGTTCTGTGGGCAAATCTAGATATCATCTGGACCTTGCATCTGATAGGAAATAAGTGGAATAGAGACTGTGTAAAAGGACAGCATCTGTCCCTGGTGGCTTGAAATTACCTTTTCATTGTGATAAAGAATAACCTGCCCCAAGGAAGGGCTGCTAGTCCCAGGTTTGGCGGACCTTAGAACACCCTCCCAGAATCAGCCCCTGCAGTAGAAAAGCAAGGCAGCTGGGCCCAACTCCTGCTTTCATTCAGTAACAGCAAAATCTTGCCCCCGATTTTGGAAAGGGGAACAGGGGCAGAGGAAGACAGGTTTCTGATGCCAAGTAATCTCCCTTTCTATGTTCATTACCTTGAAGCAAGGACTAATGGTGGTCGGCCAGCGCACAGGGTCCTTGAGAATGAGGCTGACCAGCTGAAAGATGCTCGTAGTGTAGAAGGGAGGGGTGCCTACAGCCAGCTCATACAGTATGCAGCCCACAGACCAGAGGTCTGCGGTGTGGTCGTATGGACGCTCTTCCACCAGCTCTGGAGACATATAGAGTGGTGTGCCTTTGATGGATGTCAGCACCATCGTGTTGGTGCTCATCGCCCGGGCAAATCTGCAGGAGATGATGGAACGGAAATGGGACGAGAGACCGTAATCAATACACAAACTAGGCCTGGTGACTACTACCTATCATTGTGTGAGCTATCCCAAACCCACACAGAGAGCACCTTCCTAAAGATCCAACAGGAATCCCAGTCTCCAGCTTGGCTTCTAAAATGAGGCCTAGGTAAGTCAAGCATATGATCTGAGACTCCCTGCAGAATGAGAAGCAGAGACGGAGGGTCAGTCTCCTCACCCAAAGTCACAGAGCTTGATGCCACCACCCTTAGCAAGAAGGATGTTCTGAGGTTTCATGTCTCGGTGGAGGATGCGGTGGGAATGCAGATAGTACAGAGCAGACACCAACTGGGCAGCAATGACTTGAACCTAGGGGTCAAACAGGGTGGGAGAAAGAAAGGAGAGGTCAGAGGAAGGAGCCTACTGACAAGCCCAAAGACACTTCCCTAAATTACTGATGTGATCTCTTCTTTTTCTTTTTTCCAGAGCTTCCCATGACATCTTCCTTAGTTCTTGCCCCCCCCATTCATTCATTCTTTCATTTGTTCATTTATTCACTGAAGAAAAATGACCGTGGATGAGCAAATTATCCCGTGCCTCTCAGATGCGTCATTTATAGGCTGACGATAATACCACCACCTCCCTTATAGGGTTACCGCAAGGATTAAGTTAAGTTACAGCATGCCATGCTCAGAATGGTGGCTGGCACTTAGTAAACCTTCAATATACATTAGCTGTTATTAAACAAGACAAAGTCCTCTTTCTCAAGAGAAGTGGTCAAATGAATAAGATACACAAAATGAGCAAGATGATAACTTACAAATAATAATGCTCAGAGGGAGATTGGCATGCCGCAACAGGAAATCCTGAGGAGGGGGGTCTACTCGCTAGGGTACAGAGAAATCTCTAGAACAAGTGTGGCTGGAGAATGTGTTCGACCATCCCACTGCTAACCACTAGATCTTGCTGGTGAATCCTGCCTTAACCACAACCTTATCCCTTCCTGCCCCCTCTGGTACCACACGCTAAAGGTGCCTAGTAATAGCAGCAGCATTAATAATTGCTAACTAGAGGCATCTGGGTGGCTCAGCTGGTTAAGCATCTGCCTTCGGCTCAGGTCATGATCCCGGGGTCCTGGGATGGAGGCCTGCATTGGGCTCCCTGCTCAGCGGGGAGCCTGCTTCTCCCTCTCTCTGCCTGCCGCTCCCCCTGCTTATGCTCTCTCTGTCAAATGAATAAATAAAATCTTTAAAAATAATAATAATAGCTAACTATGTTGAATACTGCATGTCAGGCACTCTTTTAAACACTTTACATGAATTAATTCACTCATCTTCACACTAGCCTCATGCGACAGACATTATAATTACATCCATTTCTAAATCAGGAAACTGAGCACCAAGAGGTTAAAGTAACTCGCCCCCGAAGATCCAGCTAGAAAGTGGCAGGGTCAACCTTTGTACTCCGAGATTTTGGCTCCAGTGTTCACATACTTTCCTGTCACACCACATTGTCTCCACATACACCCAGACTCTTGTATTTTCCTTGGGAGTTTTCAAAATGGTGATTCTCAGTGCCCTCAGCTTTCCCTACCAGTCCTTAAGCTGAAAAGAGGTCAGGGGAGGGGAGAGGTTTGAGCCAGGAAACATACCTGGTCTTCGGGAAGTTTTCCGTCATCTTCCAAGATCTGAAAGAGCTCTCCCTCAGCATAGTCTGTCACCACCACCACCTGCAGGGAGAAGGCGGTTCTGATGGCTCCAGATTTATGCATTCTGAGGTCAGGAAATTTCTGGGACCCTTCTTCTTGGGGAAGGGTGACCCAAAACCGAAGTGCACCTCTTTGTCAGTTTCAAAGCTGTCAAGCATATGCACAATGTTGGGATGCCGCAGACCCCGCATGATTTCAATCTCTCGTTGCAGATTCCTCAGCTCCTTCTCTGAGCGTCCCAATTTTGGAATGAACTTCAGGGCCACCACCTGTCAGTGGTAAGATGAAGAAGAGTCAAGGCCTAACCACACTATTGAAACATTCACCTCAGAGCTCCAGAACTCAGGCTTTAGATTGTTGGAGCAAATTCTCCTCACCTGCTAGTCTCCTACTCCCCTTCCCCACAGTACCCTGGCCTTATCCAGGCCTCCCCCCCCCCAACTTGCCCTAGGAGAAAACAGCCTCCACCAGACAGATCCCTTTAGTGGATTCTGGGAGAGGTGTTCTGATCTGGGTAAAAAACTCCGGGTAAAGATTTAAGAGATTCAAGGAAAAGAGAAGGAAGAAAAAAACGAAGAATTGAGTTCAGGTGGTTTCTCTCTTCCAGTATGGTATGATAGAGGAAAAAAACAATAAATATAAAATTTATTTATTGTTTACTAGGTGCCAGACACTGTATTAGTATAGTAATTCAGCGTGAATCACATTTAATCCTCAAACCCCATCAATCAGATACTGTTCATAATTATCCTCATTCTAGAAATGAGGAAACAGACATTGAGAGGTTAAGTAACTTGTCCACAGTTCGAAGGCTACAAAGTGGTGGACCTAGGATCTAAACCCAAGTAATCTAATATTAGGGCTCATACTCCGTAAGAGGAATGAGGGAGTCAGTGCCTCAGGAATATAGGTCGGTATTCTGGTCCCATTTTCCACCGTGGTTGGAGGTACAGAATCCCACCCAAGAGATACCCCTCTTTGTTCACCACCTGAGCACTGTATTTTCTTCGACCCTTGTACACCCTCCCAAAAGAGCCTTCTCCAATCATCTCCAACACGTGGTACTTTTCCATGACAGAGGTTTCAGGATCCCTCAGAAGGAAGGAGGTAGAGATGGTGGTGAAGGGCTACAGCTCCAGGGACAGTTCCATACATCTAGGAGGCCTGGTTCGGGCATGGAAGAAAGGTTAATGTTAGCCACCTTGCCTTTTCCTTTTTCATAATAATCCAGGCGTCAAAAACATCGTAGCGCGAGGTGGATGGAAAAATAAGATCTTGGAGCAAAGAGAGCGCCTCCTGTCGTTCTCCCTTCTTTTCAGCCACCTCCTGTCCCCCAACCCAACCTCGTTCCCACCGGACCCCATGTCCCCCTTCCCCCTCCACGCAGCCCCCCCCCCCCTCCTCCTCCCCTCCCCTCCTCCTCCCCTCCCCCTCCTTCTACCCAGACTCGCCCCTCGGCCCCGCCCCCTCCACCCAGCCTCGCCCACCCGACCCCGCCCCTTCCAGCCTTTCCCAAGTTCCTGCCACCGCCAACCTCCTCAGCACCGCCTCCCATGGCCCCTGCCCGCGCGCTTCGCAGACCGGAGCCCCTCTCTCACCCCCAGCCTAGGAGCTTCAAGCTCCTTAGGCCGAGATACGTCCACCCTGGCCTTCAGCCCCGTCCCTTCCGGCTGCCTGCAGACTTTGCCTGACTTATAGTTCTTCTCCACCCTCACTGCCGGTCTCTTTAGACTCCCATTGTTACCAGCTGTACTCGTTGGAACTGGTCAGAGAGGTTCAGAGGACGAAGGCGTTCACAGGTGTTGGGAGAGACGGCGGACCGCCCATAGGCACTTCCTAGGGCACTTCGGAACCGTCTCTTGGGCATCAGGACCCACTAAGGACCTGGAGTCTATGGTTGCCTAGAAACGGCCGCTAGCCTCCCTGCCTCCCTCCCTCCTTTTAACTTGCGGCCCCTGACTTTCCTGAGAGTATTTCCGGTTCCGGCTGTGGGCCGGAGAAGACATGGCGGCGACTGCGTCGGCGGCTGCAGGGGAGGAGGACTGGTAAACTTTGGGGGCATGGGCTTTGGCTGGCCGCCTGGATCCGGTCCGGGGGACTAGTAGTGGCCGCGGACGGTCCGTACGGCGGGCCTGTGGGGCGGAGCGAGGGATAAGGGATGACAGAGACGCTGACATGTCTTCCTAAGAGAGCTTCTGTACTGGGGAGCAGGAGGGTGGAGGGGCACCGATCTGATGGGAGAGGAGACCGGATCTGCGCCGGCCAGGCCAGCTCGGGCTGCGCCTTATCTGGCTTGATCCCCTCTTCTTCGGCCTCACTCGGCCCATTCTCCTGAAGTGGATTTGTTCAGGGTCCCGGAGGATGCCTGCTTATTAGCTCTCCCCACCTCCCTTTTACCTCCCGGAACCGATGTCCTCCAGCCTTCGACCCCCTTTCCCTTGGATCAGCCTATTTCTGCCGAGGCTTTCCTCAGCCGTCTCCCTCCCCGACAGCACTAATGAGGACTGTTATCTGAATAAACCTTTACACCTCACAAAAAGCTCTCCTAGTCCTTCTCTGAAGCATTCTCAACAAGAGACCAAAACCTGGAAGGACTCTGGGATTGGAAATAGGATAAATGTGGGTTCACTCCAGAGTCTATTAGCGTGTGACGCTGACCAGGCCACCCAGGTTCTGTGAGTCAGTGTCCTCAGATGTAAAAAAAGTGGGTGTGGCATCTACTCATAGAATAGTTGATAGGATCAGGGTGGATTTGTAACATAAAAGCCTCCTTTTTGTAACTGAGGTGTGGGCCCCTGAGGGGCCTAGATGAGGCCTGAAGAGGTAGATCGATTTGCTAAAAAGGTACACAGTTATGACTAGGAATCCAGGTTGTCTGACTCCATGCATCTTAGTTTTTAGTTCTAGGACATTATACAATCCCCCTGCCACCCCCCCTTTTTTTTGTCACCACCTTACCATCATCCCATTCCATACCGCACATCCAGGGCCCAAGTCCCAGCTAGGGAAGTATTGAAGGGCCTCTTGATGGAGGTTACACTTCAGTGTTTTGTTGGTTCAGGGAGGCCAGCCAGTGTTGGCCTTTTTGAGACCACCTGGGCTCATCGTTTTCACCTTGTTCAGCGGAACTTGTAAGATTCTGAGGAGACACTTTGAGCCATGGAGAGGGCAGTAGTGATCTCACAGCTAGCTTGTGCTCTGAGACTCCCACACTTAAGTCAACCAAAACTACTCCACAGTTATCTCTTCTATGTTTTGAGGTGTCTAAAACTTAAAAAGAAAATTTGAGTACCAGTAATACATGGGTCATGCTAGGGCAACCCTGCTCTTGATGAAGAAAGAACAGTATAAGAAAGGAAAGCAAGCATGCGTCTTTACATGCATTACCTGGGTAGAGCTATGGACTTGAGCCTATCACTAACCTTCAATGTCATTATAATGGCTATTTCTATAATTAAACATGTATGTCCTCTCATTTACATCAAGACCACCAGGTCCTGACCTAAACAGGTTGATCTAAATCAACCAGATAACAAGGGTCATAAATACATTGAATACTAACTATATCCTTCCTTCTTTCAAGGGAGAAAGTTATATACAAATAGGAGAAAAGAGAACATAGACTAGCTACTATGGCCAAGATATTATTAGGTACTTTCATAAACAACTTTTTATCCTCACAATAACCCTGGAGAGTAGGTGGTATTATCTATATATGGTAGACAGTGTGACTCAAGCTTACAGAGATACTTACTCAGATCATGTAGCTGGTAAGTGATTGGTACCTATTACTCCACAGCTGATGGCTCTTCTACATTACGGCCTTTAATACCACCTCGATCTCTTTTTCTGTTCAGTTGGTATGTCCTTTGAGTAGGCTTAGGGCAACTGATACTGGCTGTATGTGTAGACACTGGGATCGATGTGAACAGTGGTGTAGGGAAAGCCAGGGGTGGTATTGGTAACCTTGATGTGAACCGATGGACATCTTATTTCTGGGTCAGAGAAATGGCCAACCAGCAGCGCGATGAAACTTAAAACGGAGTCAGGAAACCTGGCTCTGGTTCTAGTTCTGCCTTTGGGAATCCATTTCCTCATCTGTTGACAGAAATGGTCCCTTAAACTCTGATTCCCATGCTTCCTACCTGGCCACTTGACAACTTAAGAAAACATATTTCCCCCATTTCTATGGAGGTTAGCAAGAGCATGCACTCAGGCAGATTGCCCGTTTTCTATAAAGCCAGCCTTCATGGGCTCTAGCAGGCTTTAACAGGGAGAGCTATAATGGTGAGTCAGTCTCCTCCTGTCTCCCTAGGGTACTTCCCTCTGAAGTCGAGGTGCTAGAGTCTATCTATCTGGATGAACTACAGGTGGTTAAAGGAAACGGCAGGTACGTATTCGACTAGAGGTGGGCAGGAGTCCCCTTAGTAATGAGAGAATTCCATGCAGAATCCACGAACCTTGATTCAGAGAAACTGTTCTCATGGAGACAAAGACGACTTCTTTAATTGCCCCCAAAAGAAAGAGCCCAGTGCTCACTTCCTCTACCTGCTTTACTGTTTCACCCCCATCTTCCCCGGTCCTCAAACTCCTGCTCAATCACATGCCCGGTCCCCACTTCATCCACCTGCAGATCTTCACCGTGGGAGATCTACATCACCCTGCACCCTGCCACTGCAGAAGACCAGGATTCACAGTATGTATGCTTCACTCTGGTGCTTCAGGTCCCAGCACAGGTGAGGCCCCTGCTTTACGGCAGCAAAGGGAGGAAGGGGAGAGGCCCTGGGGTGGAGTGCTTTAGCAGTAACATTATTTCCTCCCACTAGTACCCCAATGAGGTGCCACAGATCTCTATCCGTAACCCCCGAGGACTCTCAGATGAACAGATCCACAAGTAAGTCGGGCCGGTCAGAGCAGGGAAAACAGGATATAGCTCAGTCTGGTGAGGGGAGGGGGCAGGCCTAACGTTTGCTTTGCCCTTTTCCAGGATTTCACAGGCACTGAGCCATGTGGCCAACGCTGGGCTGGGTACCGCCATGCTCTATGAACTCATCGAGGTAAGAGGTGTGCTAGCTCGGGAAACTGCGAGAGCTGTTTCTCTCAAGGGAGGTAGTGGGCCCAGAATCTTAAATACATCTGGAGTCATACGTTCAGTTAGTCCTTGTTTAGGTGAGGCCTAAGTCCAGAAAGAAGATTTTCTTCTCTTTCCAAGAATTCCCCCCCAAAAGACAGTTCTCTAGCTTCCCCAAGTGGCTTATGCCAGTATCTTGAAAACGACTTTTCCTGTTTAACTTGTACTTTTCTTGATTCCGTTTCAGTGCATTCTCTTGGCACTGGCAACCAAAAGTAGCCAGAGATAGGGACCTTGCCTAGAGGGTCTCACCACGAATTACCTTTGAAGGCTAGCCTGCCTTTGGAGCGGACTGAAAAAGACCTGGTTCTTTCACTCAGAGCTTCTACCCTAATGACGTTACCAATCCACAGGGACCACCCCGAGCTACGAGTTCACATACACAGAAAACTTCTGTTGCTTGAGATTACAAACACACAATTAAGTACGGGTCTTGTTTTCCTCAACTTTAAGTTTTGAAGAAAAATGTCCAGAGAAGAATGAAGGTGGGCGGCCTGGAGTCAGAGGGTGGGCTTAGAGCGTTATAGCGCTGAGGCCGGCCTCCACGATGCAGCACTGAGCTTTGTGGAATTTATTCAGACAGCAGTGCACATGAGTTAGTTCATAGCCCAACTTGATGCCTTTGAGTTCTCCGTCGTTGGGGCTGTCCATGCCTTGACTTTTTCTGAAAGCTGCCTCCAAGAACAGCCTTTTGGGGGGAGTGATAATCAGAGGGGGTGAACCAAGGAAGGTGTCCCAGAAGATAGGAGCGTCAGCAGAACATTTTGTTCTCCCCAGGTAGATCATTTTCATGCCTGAGATGTATTAAAGGTGACAGAATGTGTGGAGAAACAGTGAAATCGGGTTTTGCAGCTGGGTGGTTGGGGTGGGAGGGGCAGGGACATGGAGGATTGATTCCAGGCAGAGGGAGCCTCACTGAGACAGGCGGGAACACAAAGTACCACACCGGCTTGGTAGGAGACGGTCCTGTGGTCACTCCTGGGAATAAGTGACAGGCTTTGTGCACAGTTCTTGCCCCTGCCTCCCTGTTGGAACAGTGTCTTCTCTTCTCTCAGAAAGGGAAGGAAATCCTCACGGACAACAACATCCCCCACGGCCAGTGCGTCATCTGCCTCTATGGTTTCCAGGTGGGGTTCTCTCTTGGGACCTGGGGTCAGCCCGGGATGGGCAGCAGAGGACTCATGAGAGCTTTGGCGCCATGCCCTGTGTCTGTTGTCCATTCAGGAGAAGGAGGCCTTTACCAAAACACCGTGTTACCACTACTTCCACTGCCACTGCCTCGCTCGGTACATCGAGCACATGGAGCATGAGCTGCAGGCTCAAGGCCAGGAGCAGGAGCGGCCACATGCCGCAACCAAGCAGGTCAGCACGCCAGCCCTGCGCCCCCCCCCCGGCCCCCTGCCTCACACCCTTTCCTGTCCCCCCGCTCCAGTGGCTGCTCACCTTTTTAGGGTCACAGATACCTTTTTGTTTAACGAAAGCTCATCTCCGTCCAGAAAAAAGGGCCTTCTTAGATCCCTATGTACACACTGCGTGCAGTTTCGGAGTCCCCGGATCTTTGTCTGGAGAGGCAGGCCCCGCGCCGTCCTGCTTCCCTGAACGGTGTGCCCCTGCCCTGGGTCCCCGCGCTGTGCGGATTAGGCTGGCTGACGGGGTTGGGCCACTGGCGAGCACCCTGCGCTGGGAAGCAGGGCTGGGAGTTCTCTGTTTTTAGAAGGCAGTCGGTGTGCAGTGTCCGGTGTGCAGAGAGCCCCTCGTGTATGATCTTGCCTCACTGAAAGCAGCCCCCGAACCCCAACAGCCCATGGTAAGGGGACTCCCTTCTCATCTGAGCCAGGAATAATGGCGTTCTCTGAGGCGGGAGGGATGGCATCTTGTTTGCCTCGAATGGGATCTCTGGAATTGGGCTGGACCGCCCTGGGACCTCTCTGCAGAACTGTAGCCCCCACTAGGCAAGGGCTCTGGGAGCCCAAATCTGCGGGACACACCCAAGCACCTCGTGCAGATCACCTGGGGCAGTCCTGAAAGCAGGGGTTCGAGTCTACTTCCTGTCTACTCTGCTCCCTTCCCTCCAGGAGCTATACCAGCCCAACGCAGAGAGCTTGCGCCAACAAGAAGAGCGCAGGCAGCTCTACCAGAGGCAGCAGGAGCGGGGGGGCATCATAGACCTCGAGGCTGAGCGGAACCGGTACTTCATCAGCCTCCAGCAGGTGAGGGAAGGCTTTCTCACTCCTCCCAGACTGCCATGGCCCTGGGGTGAGCTTCGTTCTACCCTTGAGGTTATAGGCTGATGGTGGTCACCCCCTGTAGTGAGCGAGAGGCCTGCAGTTCCCTGCTTTGGGGAACTACATCTCCCTCACTGCGTCTGCGCACTTCTTTCCAGCCTCCTGCCCCTGTGGAGCCTGAGTCGGCTATAGAGGCCTCCAGAGGATCCCAGCCACCCAGTGCCCTTGCCACAGAACTGTCCACCTCATCAGCTGCCCAACCCAACCCATCAGCTCCTCTGCCCGTGGCCTCCCAGTACACGTGTGAGAAGATTGCAGGGGCTGGGCGAAATCAGCAAAGGTTGGGCGAGACCCAGAAAGCTATGCTAGACCCCCCCCGGGCCAGTCGAGGCCCCTGGAAACAGCCTGAACGGAGGCACCTAAAGGGAGGGGAGTGCCATGCCCACAGAGGTTCCAGTGACACCCAGGAACTGCCACCTCCTGAGGGGCCCCTCAAGGAGCCCATGGACCTAAAGCCAGAATCCTGTAGCCAAGGGGTTGAAGGTCCTCCCCAAGAGAAGGGCCCTGGCAACTGGCAGGGTCCCCCACCCCGCAGGACTCGGGACTGTGCTCGCTGGGAGCGCTCCAAGGGTCGGACACCAGGTTCCTCCTACCCCCGCCTGCCTCGGGGTCGGGGAGCCTATCGTCCTGGTACTCGAAGGGAGCCCCTGAGCCTGGAGTCTGAGGATGGTTCCTAGCAGTACTGTGGGGGGCAGGGACTTGGGGGGGCAGGGGGGCAATAAAGAGATTTGGCCTTGTTTGGCTTTCTTTGCTTGCTTAGTAGTGCCTAGCCTGTACAGTATGGCTCTTTCTGAATTTCTAGCAAGACTGACACGTGGCAGAAGAGCCCCAGCTTTGCTCTAAAGCCCCATTTTCCCAAGAGACCAGGGTCTGAATAAAGACAGGTCTGACATACCAGCTAGTGTGGTGGGTTTCAGGAAAACTGGTAGATGCCACCATTTAAGCAGAATATGTGGGAACATAACATGCACACACCCACTTCGTATACATCCATGTTTTTACACATACACATTTTTTAAAAAATTGAATGCCTTTAGATGGTAGACTGTACTTCCCTGTTTACCATAGTGTTTCTTCAGCTTTGCCTTAGCTTATGCCCCCAGCACTTGCCTCTGTGGCTGCCTGAGGGCCCCTGCTTTTTACTTAAGTACCAACACAGGGAGGTCAGACCAGAATGGTGTGGTAGGTGTTTATTGATCTGGAGGAGAGCTGAGCACAGCCTGCTCTCATGTCCTCAGAGACTCAGCATTATGAATTGCCCCTGCAGGATCATTTTTATACAGCATGAAGTAGCCCTGTACCTGGGCAGGACTGATCTGAGTTGTACCTTGAAGGACACGTCCTGCAAAGGCCTCAGCCAAGGAAGGTGCTTGCCCTGGATAGAACCTCTGGAACATCTGGGTCAGCTGCCAGTGTGAGCAGTAGCCCACGTACTCCTTCATGTCTACTCGTCCAGGGCGTATCAGGGCTGGGTCCAGCCTAAGGGGACAAGGCAGGAAAGGCAGAATCACAGGCACAAGTACCACCAGGACCTCCCCCCCCGCCCCAGAAATGACAGTCCCTCGGAACCTCCTGATCCTCCCAAGGCGCTGAGGGGGTGGGATCTTGCCTCACAGCCTCAGAGGGCCTCACCCCTCCTTACCTGTCAACATGGTTGGTGGTCATGAACACGATGCGTGCCTCGGTGGATGCCACGCCGTCCAAGGCATTGAGCAGTCCGCTGAAGGTGAGGCGACCCAGGCCTTGGTACTTGACTGGGTCTAGAGGAAGGCAGAGATAAAGAAGTGTGGCTGGTCATGACCCTGCTTAAACTCTCTACTCCCCACCACATTCCCTGACTTATCAGTGCCTCTTGTGGACTCCTGTTGCCCCAGGCATTTTGGTCAGCCCTCTGGATTTCCACTTTCTTCCACTGCTCCTCGCTTACTCCTGCATCTCATTTACCTTCATTTAGAAATGCTTCCCCTTTCCTCAAAACTCCCCCCACTTACTCTCTGCAGCTAGGTCTCGGCTAAGAAAGGCTGCATCCACGTCCTCCAGGAGCACCAGGCTCTGCTGTGGGGCCACGCTCAGCAGGTGGTTGAGCCGGTCGTCGGAGAGGCTGGAGTCCGTAAGGCTCAGCAGGCAGATGCTGTGTTCCAGTTCCCCTGCCAGGGCTGTGCTATGGAGGACGGGAAGACGGGAGCTGGGCAACCTGGGAAGCCGTTCTCGGGCCCAAATGCTTGTCCTCACTGTCCTGGGTGGGTGTCAGAGACCTAACCCTTCTATGAGTCGAATGCTCATGTCCCACATTTATCCTGTTCCCCGGTCCTCACATTCAACTTCCTATCCGACCCCACGGCCGATTTTTTTCTCCAGTTTACGGATTAAGAGAGAATGTGACCTTACTCACATAAAACTGCTTTTTCCACAACCAGGGGGCCCATAAAGCAGGTAGCCACGTCGGTAGGGAATGCCTAGGAATACAGCCAAGAGGATCAAGACCTAAAATGAATTCCTGCACTCTACCCCCAAGTCCACATTCATTCCCAACCCTGCCCCCTGGTGTCCTGATGACCTCGGGATGGGAAGAAATCACCCTCCACGGCAACTTTTCTTTCCCCTTAAATCTCTGGGAATTAGGCTAGAGCTTTATATTTGCCTGTCTGGCCACAGAGACCAGCCTGTTTCCCCCTGCTCTGACACCACATCAAAAACATCCTGGCCAAGACCCCAACTGCTGCTCACCTCTGTCAGTGTACCACTTGGGATTATCGATGAATTCCCGGACGTCTCTGACAATTCGGTCAGCCAGACCCTGTCCTAGAACCACAGAATTCAGCGGCCGCCGCCGACGTGGATAGCCAAAAGGACGCCACTCAGAGCCCATGGCTGTGTACATGACCGTCTTCCCTTCCTCCTGCTGCAAGGCCAGCTCTCGAGCTAGTAGGGGGGCAGATGAGACAAGTTACAACTCAGATCTTTGCCGCGCAGTTAGGCAGAGCTGTGCCAGAACAGCTTCCCTCTTGGCCCCCTGGGCTGAGATCCTCCTCTCCAAGCTTCCCTTGCTCCGATGTCAAATGCCCCCATCCTTGCAACCCCCACGTAAGGCCAGCCTGTGCCATCCCACACCTTCCTCCAGGATGTTGAAGAAAACCTTTCGGTCAGTGCCCAGAGCTGTGAAGGTGACAGATTCCCAAGGGGTCCCTGTCTGCAGGTCTATCATCTGCATCTCTCGGCTTCGTTCCACTCGGATCCATTTCCCCTGATACCTGGATAAAAATGGTCAAGGCGGGGTGAATGAATGGGTCAAATCCAGCTCCCCTCATTCTCCTTTTCTACTCTTTGAGCCCTCCCTGGTTCCCAACCTTACCAGATAAAGTGGTTTCCAGGGCTGGGGACAAATTCAAACTTAGTGGAGATGCGCCCACTCTCATGCTGAAGGTACGAAGTCTCAACACTGAGGTGTTGAGTACGGGTACTGTGGCGGGTGAGCCAGCTAAGCAACCAGGCATAGCTCCGGTCTCGAGCAGGGACTTCCAGTGTGATCATGTAATGGCGCCGGAATGCCACCAGGCCCAGTTGGGCACCCTTCCGGGCCAGGGCCAGGGCTGTGCCCACACCCACAAGCCCAAATCCAGCCCCAAAGTAGGGATTGTCCTTCAGGGCCAGAATAAAGTCTGAGAGGGGCATCTTGAGAGGGAAACACTCAACCTTACAGGCTCTGAGGCATTTTCAAAACCTGTGGGTAAGGGAGCAGCGGAGATGGGACAAAGCACAAGATTAGTTCAGAAACTGGACTCCGCAATCCCTCCTCATCCTTGCCCGCTCCCTCCCGCAGAAGCCAAGTGCAGGTAGCACAGGTCAGTGCTACTGGGTGTTTCAATATCTTCTGTAGGCTGGAGGAGGTGCTGGAATGCAAGAGCTGAGACTTCAGGGCCCTCTTTCCATTTTGCCCTTCATTATCCTGTTCGTATCTCATTTTCTGCAGGAGGACTAGGTCTGAAGATTCTTTAAACATGAGAGAGTGATGTAACCAGCTTCTCATCAGGATAATGGAGAGAATGTTTGTGGTCCCTGGGATTAGCTGAGATAGAAAGGGGCGCACTGGCCAGAGTGAACAGGGGAGGAAGAAGCTATTTTCTTCCACTGACCTGTCAGTAACCTCATGCCTTGTCACCATGATTAATGTCCTTCAAATATCCTGTCCTTCACATACTCAATTGCTAATGTCCTGTTTAGCCCTTTATTACCTCCCAACTGCCTCTTGAAAATTAATTTGAGTTCTTGAAATGTCATCTTAATGGGTCTCTCTACCTACTGCTTCACCAAATCGCCTCACAGGGATCCAGAACATTCTTCATAAAGTCCGTTTCAACCCTATTACTCTGGCTACCGCAACACCTCCAATGGCTGGCTCTCAACAGATCCCTGAATTAGGTAAAAATTTCTTTGCCTGGTACTCAAAACCGCCCACAGCACGGCGCCCGCCTATCTTTCATTCTTAGTGCCTAATACTCCCAGTTGTACAAATATACAAACAACCTTCTCCTTGCTCAAGCAGGTCTCTACTCGGAATGCCCATTCTAATTGATTCCTTCCCTCCAACTGAAGACCTGTCCATTTGCTGCTTCCTCCATGGAGATTTTTCCCGAACCTCTCCCCCCGCCTCAATAAAACGTGACCGAGTCTAACTCTAGAGATCCCGAGGAATAGGGGACTACGTCGTTTCTAGTACACCTTCCCGGCCCCTGCCACTTTGCGCGGGGCGCAGGGGGCACGCGGAGCGGTGAACCGACGGCCGAGACCACCGCCGAGGATCAGAGTAGAATCCAGAATGCCAATATATCTATGCATGGAAGGCCACAGACAAAGCCCTCCCCCCTCCTGGCCCTTGTCGGACTCCCAGAAGCCCCCTCCCGAACCCCCTCCACACCCCAGCTCGCGCCTCCCGCAGCGTGGTTTGGAATAACACGTCACTCCGCCCCCTTACCGCCATGACTCTCTGGCCCTCCCTCTCGATGGTTTCAGCCCTGCGTACTTGAGGGAAGCGCCGCTCGGCCCCGCCCCCGCGCTCGTTCACCTACTTCCCGCCACACCCACCCAGCGGGCCCTGCCGCTCTGCCCCACAACTCTCTATGGTACTCCTTGAGCTTCTCGGTTGGGGGAAGGGGCGAGGGGAAACGCGAGAGAAAACCATAGAGTATCCCGTCAGCCGACGAGGGGAAGAGAGAGCGGCCTCCACCGGCCCCGAAGTCCTAGAGGTGGCTGGGCCGGAGGCGGTCGCACAAAGGGAGTCCCGGGAGGCCGCTCCAGCCCGTGGCGGACCATAGAGACTCGGCTCCCGCCCGCCCTGGGCCGGGAGGTGAGTGAGCAGCTGCCGGGCGGGAAGTAGTAGTGGGTGCGTGTGGAGCGGGCCGCAGGCAAAAGTTTCTCGAGCCCCAGGATGAGGGTGGGCCTGGGCAGCGGGACCCCTCGGGAGGAGGTGCTGAAGGGAGCACGCCGACGATCGGGGCCCCGGCGCATCACAGCAGCAGTCCCGGTGCCCCAGCCGCGTCACTGCCCTGGACCCCGCCCGGTTACCCGCTGCCTCTCCTCAGGACCGTAATCATGACGATGCGCCATCCCAAGCTTTGCAGGTTACAAAAACGCCTTTCCCATTTGCTGGCTTTTGTGATTCTCGCTCCCGCCCATCGATGTGGACGCTGTCATCACCTCCACTTTACAGATAGGAAAGCTGAGGCCCTGGGAAGCGAGGTGACTGTGTCTGTCTGAGGCTGCGCGGTGAGTCAGAGCCCAAAGGCAGGTGAAATACCGGGTGCCTCGGGTCTCATTCTTTCCGCAGGCCCTCTCTCCACCTTAGTTTGTCCTTTCTCTTCCTCAATGCCTCTGCCCCAAAGATATGCTCATTTCTCCTCTTGTGACTACCTGTTTCCCACCTCACCCGCCTTCCAGCGGCTGACGGTTCAGGTTCTCCATCTAGAAGGACCTAGTCCTCGGCTCCCCACAGAGCGGTGATAATATTCAGTAAGTGAAGGCTGTGGTTTCCAGAGAACCCTCTGACCGTGGAAGTGCACTTCCCAGCTACCTTCCCCTGAGCCGAGGTTTTGAGTTGCAGGGTTTTCCCTTGCAACCTGATTTCCTAGCACTAAGCCCTCACTCAACGGGCATGACTCAATTTCATGAAGCTATTACTGTCATTCTTATACATTACTAATTATTCAGCTTCAGCTAATTTTAGCCCTGTAAACAGGATATGCAGTTTAGTTGCCATTCATTTCTTGATTGTGTTCTAGTGTTTTCAATATGAGGCCATAGTCAATGAGTTTGATATTTCTCTGGGTGGGTTACTTTATACCTAAGGAACCACGGGTTTGTTATCTTTGTAGAAATCTAGCTTTCCTCTGATGCATCTCCGTGTCAGCAATTCTTCACTAGAATCTCATCCGTCTGACTTGCGAAGATTGTTGTGGTTTGTGTTCAGTGAAGTGATATTGTCAGTCAATTCCACTCAGAAAGCTCCAAGTCTAGGGAGGGAGACTGATAGGTAACAACGGTGTGGTGTGACAGAGTTTCTGGCAGAGCTAGGTACAAGGTGCCAGTGGGACCCCAGAGAGAGTAACTTCTATGAACAGTGTCAAGAAGCCATAACCAAAGTGACCTTCGTGCAGATTCTTAAAGGATGGGAGTTGATTAGCCAGATAAGAGAGATGGAGAAGGGGAAAAGGCCCATCAGGTGGGGGGGGGGGCATGTGTGAAGGTATGGGAGCAAAAGAGGATGTGGTGAGCCTGGGGTGTGGCAGCTCATTGATATGGCTGGGTCAGAGGTCTATTAAGGGGAGAAGTGGAAGATGAGTCTGGAGAGGTCAGCAGGGTCAGATCCTGAAGGAAGGGCCTTAGACCCATACTAAGGAACAGTGAAATCATAGTATGTTAGGAGGGGAAGGGACCTCTGAGATCCCTTGGCCCCAGTTTTGGTGCAGATAAGAAAACTGAGGCCCAGATTGCTTAACGATTTCACCAAGGTCACTTAGCTCCAAGAAACATAACCTTCAGTCTTTAATATATTGGCCAAAACTTGTTGGCTCTCTCCTAATGCTGATCCCTATTAGCATCTATATACTTTTTGTTCTGAACATTGTTGTAAAAAGACTTCTAGGTTAGCTAGGTATGGCGTGTTGCCATGCAAGGAAATGCCTAAGTGGGCAGACACTGGGCCGTGCCCCCACACCAACAGGGAAGAAAGTGAGATTTCTAACTCTGTTTTGTTTGGGTTCTCTTCCATTGGCTTTTCAGCACATAAGGAGACCACAGAACACCAGTCAGTGGTGATGACAGACCCCGTGTTGGACTCACAGCCAACCAGCAACACTGGGGAGATGGATGGACTGTGCCCTGAGCTATTGCTGATCCCCCCATCTCTCTCTAACCGTGGGATCCTGGAGCCCGTCCAGAGCCCCTGTCCTGCTGGGAACCCCACACCTTTGCCTGCTGACCCAGGCTGTCTACTGGTAGAGGCCACGGCAACTGAAGAGGACACAGGGAACATGGAGATCATTGTGGAAGCAGTAGCTGGAAACCTGTCCCCAGGTGCTCCTGGAGAGACCCCAGGTACCAACCCAATCACTAGCAGGCCACTGGGACAATCAGCCCTGAGGGTTTCTCTGTGCTATTTTTGACCCTTCTGTATAAATAATGATGAGAACACAAGGTAGCATCTTATTTTTATTCTTAGAGATGTTGTCATTTGGTTTGCAGTTGGTGAATGTTGATTGAAGGCTGGCAAGGTGGTTCACAACCTGGTACCAAGCTCTTGGCAGAGTCTCTCCGTGCAAGGACTTCATGTCTGCTAGGCAGGAATCCAGAAGGGAAGACCTTTTTGACACCTCCACCCAATCCTTACTCCTATAGCATATCGACCCTCCCACTTGGGAACTGCAGCCAGGGATTAGGCAAAAGGCCCAGCGTCTCCACCACCCTGGGCTTGGCAGGGCTTCCCGGAGGTAATCCGGTATTTCCTTGCCCTAGTTTCTTATGTGTAACATCCGTAACTCATCCAAGGCATGTTGTCAAGAGTGGGAGTTGAGCATTTATATTTGTGCTAGAAAAAAGATTCTCCCCTTTATTCTTCCCATATCTACAACTTCTTATTTTTAGATAACTTCCCCGTTTGTTAACTGCCATCCTCCGGCTACAGTTGTCACAACTTGCCTTGGCAGTGTAGTATAGTGACAACAAATCCTGGGAAAGATTAGCTAATTTGATCATAGAGTGTTTCTAAGCTTCTGTGTGGTAAAGCAAATAAAGAAAGAACAAACATGGGAAAAACATTTGCAATACAGACGAGATTGGGCGCGTTCAGGGTGGTATGGCCATAGACAACATTTGCAATACATAAGGAAGAGTTATTCTCTTTAATTTTTTGTGAAGATTATTTATTTATTTTAGAGAGAGAGAGCAAGAACAGAGCAGGAGGGTGGGGCAGAGAGGGAGAAGCAGGCTCTCTACTGAGCAGGGAGCCTGATGCAGGGCTCCATCCAAAGACCTCCAGATCATGACCTGAGCTGAAGCTCAACCGACTGAGCCACCCAGGCACCCCGAGTTAATCTCTTTGAAATTCAAAGAGCTCCATAATAAGAAAAAGAAAGGGTGTTTTGTTTTGGGGGGTTTTTTTTTTGAAAGGGAAAAAGAAACCTACACGCAATTTACTAAAGAAGAATAAAAATAGTTAATAACCCTAAGAATGCTTAATCTCACTAACACACAAATAAATTCTAGTTAAAAATAATTACGAGGGGTGCTTGGCTGGCTCAGTTGGAAGAGCATGTGACTTTTTTTTTTTTAAGATTTTATTTATTTATTTTTGCAAGAGAGAGCACACAAGCAGGGAGGAGGGGCAGAGGCAGAGGGAGAAGTAGACTCCCTGCTGAGTGAGGAGCCCAATATGGGACTCAATCCCAGGACCCTGGGATCATAACCCGAGCTGAAGGCAGACACTTAACTGACTAAGCCACCCAGGCACCCGAGCATGTGACTCTTGATGTCAGGGTTGTGAGTTCAAGCCCCATGTTGGATGTAGAGATTACTAAAAAAAAACTTAAAAAAAATAATAATAATTATGATATGCCACTGTTGTTTCTCAACTTTGGCAAAAATTAAGCATTTTTTATAATATCTAGTGTTGGTGGGAAAACAGATACTGTCTTATAGCTTACAGAGAGTATAAATTTAGCATAATCTTTTGAAGGTCAATTTATCTACATAACAGATTTGAAAATATGCATACTCTGACCCAGTAATTCCATTTCCTAGGGCTCTGTCCTCTAGAAAGTGCTCACACGCATGCACAAGAATACAGGGGTAAGGATGTCTACAGCCGCTTTATTTACAAGGGTTGCAAATAACCCAAATGTCCATCAGTAAAGGCAAGACCTCATTTTGACCTGTTCATGCTTGGAAGTACTATGAACTGGACAAAAAACTATTAGATCTGAAGGTACGCATAGAAGAAAGTATCTGATCTATAGCAAGTTGAGGGGGGGAAGCAAATTGCAGAGAAATGACTCAGAAAGGTCTAAAACAATATAGACCAAATTGTGTGTTAAGGGTGGGGTTGGTTATTCTTTCTGTAGGTACATCCATGTCATTTGAATTGTTGCACTGAATTTTTCTTTAAACAAAGAAATGATAAAGAAAAAAAGAACCACCAGAGTAGACATGGCACAAACCTGGGCTGGGGTCTTAACAAGTGCAACAGCCTTCACCTCCCAGAACTCTGGGTCCCTCTTCTCGTAGGGCAGCTAGAAGACCAAGTGCGTGTTTCCTAAGCCTTTCTTTATCAAGGTCCTGCCCATTGCTTAAGAAATGACCGTGATTACTATGAACATGATTTGGGTCTTTTGAAAACAGATGTTCTCCATTTTAGGAATTACTGTGCCTTTGAAAAAAATCTCTTTACAGAATGTAAAAAGTAACACTTTGTCATGTAAACTGCAGATATTATCCCCAGATTGTCATTTTCGTCTTTTGAAATCTCCTAATTTTTCCTGTGGGCAAAACGTATTGCCTTTTCTTAATGCTTTCTGTATTTGGTTACTGCTTATTGTATTCATTTAGCAAATGTTTATTAAATACCCGTTTTATGCCAAATATTGTGCTTCCTACTGGGAACCCAGGTACGTGTGCAAATAGACTGTCCCTGACCTATGGGGCTTACACTCCGGGTATAAGACTTAAGGTCCATCTCCATTCCACCAACATTAAAAGATTCACCTACGTTTTCTACTAGAAGCTAATGCCTGTGAGTCTCGTTCTGTCTGATTCCGTGCCTCTGTCGGTCCTCTGCCTGCAGGTGTCCTGGTAAAGGTGGTGGAGGTGTACTTCTGTGAGCGCTGTGAGCAGAGCTTCGCAGAGCCCGCTCTGCTGGCCCTGCACCAGTGCACCGAGACCCTTATACAGCCTCTGCCGGACCTCTCTGGCCCTCCATGCTCTGTAGAGCTGACCCCCAGCAACCTCCCTCTCTCTGGCCCTCCGCAGGGCCAGGGTCCACCAGATAGCCCCCTGCCGTGCCCTGTGTGTAGACAGGAGTTTGGCCAACCCCAGGCCCTGAAGAGCCACTTCAAGAGTCACCGGGGCACTCCTGACACCTTCCCCTGCCCGGAGTCTGGCTGTGCGTTCTCGGCAGAAGATCGCAAGGGTCTGCAGCACCACCTCAGGCTGGCCCACACCACAGTTCCTGTGCCGTGTTCTTTCCGGGGCTGCCCCCTGCTCTTTGGGAGCCAGCAGGGCATGGAGCTGCACCGGCAGGCCCATTACCCTTTCCACTGCAACCACTGCAGCTTCATGGGCTCCAACGTCAAGCTCTTCCGGCAGCATCAGCGGAACCATGGGGCCAGGACACAGGGAGAACTGTCTGCCCAGCAGAGTCCTCCATCCCAGGAGCTGCTGCCAGGTATGAGGCCAGGGTCCAGCAGTCCCTTGCCTGGAACGCGGCCACGGTCAGTCCTGTAGGAGAGGCAGTTGGTTCCGGTACCATGAACGTGTGCATGAATGCAAGGGACTCTGGAGCAGTGGTTCAGGAGGGCAGAATTACTGATAGACATGGGAAGGCCTCTCAAAACCTTGCGCCAGTCAGAATATATGAGACAAAGAGGAAGTCTTTGTCCATGACAATGAGTGAAATTTGGCTTTGGCAACACTGTGGCTTTGAAGTTAGTTGATGACTATTCTTTTTTGATTCATTTCAGAACTTTCTGAGGGCAAAAGCTAAAATGTTGTCAGCGGCTATAGCCACTGGTAGAATGCCTGTCGACTTCCTTTTAGAGCAAGTGGGATGGGGCCAGAGAAGCTGGAGTTATTTTAAAAAGAAGCCTTCAATGAGGGGTGGCACTTCACTGAATCTTACTCCTCTTGGTCTCAAAAAGAAGGCATGGGATGAATAGAGGAGGAGGAGGAAGAAATAGGCCGGGAGAGGCCAGGATTCTGCTGAGAGACCTAGGCTTGCTAAGACTGGTTGGTGCTGTGTTCCCAAAGAGAAGACCCCTCTTTCCTGGGAAATAGTTCTACGTCTTTGCCTTATTGAAGCAACTGCCTCTGGAGAGGTAGAAGCGATGAATTGGAGGGGACAGGGTGTGACCCTGAATTGCTGAGTTAGGCTTCCCAGTAGAGCAGTTTAGAGGTCAGGCTATGTTCACCTCACTGGGCCACCGACCATTAGCCCTGGGAACCCGAGCGAGGAAAGTGCAGTCTACCCATTCTGTACCTTCCAGCCGCCTTCCCCCCTTGCAGTGATCTCAAAGCCCTTGCCTTCAAGGGGTCTGAGGATGGTGTTATCTGAGGTTTGATTTGCTTTAGGTTGGAGCATTAATGATAGCTTAGCTCCTGGTCTTCCTCTGTCTGCCTTGAGTGGTAATAAATGTATAGACCTCGAATCCAAGTGCAAGGTTCTCTTCCACTAAATGCGCATGGGGTGGTCCTGCCAGCCAGGAAGAGCAGCAGTACAAGCAGTCACTGCTGTCGTTGGCTCCTGTAGACATTCTCAAGTTTTATGTGTCTCCAGCTCCCAAACTGCCCCCTAGAGAGGGAGAGCCGTCAGAACGAGCAGATACGCCCTTGCCCAGGCAGGAGTCAGCGGACGAGGAGGACGTGGAGGAAGAAGAGGAGAGTGGGGCACTGAAGGACACCCAGAAAGCCCTGGAGAAAGGCCAGGGGGCTCAGCAGTTAGAAGGTAATGATGTGGGCCGCCTGGGTGGCTCAGTTGTTAAGCGACTGCCTTCGGCTCAGGTCATGATCCCAGGGTCCTGGGATCGAGCCCTGCATCTGGCTCCCTGCTCAGCGGGGAGCCTGCTTCTCCCTCTCCCACTCCCCCTGCTTGTGTTCCCTCTCTCGCTGTGTCTCTCTCTGTCAAATAAATAAATAAAATCTTAAAAAAAAAAAAAGTAATGACGTGGTTAGGCTTGAACCTCTTGGTGGTGGGGAGGAATGGATCGTGGCTCTGGGCTTTCGTTTATAGTCTTTTGTTCTTAACCTTACACTTTGATTTGCCTAGTGGGGAAATGATAAATGGGTAAAGACTGTAGAAACAGAGTAGGGGTCAATAAGAGTTTGCTCTCCTGGGCTGGTTTTCTTCAGGCAGAAAGCTCTTTTGCAAGGAAGGAGAGGGTGATATTCATCATATAAAAGTGCGAGAGGTTATTGGTCAGCAGGCTGTCTTGTCTGGCATTGGGCCCACGAAGATTTTATTTCTGAACCCTTGCTTCCCGGTTTTCCAGCTCACTAGAACATTTGAAACCCATCCATCCCACAAGGGAGCACGTTTACTGTCAAGTGAATAGAAAAGATCTGATTTGTATTTATGACCAGTTCTCTACGATCTAGAACTCAGTGAACCAGTGTTTAGAAGCTGGAGTACTTGACCTTCTTCTCTTCCCTTCTACACACCCTGTGGGTTTCTTTTCCTTCCAACCAACCCTGCTGGTCCCGCTGCCTACTCCCGTGAATGAGGGCAGGAAGAACAAGAATGCTTCATCCAGATTATTCTCGTGAGCACCTCTAGACATAGGCTTAGGAACAGTAGGTGGCTGGGTAAAGCACTTCAGATGGGCCCACAACAAGGTCAGAGAAACCCTTGTGATTTTGCTTCTTCCAGTACTTGAATTTCTCATCTCTTTTTTGAGACGACGCTGTTTGAGATGCTGTTGTTAGGTTTCCTGCAGAGAAAAGGGAAAGGCCACGTAATGTTGCATCTGGGCAAATGGTGGTTCTCCCGTTATCTGGGCAGCCCCCGCCCTCACACAATCTCTCTGTCAACCCTCTCTACCTTTCCCTCTCCCAGGGGATGTGGCTTCTGGCACCGAGTCCCTCTTCAAGACCCACATGTGCCCAGAATGCAAGCGCTGCTTCAAGAAGCGGACGCACCTGGTGGAGCACCTGCATCTCCACTTCCCAGACCCCAGCCTCCAGTGCCCCAACTGCCAGAAGTTCTTCACCAGTAAGAGCAAGCTCAAGACCCATCTGCTGCGGGAGCTGGGCCAGAAGGCCCACCACTGCCCTCTGTGCCATTACAGTGCGGTGGAGAGGAATGCACTCAACCGCCACATGGCTAGCATGCACGAGGACATTTCCAACCTCTACTCGGACACCTATGCCTGTCCTGTGTGCCGGGAGGAGTTCCGCCTCAGCCAGGCCCTGAAGGAACACCTCAAGAGCCACACGGCAGCGGCCGCCGCGGGGCCCTTGCCCCTTCGCTGCTTTCAGGAGGGCTGCAGCTACGCGGCCCCCGACCGCAAGGCCTTTGTCAAGCACCTGAAGGAGACCCACGGCGCGCGGGCCGTGGAGTGCCGCCACCACTCTTGCCCCCTGCTCTTCGCCACGGCCGAGGCCATGGAGGCGCACCACAAAAGCCACTATGCCTTCCACTGCCCGCACTGTGACTTTGCCTGCTCCAATAAGCACCTGTTCCGCAAACACAAGAAGCAGGGCCACCCGGGCAGCGAAGAGCTGCGCTGCACCTTCTGCCCCTTCGCCACCTTCAACCCCGTGGCCTACCAGGACCACGTGGGCAAGATGCACGCCCACGAGAAGATCCATCAGTGCCCCGAGTGCAACTTCGCCACTGCCCACAAGAGGGTGCTCATCCGCCACATGCTGCTGCACACTGGTGAGCTGCCTCCCGCCCCTACAGTAACCCCTATAGTCGCCCCTACCATAGCCCCTACAGTAACCCGACCATGATGCCGAAGACACACGAAGGGCTCTGCGTCCGTCGTTTTCTTTGACCCCGTGTTCCTAGAGCTAAATCTACCATGTGTAGTTTACAAAGGAGCCTTAAGTGGAGGGTCCCTGGGCTAGTAAAATGGTTAAGCTAGGATTGGAATCCAGGCAGTCTCCTCCCATGCTCTAACTACGGTGCCGCCCACCCTCAGGCAGGTTTGGAGGGGTCAGATACCTTCCTTGGGGATTCAGGTTTTCAGAACATGCAATGAGAGACGGGGGAGACTGAGCCATCCACACCCGGGAGAGCCTTGGCAGGCGACTCGGACTCTTAATTGGTTGCCAGCATTATACCAATGCTTTGACTGACAACCAAATTCAGCTTCCTGCTACAGCAGCATCCCATTTGTGATCTCTAGGCAAGCATCAGTGGGTTGACAAGACATTTTTTTTAAAAATCTCATCAAAGGGGCGCCTGGGTGGCTCAGTCGCTAAGCGTCTGCCTTCAGCTCAGGTCATGATCCCAGGGTCCTGGGATGGAGCCCCGCATTGGGCTCCCTGCTCGGCTGGAATTCTGCTTCTCCCTCTTCCACTCCCCCTGCTTGTGTTCCCTCTCTTGCTGTCTCTGTCAAATAAACAAAATCTTTAAAAAAAAAAAAAATCTCATCAAAGACTCTAGTTTGGGAAGACAGCTTTTAGGCAGCTTGGGGCAAAGCCATTGTTCCCATTGAAGAGTTCATTTCTGTGCATGCTTTAGTCACCAGACCTCATTTTCCTGAGGCCCTTCATAAAATCTCCCATCTCTACAGTGCTCTAATAGTTTGCCGACTTCTTTCATATTATCTCATTTAATGTGTAATAACAGTCTTGCAAGGAAGGCAGGTAAAGGAGAGAAACTGAACATTTAAATGGCCCATTTCGGGATCACACAGCTAGTATTAGAACCGGAGCCAGAACACCATTTCGCTTGCCTTTACCACAGGGAAACGGGCTAAATGGGTAGGCAGGGATCACAGGGAAGGGTTCTGAAGGAGTGTGCCCCCTTAGTGCGAGCTCTTGCCCAACTCCACGGATAGCTCTTCCTTGTGTTCTTGCTGGGCACCACGGAGGACTTTGGGATGTCTCATTTAATCTTCTCACCAACCATCAGCAGTATTTTTGTTGCCCCCTCTTTGGAGGCAAGGAAACAGACTGGGAGGGGTTATATGGACCTGTCCAAGGCCACATAGTAGTAGTAAGCTGGGATCTGAACCACCACTTCCTAGCTCTGTGGTTTCCCTGTGCCTCAGCTTCTTTCTCTGTAAAATGGGGCAGTCCTAGCACCTGCCTCATAGGGCTGTTGGGAAGAGTCAGCAAGAGGGGGCATTTTTTTTTTTAAGATTTTATTTATTTATTTGACAGCAAGAGAGCACAAGCAGGGGGAGTGGCAGGCAGAGGGAGAGGGAGAAGCAGACCCCCCCACTGAGCAAGGAGCCCGATGCAGGACTTGATCCCAGAACCCTGGGATCATGACCTGAGCCAGAGGCAGAGGCTTAACCAACCGACTGAGCCACCCACATGCCCCAAGAGGGGGCATTTTTATAAAGTGCTCAAGGGCACTTTGTAATGCACATTCTGTACCTGTTAGCTATTAATATCTTTATTAATGGGTTGGACTCCAGAGTCCAAATTCTTAACCACTGTGTTGTATGGCCTAATTTTTTCTCCTCTTCTGCAAAACTGGAGGGAATTGTGGTAAGTGGAGCACTTGGCCGTTAGTGCCAACAAGCTCCACAGCAAATCCAGGTAGACTTGCCAGCTGGTTGTGGAAAGCATGGTCTTCACTTGCCCCCCGGCTTCCTCCGTGTCGGAGCAGAGAGGGCCGGGAAGAGCTTTCGCTCGTGCTCGGCATCAGGGCAAGGTTGCGGGCGTGGGGACAGTGGGGTGGGGTGGGGGATGGTCTGTGTGCTCACTCCATCTGCGTCTGACCTGTGTTTCCGCCTCTTCCATCCCTACCCCCACTCGCACCCAAGGTGAGAAACCTCACAAGTGTGAGCTCTGCGACTTCACGTGCCGAGACGTGAGCTACCTGTCCAAGCACATGCTGACCCACTCCAACACCAAGGATTACATGTGCACCGAGTGTGGCTATGTCACCAAGTGGAAGCACTACCTCAGTGTGCACATGCGGAAACACGCGGGGGACCTCAGGTAGGAGCGCGCGCACCTCCCTCCCTAGCCCAGGAAGCTGACGCTAAGCCAGCGTCCTCTTGAGCTCAGCCTGCTCTCCTGGCCCCAGAGCGACTCCTCCCAATGCCCCTCTCTGCCCCTCTCGTGTCCGCTCCATTGCCTGCAGCTGACCTCTGTGCCTGTGGCCCAGTCTGCACAGGGAGAGCTCCCTGGGCTCAGGGAAGGGAGCACAGACCCAGAGTCCAGGCGTAGACGTGAAGGTGGCCCTTGAGCTCTCACAGAGTCCGGGCCTGGGGAAGTCGGGAGACGGCACTTGCAACCCCAATCCCAGCCACGTTCCACATGCAGGCAAGCTCCCCTCCACGCTGGGGCACGGCTGGCCAGGGGGTTTCTCCTGAGCTTTCACGCCTCTGTGGGAGAACAGGATCTAGGCACAGACACCTGCCCCGTGGGGCCACAGCCCCGCAGCTCCTTCCGAGTCCACGGTGGGTGGCGGATTCATGCTGTCTTCCCTGTGGGGAGTAACGTAGAGTAGGGGTCGGAACACAAGCCCTGAAGCTGGGCTGTCAGCCCTTCACTTCCTTTGTAACCTGAGCAGGTTATTGACCTCTGTGCTTGAGTCCCCTCACTTGGAAGTAGATGCCGATGTCGGAGGGTAGCGGCAAAGAATCAGTTAGATGACACGAGTAGGACGCTGAGCATAGAGCCTCGTCCACAGGAAGTCCTTAGGGGCTGGTTATGGGAGATTTATCACGGCGACTTTGCCGCACCCCCCCCTTCCTCCTCACCAGATACCAGTGCAACCAGTGCTCCTATCGTTGCCACCGGGCCGATCAGCTGAGCAGCCACAAGCTGCGCCACCAGGGCAAGTCCCTGATGTGTGAGGTGTGTGCCTTCGCCTGCAAGCGGAAGTACGAGCTGCAGAAGCACATGGCCTCCCAGCACCACCCGGGCGCGCCGGCCCCGCTCTACCCCTGCCGCTACTGCAGCTACCAGAGCCGCCACAAGCAGGCGCTGCTGAGCCACGAGAACTGCAAGCACACCCGCCTGCGGGAGTTCCGCTGCGCCCTCTGTGACTACTGCACCTTCAGCAACACCACCCTCTTCTTCCACAAGCGCAAGGCCCACGGCTACGTGCCCGGCGACCAGGTGTGGCAGCTCCGCTATGGCGGCCAGGAGCCAGAGGGGCCCGGGCCGTGCCCGACCCCCCCACCCGACTCCGAGCCCCCGGGCCAGCCACCCGCCCAGCCTGTGGGGCCAGACGGTGACCCTGGGCCCGTGGTGGAGCCCCCCTTGGACGCGGCACCGCCGGAGACCAGTGAGGAGGAGAGCGCGGGGAGACGGGATGGCGGTGAGGCTCCACAGGGGGACGAGCTGGTTGGCAGCCCCAGTCCGGCGGAGGTCGATGAGGCTGGCTGCACGCTACACCTAGAGGCCCTGGGGGTAGAGCTGGAACCTGTGGCCGAGCCACCCCTTGAGGAGATGGCTGAACCCGCCCCTGTGGCGTTCAGGCCCCTGGATGCCTCAGGGCCCCTGAGACTGGAAGGGCCAGAGGAAACTTTGACAGAGCTGTCTACCTTCGAAGGTGCCGCAACTTCTGGCTTGGGTGCCGAAGAAAAGCCCGTTCTGGAAAAGCCAGTCCCTGAGGCCCCCCGAAATGCCCCTTCCTCAGAGGAGCCTCCTGACAGCTGGGCGGGAACCTTCAAGGCCGCTCTGGCCTCCGAGAGCGCCCCCCTCCCCCAGTTCCCTGAGTCAGAGTCCTTACTCAGGGCCCTCCGGAGGCAGGACAAAGAGCAAGCCGAGGCTCTGGTGCTGGAGGGGCGGGTTCAGATGGTGGTGATCCAGGGAGAGGGGCGGGCCTTCCGCTGCCCACACTGCCCGTTCATTACCCGCCGGGAGAAGGCCCTGAGTGTGCACTCCAGGACGGGGTGCCAGGGCCGCCGAGAGCCCCTGCTGTGCCCCGAGTGCGGGGCCAGCTTCAAGCAGCAGCGCGGCCTTAGCACCCACCTGCTGAAGAAGTGCCCGGTTCTGCTCAGAAAGAACAAGGCTTTGCCCAGACCGGGTTCACCCCTCCCTCCACATCCCCTGCTCCCAGGCACCCAGGTCTCCGAGGATGCAGAAGGTGGGAAGCCCCCACCTGCACCGTTAGAAGTAGAGCTGGTGCTCCCCAAAGATGCTGCTCCTGCGCTTCCTAGGGAGCCCGAAGAAGTAGAGGAGCCTCCTGGCACGCTCTGCGTCTCCACAGCCCCTCCCGCGGGGAACGCCTCACCCGCAGAGACCCCCGAGAAGTTCCACTTCGAGCAGGGCAAGTTTCACTGCAACTCCTGCTCGTTCCTGTGCTCTCGGCTCTCCTCCATCACCTCTCACGTGGCCGAAGGCTGCCGGGGGGGACGCGGCGGGGCAGCAAAGCGAGGGGCCTCCCTTCTGAGCAACGGGGACTCGGCCTCCGCGAACGGGGTGGGCACGGAGTGCAGCCCCGCCAGTGGGAACCCAGCTCTGGCTCCAAAGCAGAAGGGGGCTCGCTTCTCCTGCCCCACCTGTCCCTTCAGCTGCCAGCAGGAGCGGGCCCTGAGGACTCACCAGAGCCGGGGCTGCCCCCTCGAAGAGTCTGGAGAGCTGCAGTGCGGCCTCTGCTCTTTCAGCAGCCCCGCCGCCGCCGCCCTGAGGCTCCACCAGCAGCGGAGGCACCCCGCCGTCGCCGCTGCCGCCGCCGCTGTGCCAGCCCGCCGGCCCCGGCCCCCACTTCAGTGCGCCGACTGCGGCTTCACCTGCAAACAGAGCCGCTGCCTGCAGCAGCACCGGCGCCTCAAGCACGAGGGGGTGAAGCCCCATCAGTGCCCCTTCTGTGACTTCTCCACCACCCGACGGTACCGGCTGGAGGCCCATCAGTCCCGACACACGGGTGTCGGCCGCATCCCCTGCAGCGCCTGCCCGCAGACGTTCGGTACCAACTCGAAACTCCGCCTGCACCGGCTGAGGGTCCATGACAAGACGCCCACCCACTTCTGCCCGCTCTGCGACTACAGCGGCTACCTGCGCCACGACATCACCCGCCACGTGAACAGCTGCCACCGGGGCACCCCCTCCTTCGCCTGCCCCCAGTGCGAGGCCCAGTTCAGCTCGGAGACGGCGCTCAAGCAGCACGCCCTGCGCCGCCACCCCGAGCCGCCGCCCGCCACGCCAGGCTCCCCCGCCGAGGCCGCTGCCGCCGCCACCGCCGGCCCCCTGCGCTGCGCGCGCTGCGGACTGCTGTGCCCCAGCCCGGCCAGCCTGCGGGGGCACACGCGGAAGCAGCACCCGCGGCTGGAGTGCGGGGCCTGCCGGGAGGCCTTCCCCAGCCGGCCGGCCCTGGACGAGCACCGGCGGCGGCGGCACTTCAGCCACCGCTGCCAGCTGTGTGAGTTCGCCGCGCGGGAGCGCGCCGGCCTGGTCAAGCACTACCTGGAGCGGCACGAGGGGGAGGCGGCGGCGGCGGCAGGGGCAGGGGGCGGCGGCCAGCCCCCTCTGCGCTGCCCCTTTTGTGACTTCGCGTGCCGCCACCAGCTGGTGCTGGACCACCACGTGAAAGGGCACGGCGGCACCCGGCTCTACAAGTGCACCGACTGTGCCTACAGCACCAAGAACCGGCAGAAGATCACCTGGCACAGCCGCATCCACACGGGGGAGAAGCCCTACCGCTGTCACCTCTGTCCCTATGCCTGTGCTGACCCCTCCCGCCTCAAGGTAAGGCCGGGGGCCGCCGAGGGCACTCCCTGGGTTCTCTGATCCCGACTCCCGGTTATTAATTCGTTCTGGGACCTCCGGCAAGCCCCTTAATGCCACCAAGCCTCAGATTCCTCCCCTGTGACAGCGGGGCAGGGGGTGGGGGGTTTCCTGGGGCGGTTGTGAAGGTGAAATTCCAGGATGCGTGCTTGGCCTGTGACAAAGGCATGTAGTAGTTCAGTGGTGATCTAGATGATCACGGCTAGCATTTATTGAGCACTTACTGCATGCTGGACGCTGTAATTTTAATCTTCGCAAAACAGGAGATCTAGTTACCTTTGCTCTTTCTTATTTTATAGATTAATAGACTGAGAGTTAGGGGGTAAGCACCCAAAGGCACAGGGAGTAAGCGGAGAGCTGAGATAGGGTAGAGCGAGAGGTAGGCCCAGTGGGTTAGGGTGGCATCAGAGTGGCCAGACCAGGCAGCCCGCTAGGTGACGGGAGCACCTCCGTTGAGGACCAAGGGTGCGCATTTTCTGGGCATACTCTGCTCTCCCCTCTTCCAGTACCACATGCGGATCCACAAGGAAGAACGGAAGTATCTGTGCCCTGACTGTGGCTACAAGTGCAAGTGGGTCAACCAGCTCAAGTACCACATGACCAAGCACACAGGTGAGTCTGTGGTGCACTTGTCGACGGGCCCAAGGGGGCCCCCCCAGCCCCCACTCCCTGGCAGCACACCCAACCTCCCTGAGGTGGCGGATGTCCTTGCTCAGATTCAGGGCACACATTAGGGGTAGAGGGGAGGCTGACTGGCCAGAATAGCTTCCCAACGCACTGAAGACCCGTGAGAACCAGGAGAGAGGTGAGCCTGAGGGCCTGGACATGCGTAGTGTGTAAAAGCTTCCCTGCGGACCGTGGCTCTAGGCCACCCACCCCCCAGTGAGAACCCCCCAACTTAAACGTGTGACTGACAGAGGTCTGCTTAGTTCTGTCAGACACGATGGAACTATTTGGAGTAATGAGGAGAACATGGAAGGTTCACCTGTGTTAACTTCTTTTTTTCTCTTGGGTGTGGAGTCCATGAATTTTAGGTGCTCAGAAAACGGCTAATGACGGTGTGCCTGTATTATGCGTAGGATGCCCTCGTGTCAAGGAAATAACCGGATGCATTTCAGGGCACTCTGCATCTGTGAGGGCCACCCTCTTGCCTCTACCCCTTCCTTCTTAAGCATTTTCTTTTACTTCTTGAGTTGAACAAGGAGTTCTATTTAAATGGATTCCCAAATTCCATGAGTACCCCATGATCAAAGGGGGGGTTGGAGTTTCCCGTTTGGAAACCCTATGATATCTGAGTGAGTATTCATTGCTATCAGGTGGCTACTCAGGGGTCCAGTTAGTTATCAGCGTCCATGGGGCACTCATTGTACACAAGAGGCTGTGTTGGGAGGAGGGCACAGAAACGTCAGACGGGGCTGGAGCGTTCCATAGATGCAGGCCTGAGTCAGCTTGCTGCCTGTGTCACGTCCCAGGATCTCAGTGATTCCTGGGCCCACTAAACGTTGCTCCGCCCTACCTTCGGCAGTAATTTTGTTCGTTGGCCCCGCCCCATCCTGTAGGACTGAAGCCATACCAGTGTCCCGAGTGTGAGTACTGTACCAACCGGGCCGACGCGCTGCGCGTGCACCAGGAGACACGGCACCGGGAGGCGCGGGCCTTCATGTGTGAGCAGTGCGGCAAGGCCTTCAAGACACGCTTCCTGCTGCGCACCCACCTCCGCAAGCACAGCGAGGCCAAACCCTACGTGTGCAATGTGTGCCACCGTGCTTTCCGCTGGGCCGCCGGCCTGCGCCATCACGCCCTCACCCACACCGACCGCCACCCCTTCTTCTGCCGCCTCTGCAGCTACAAGGCCAAGCAGAAGTTCCAGGTGGTGAAGCACGTGCGCCGGCACCACCCCGACCAGGCCGACCCCAACCAAGGAGTGGGCAAAGACCCCACCACCCCCACGGTGCACCTGCATGACGTGCAGCTGGAGGAGCCCAGCCCTCCTGCTCCCGCCGCGCCCCCAACCGGGCCCGAGGGCTGAGAGCCTGCCCGACCTCTTGGAGGGCGTGGTCCGAGACGTGCCAACTGGAAGCAGAGCTCGCCTGCGGCTCGGGGCCTAAGGAAGGGCTGGCTTCGAGGTGCCCGGGTGGCCGGAGGCCTCCAGGGACTCAGGCTGTAGTACTGTGACGTTGATGGCCATATACAAGAGTGACACGGACCACAAATTGATTTCTGGTTGGGGCACACTGTGTTTCTAACCCGTGAGTGCCCGAGTCCTTCATCGCTCCCCCAGAGTCCCTGGCTCTGCGACCTTGGTTTTACCTGTTCTCTCTTCCCCTTCCCCCTTGCTCTGTCAAGTCCACACAGTTGCAGCTAACTGCATGTGCTGTTGCGCCTCCCGCTCTCTAAAGCATGTTAAACAGAATGGTTCCTGGCTTAGTGACGCGTCCACGTCCCTGACTGAACACGGCCAGGCTGTCCTGCCGGTCCGCCCTGTTCCCTCTCAGACCTCTGCCTCCCCTTGGTCTCCTTCCATCTTCGCTGAGGGATTCCGAAACGTTCCCGGGTCTGCCTTCTCTCTCTGTCCTTGAGCCTGTCTTGGCCCTTTCCCTGCTCCTTATTTCTGAGCCCCTTGGTCTACCTGTAGACCCAAGAAGCCCTCCCCGCCCCCGGAAGCAGCTTTAATTCAGCCTCTATCCTCAGCCTGGCTCGGCAGCTGCACGGGAGTTAAAGCACAAGACAGTGTGAAAGGCATGGGACTTGGGGGAGACGGGGGGGCCCAGGGAGAACCTCTAATCCAGAATTCTGTGAGTACCTTACGGTGACCGTATGCTTAATCACTGAAACTGGGACACACTGGGAAAATGAAGAAGGGTACTTTTAATCATTATATCGGGACAGTAGACATAAACCGGGACTATTCCAGGCGAACTCTCGGGAGGGCTTGGATCACATAACCCTTTGTCTCCTCCTTTTGCCCTTAGAGCCATATTTCTGTACCCTTCTGTGTAGCACATGTGGGGGGGGGCTGGAAACTTATTTTTCTACCCTTTGCTCCACCTGTCTTCCTCAAATGTCCCCCAACCTTCATATGTCCTTTTCTTGCCCAGCAACAGACCATACTCAAGCCAAACTGGGTAGAAAAGCTCTATTTATACAGGTGGCGCCAGGAGAGAGCAATCCAGTGGGGACTCAGGGTTATGCAGTGTTCTCCTGAATGTCACAGTATGGTCTTAGGGTACGGTGTCCTTCCCCACCCTTTGCCTGGGGAGCCTTGAGGCTTGATTGATCTTTTCCTTGGCTCTGGGCTTAGAGGAAGTTAGGGTGGAGGGGATAATGCCTCTTTGTGTCCTTCTGCTCCAAGCCCCTCTCTGGGTTGCAGCCAGCCTTTGAGCCAGGGTTGATGAGAGAGATTAGTCCTAGATCTGTGTAGGGGATTGAGCCTATGGCAAGAGAAAGGAAGGAAGTCCAGTATAGAGTATGTGAAGGAAGGGGGTAGAAATGATACCACAGACTTGTAAAAACGAAGAAGGGGAAGAGAGAGAGTGAAAAATCAGGTCCTAGATTGGCTTGTTAGGAAGGGTGAGGTAATTTTGTGCTTAGGAATTCACAATCCAAAACTTGATTCTTACCACCCCGGTTTGCTTTCTGGAGCATCCTTCCAGGTTGTTCTTACCACCTCAGGCCAGTGCACCCACCCTTCCCAGGAAGTGCCCACCTTAGGATTCATCCCCCTCCAACCCTTCCCGGATGCTGATATGCACGAAGATGGAAGCTGGATGGAGGCTGATGCCGTCCTTGGAGAGCAGGTGTATGTGGCGGTAGCCTGGAGAGGGGCAGGAGGAGGGCATTAGAAGGACAGCCAGAGCCCGGGTGGCATTGGCCAGGGGTCGAAGGACTGGCCCACCTTGCTGCATGCAGGTCCAAGGCACTGTGTACTGCCCGATAAATTCATTTCGGGATTTCCGGTTGTAATCCTTGACCACAAAACGCAGCAGGGCCAGTTCGGGCACCAGGACCCGGAAGCTTAGCGTCTGCCCCCAATATGGATTAAAACCTGAGGTGGGGGTGAGGGAGAGAGGGAGTGAAGGAATAGACCTTGTTGGCTGCTTTAGGCGCATCCTTGTGTTCCACAATTTTCACAGCGATCGGCATGTTACAGGTGAGGGGACTGCGGTGCAGAGTGGGTAAGCAATTTGCCCAGGTCACCGGAGCACGTGAGTGAGGGGCCAGGATTCAGATCCAAGATGTCCAAGCCCTCATTCTTTGTCCCGTTCCACACTGCCTCCCGTGGAGGTGGGAGAGGGGGTGGGGACAGGGACTGGGCTTCATGGAGGGCAGCTGGGTAGGGAAGCAGCCACGCTCCTCCCCCCGCCCCTCCACCCTGCCCAGCACCGCCCAGCCTCACCATTGTTCTCCACGTAGCTGGTCTCTTGCCTGGTTGTGTCAGGGCGGACGCCAAAGATCTCCACTCTCACCAGTGGATCCACAATGGACCTCTCTTTACTCATGTCGTCCTTGGGGAGTTGCTGCCCGCTGATCACCTGCAAGCAGGACTCTGGGACCTCACTAGTCCCTGTTCATCCCAGCCCCACGGGGAGGGGGGTGGCGGGGGCTGGTGTCTCAGGACCTGGCGCTATAGCTTCTGGCTTTGAGTAATATATTCTCTTCTAGTAACCTAGCTGCAATTTAAGATGCACCCGAGTAGAAATTGCACGAGGTTTGAAAGTAGGTATGTTCAGCAAACCCTTTACAGCCCTGACTCTGCCCCAGGCATTGTTGTGGGCACCTCTAGACTCATGATCACAGCAACCCTGTAGGCTGGGGAGTGGCATTCCTCCCATTTTGCAGGTGAGGAGCCCAAGGTTCCGGAACTTGCCCAGAGTTAACACGACTAGTGAATGGGTTCGAACCTAGGCAGCTGGCTCCCAGATCCCCACGGTTCACAGTCAGGCTATCCTGACTCTCTTGAGGAATTCTTCACCCACTACGTTCCTGCCAGCTACCGCCCCCCCCCCCCGCCCTGCCCCCGGCTACCCATCCTGGCTACCCTAGGTTCTTCCTATGGTTTCTCTCTCCGTGGTACCTGGATTAGGAGGGTCTGGGCTTTGAAAGGGCTGATGGGCCGCTCGGGGTGGAAGGAGCTTTGGACATCACGCAGGAAGTCAGGCTTCAGCACGTAGCCGCAGGCACCGTTCTGGCGGAAGAGCCCATCATAGATGTCCATCTCAAGCCCCGCGGTCTGCACATTCATGGCCACTGAGGGCCCCAGGAGAGAGGAAGGGAAGCATACATCTCAGGAGCCCTCTAGCCCCTCTTTCAGGGAATGAAGGAGATGGATTGGGTATCAAAGGGCCCGCTGGGAACAACCCCCCCCCCCCCCCCCCAGATTGCATCTTTCTTCGCCTAGCACCCTTCAAAGCATTCCCTGGCCCTCCTGCCACCGGGGCAGATAACCCCCCCTGTTGCCTTTCCACTCCCTCTTCCCTGTCCCCGCCACCCCCTCACCCATCTGGCAGCCTGCGTTCCAGAGTTCCTGGGGGTTGTAGTTGGACGAATCTGTCCTCAGGCCACTGGGATACACACGGCTTAGCTGCCAGGCGTTGTGCTGCACAAACTCATTGCCTGTATAAAGGGTGTAGTGGGGAGATGACCCCCCCCCACTTCCCTGGCCTCAGGTTCACCACCTACCCACTTGACTCTTGTCTCCAGCATCTCCTGAGGCCAGGCCCAGAAAGCTTCACTGGGCCTGTCTGTTCCATGCTGACCGTCTCCCCCAGCTCTCCTCCCCCCTAGAGCCTTGGGCCCCCTGCTCAGAGCTCCTGACCCTGTACCTGCTCTGAGGAGTCGCTTAGCTCCCACATCCCCCCTCAGCCCCTTGGTCCTCTTTCTTGGGACTCATGTGCCTGCCCAGCAGCCTGACCCTACCCATCCTACTTCCCTCCCTGGCCCTCCATTTTGGTCCTGACCAGCCTCCTTGATGAGGCTTCTGGCCTTAGTTTCAGAGAAAGATGAGGTCTCATAGAAGCGGTAGTGTTCCCTTGAATGAGTGAAGCTGTGGAATGAGACAGACTTCAAGTAGACAACCAGGGCAGAGAGGGATGGACACAAGATGGGTTTGGATCTCTGGAAAAAGAGAAAGTAGAGAGGAAGACGGAATTGAACCCTCAGGGGTCTGAGAAGGAAAGAAGCGATGGCCAGGATCTGAATTTCCCCGTCCAACCTAAGCCTCTGCCCGTTGCCTCCCCTTTGCGTTCTCCCTCCTGCCTCACCTGCTTGGGAAAGAGAAGGGGCCCAGGCTTGGAAATAGGAGCCTGAACCACAACCTCACAACAGACAGGCGGACAAAACAGCGGACACATCACAACCTGGGGATGGGAATGGGAATAAAGGCAGTCTACATACCCTCATGGGATCGGTTTCAGCCTCTGGGCTTAAAGGGTCTGCCCTACTGTTACTTTCTGGGTAACAGGTTCTTAATGATTACTTTTAAGCAGAGAGGTGTCCTCCTCTCTACCTCTCATCTTTTAAAACAATTTAATAGTATAGTTTGGTCAAAATGTACACGGACCCAGACAGATATGTCGAGGTATGCAAATGGCCAGGAAAGTCGTGCCAGAAGGATGTGAGGGTCCCAGGGTAATAACGTTATAATCTTCTGCATTCCCATTTCCTTCCCTGGACATGGTAGCAGGTTAGACACCACAGCCCCGGAGAGGAGAGGGTAAGCTAGAAGTTAGTCAGCTAAGTCAGGGAAGTGCACGAGGAGAAAGGCAGACTTCTAACCAGGATCTTGGCAGCCCCACCAATGGCACCCCTTCCCCACAGGGAGATGGACCAGACCACTTCGGCACAGTCTTCGTAGAGCCTTCACCTTCCCCAACTCTTTCTGCTCCTCCTTTTTGGCTACTTCTGGCCCCTTCTCAGACTCACCTTTTCCAAGAAGCTTTCTCTAAGCCCATTTCAGATGAGGTCACAGCAGTCACTTCAGGAGCCCTATGTCCCCAGTACAACAGTGCAGGGTGTACACTCTCTCTCTCTCTGTCACACACACACACACAGCAGTGTTTTTCAAACTGGCCTTAATTTAAAGAGACTGAGAAGAAGTACAAAGATGTCTCAGGAGTCGACAGGGGACCCGAGAGAGCCAAATGGGTGCTTCAACTAGGATGGCTCCGCATTGATCTCTTTTGTATACAGAGCTCTCATATAAGATTTCATTCAAAAACGATTCCATGGCCCAAAGAAGTTGGAAAGCCACTGTAATCTATCTACATATGACAATATGTCGTGATGTCATGCACGCATCCTTACACCTCTTTTATTGGGGGCAAGGGGCATTTTGCTCCTCGGCCCTCCACCCTGCCTGGCTCTAGTCTCTCCACACATGAACTCAGCTTATAGTACAGACTGACCAAATGCTAGAGCAGAAAGACCACTCTCCTGGCCCACCTTCTCCTTCTTTTTGTCCTTACTGCGTGGGCTCAACTCCTGGGGCTCAGACTCCAGCTGGGCCTCCAGCTCCGGGTCAGCTTCCTGCTCTCTCTCCAGTTCAGACTCTAGCTCTTCCTCCTCTTCCTCTTCCTCAAGATCCTCCTCAAGTGTCCTTAACTTCTTCCCCTTCACCAAGATCTTCCCCCGAAGCTCCTGGAGACAGAAATGAAGGGACTCCTTTACCTGTCTGCTCTGGGGGCCATGCACCTCCCACTGTTCTCACAGGCAGAGGAAGTGAGGGGCCAGAAGTCCCCACAGGAGGGCCGCTTGATACACACAGTAGGGCCGCTTGATACACACAGTAGGGATTCCCTATTGTTAAGCCAACTTGTCACATCTCCATCCAATTGGAAAACAATACAAAACAAAAAATACCTCACTCTTGACACAGAGAGATTCCTCCCAGATTAAAGATTTACATGTAAATATAATGGACATAAGAGTATTAGAAGAAAATAGAGAATCTTTTTGGGGCGCCTGGGTGGCTCAGTCGTTAAGCGTCTGCCTTCGGCTCAGGTCGTGATCCCAGGGTCCTGGGATCGAGCCCCGCGTCGGGCTCCCTGCTCCGTGGGAAGCCTGCTTCTCCCTCTGCCACTCCCCCTGCTTGTGTTCCCTCTCTTGCTGTGTCTCTCTCTGTCAAATAAATAAATAAAATCTTTAAAAAAAATAGAGAATCTTTTTGAATAATCTTAAAGTGGGAAAAGCCTTTAGAAACAGGAGATGAGGGGTGTGTGGGTGGCTCAGTCGGTTAAGCATCCTACTCTTGGTTTTGGCTCAGATCATGACCTCAGGGTCCTGAGATCAAGCCCTGTGTTGGGTTCTGCGTTCGGCAAGGAGTCTGCTTGAGATTCTCTCCCTCTCCCTCTGTCCGCCCCCACCCCCGCCGCTCTCTCTCTCTCAAAAAAGGAAAGAAAAGAAAAGAAAAGAAAAGAAACAGGAGATGATAACTCAGAAGGCATAAAAAGCACTGGCCAATTTGACTACATAAAGCTTAAAATCCTCTATAGGGCAGAAGATGCTATAAGACAAAAGCAAAGAATGCAAAAACAAATTTCCCAAAGCATCAATGTCTTTAACATTTAAAAACTTGTTATATACCAATAAAGATTATAAGCCCCAATAAAAGTGGGTAAATAATATCAATTAATTCAAAAGAAGAAAATATAGACTTTTCTTTTTTAAAAACTTGACTTTTTTCTTTCCACATTTGCCACTATGAATCATCTTACTACTGGAGATATGTGTGGCCCGTCTCTTACACTGTTGGTCAGAGTGCAATTTGCTATTTTTTTCCAGAGGGCAACTCGGCAGTAACAACCAAAATATCAACATGCAAACTCTTCAACCCAGCAATTTACTTCTAGGAGTCCATCTCAAAGAAAGAGTAAATGGGGCGCCAGGGTGGCTCAGTTGGTTAAGCATCCGACTCTTGATTTTGGCTCAGGTCATGATCTCAGGGTCGTGGGTTTGAGCCCCGTGTCAGGCTCCGTGCTCAGCGGGGAGTCTGCTTGAGATTCTCTCCCCCTGCCCCTCCCCACCCACCCCCGCACACTTGCTCTCTCTATCCCTCTTTCTCTCAAATAAATAAATCTTTTTAAAGAAAGAAAGAGTAGATGGACAAAGCTGTATGTACAAGTGAACAATTACCAACAACCTGAATGTTTACCATTTACTGGTTGAATAGATAATGGTTCATAAAAGAAAATGGAATACCACAGAGCTATTAAAAGGAAAAAAATTATACGTGAAAAGACATCCATGATTTATATTGTATGTGAGATATAAAAGGGATATAGAAAATGACCCCAAGCATTTTTTAAAGTGTGAATATATATACACATATATGTTTATATAAGCATTTACAAAAATCTCTTAACACCTGTTATGGGAGAGGTTGAGATTATGGTGGGGGGATTTCCTTTTCTCTCTATTGTCTGTACGTTCTACAACAACTATGAACTATCTGGGGAAAAAAAATCAAGATATTTCCATTGAAAAAAGAAATAAGAAGTAAACAATTGATTTCAAATTTAGAAAACGATAAACAATTCTGCATTTTATTGGACTTTTGGAACATTAAAGTTGTCTCCAAGGATATTAAGGAGCGAGATGGTCCATGTAAGGGTGAGAATAAGGGAACAGGAGGGGCACGGAGGGGCACAGTAGGGAGGGAATGCAAGCCACAGCAGAGCCCGGGCTGGGGGAACAGGGCGCCTACCTCAGGTGAGGGCAGCTGAGTGGGCAGAAGCCCATCCAAGGTAGTGCTCAGCAGTTGCTCCCCCAAGATCTCGGTCAGATGGCAGGCCATGACCTGCTGCTGCTCCCAGCTGCAGTGGTTCTCCAGGGACAAGATGACTGGATAGTCTGAGGTCTGATGGGGAAGGGAAGGAACGCTAGAGCCAGAGGTCTAAAGCATGCAACCTCCCTGCTTCTCCGGACCCGCCCCCTCCCCGGTGACTCACTCAGAGTACCCTGAATGCTAAACCCCTCTCTGACCCGATTCGGGACATCAAGTAGGTCTTGCTGGGTCTGGGGCCCACCTCACATCTCAAAGTCACTGTTGGGATCCCAAATCTCAGACCTATACCAGGTGTGACCCAGGTCCCTCTGGGACCTTTGAGTTTTTAGGCTCAGCGTGGGACAGCTAGGCCATTCCCCTGATTATGTGTTCATGTTACACTCTCCTCTCCAGACTCCTGTTTTCCCCCAGCCCTACCCACCACTTTCTCGGTTTCCTTAACCACCCTCTCCGAGATGGGTGACAGTTGTTAGAAGTAATAGTCACTGAGCTCTAGCAATTACCTCTAGGACTACTAATTACTAGTGACACATCCAACCCTTATTCATAATCCCTTAATATTTGCCTGATGCTTCACAGTTAAAATCTCTGGAACATCTCTGCCATTTGACATAACCTCCCCTGCATCCATCTACCTTCCCCAGATGCAGAGCCAGCCACTCTTCCCTCAGATCATCTTCCCTCACCAGTACGCCCATCCCGCGACTCTTACCTGGAAGGCGTACTGGGCTACAGTGGCCACGACATCTTTGAATGGGATGCGGGAGGTCAGGGTGTGTCCATGGTAAACGATAGGTTCCCCGCTAGGTCCATCCCATATATCCACCTCCACGCAGCGGCACCCCCTCTTCAGGGCCCTGCAAGAACCCCAAGCCCCCAGGGACAGAGAGGTCAAGCTCTTATCTTCCGTCTAGGGACTCTCTCCCTACTCTGGAGAGAGCAGTGCTCACTGGCATTTAGTTGTCAAGACCCCCTCAAGCTACATCTCCGCAGACCCTTCTCTGTCCACCGAGATACTGCTATGGCTCACTACCTCCACCCCCCACCCTCCCCAACTCACAATCTTCCTTCAGCAAGTCATCACATACTGCCTCATGATACTTCTGGTGTTCTGGTTGTATAGCATTCTGCAACACCTGACTTAGTCAAACTCTCAGTAATTTTGTTTGTTTGTTTGTTTGTTTGTTTGTTTGTTTTTAAAGTAAGCTCTATGCCCAACATGGGGCTTGAACTCATGACCCCGAGATCAGGGGTTGCCCCGAGATCAAGAGTTGCCCCGAGATCAAGAGTTGCATGCTCTACCGACGGAGCCAGCCAGGCGCCCCTCAAACTCTCAGTAAATTTATACTTTATTTTCTCTACTAGACTTCCTAGGGCAGAAGCAATATGTTCCACTCATCTTTTATGCCCTGAAGCTACTAGTTCAGTTGCTGCCACTGCAAAGATATCTTGACTCTTTGATCCAATCCGCGATTAATCACGATAAAAGCAGATATCACTTATTAGCTATTAACACATGGATTATCTCATTTAGTCCTCACAACAACTCAGATAGAATAGGCAATGTTATCATATTTCATGGATGGGGTTACTGAGACACAGAGAAGTCAAATACTTAGAACCGAGTACCAGTGAGAGAGCTAGGATTTGAGCTCATATGGTCTGACTCCAGAACCTATGTTTCTAACTTCTATGCTCTATACCGCCTTCCATGTAACGTTTAGTTTATTTGTTCAAAATAAATCTTCCAGGACCTCTGAGTTCCAAGAGAGTTTCACAGCCTATGAGAGAGAGAGAAGCTCCATTTTGCCCACAGAGTTTCAATACTACTCTCCTGTCAGTCTTCAACATCTCTTCCAAGTCTCTCACGTATCCAGGGGTCCTCAGCCCCAAGCCCCCCACAACATCTTTTCATTCCCTGTTATCCACTGATAGAACAGACGGCCACTTCTCATGAACTGGAGCCCTTTCCCCTTCTTTCCCACTGCACCGTATATATCCCTCGACGCTGCTCTGGCCACAAAGCTGGTCCCCCACGAGGTAGGTGTTGTGAGAGGAGTTGATGTAGTAGTGGTTCAGGGGTTGAGTCATATCCTGGTAGATGGGGAGGCAGGTCGGGTTGAAGATATCTCCATCCTTCGAGCAGAGATAGCTGAGGAAGCCATCCATGCTCAGCACATGTCGCAATTTGCCTAAGGTGTGGAGTAGGGGAAGGCTAGAGTGAGAAGCTCTGAGCGAGGGCAGCCCAGCACACCTCTAGCCCATCCTGCACCTCGCCCCTCTCCAGGGTCCTGCCTTTCAGATGGTGTCCATTCTCAGCCTCCAGATCCCAAACGTGCCCCACTCACTGTCTGTCATTTCAATCATCCCCACCCTCAGAGAGAGTTAAAGCTACGAGGAGAGGCATTAAGATCATTCTAGTTCACCAGTATCCAACAGAACCTTCCGCCATGATGGAAATGTTCTGTCCTGTGCGGTCCAGTGTGGCAGCCTCTAGGCATATATGGCTACTGAGCACTTGAGATGTGGCTGTGTGACTGAAGAACTGAATTTAGAGTTTTGATTTTAATTAATTAATTGCAACTTTTTATTTATTTATTCATTTAAGTAATCCCTACACCCAAAGTGAGATCAAGAGTCGCATGCTTTTCCACCTGAGCCAGCCAGGCACCCCAATTTTAGTTAATTTAAATTTATGTTATTTTTAAGATTTTATCTGTTTTTTTTAGATAGAGCATGTATGCATGTGCATGTGCGCAAGAGTGGGGGGCCAGGAGCAGAAGGTGAGGGAGAGAGAGAATCCCAAGCAGACTCTGCTGAGCACAGAGCCCAATACGGGGCTCAATCTCACAACCCTGAGATCATGACCTGAGCCAAAATCAAGAGTCCGAAGCTTAACTGATAGTCACACAAGGACCCTGTTAATTTAAATTTAAATAGTCACACAGTGGGGCGGCTCAGTCAATTGAGCATCCATTCTTGGTTCCAGCTCACGTCATGATCTTGGGGTTGTGGGACTGAGCCCCATATCGGGCTCGGTGTTCTGCACTCAGCCTGGAGTCCGCTTGTCCCTCTCCGTCCCCCTCTGCTCTTCCCCCTGCTCATGTGAGCACCCGCACTCAAGCTTTCTCTCTCTCTCTCTCTCTCTCTCAAATAAATAAAAATCGTAAAAAAAAAAAAAAAAAAAAAAAACCTTTAAAAAATAGTCACAAAGAGCTCATGGTTACCATAAAGGACAGCATAGTATTCGGTATAAAGGGTTAATTTTATATATGGGGAAACTGAGCCCAGAGAGGAACAAAGTCGAAGACTCTTGAGCGACACGACCAAGGTACCTGTGTTTTATTCCCTGGCCTGTGAGGCTAATGCCAACTATGACCTGAGGGTTTCTTCCTCTCACCAGTTCCCATATGGTGTTCTGCAGAGTGGTCATCCAATATACCCCTGGACTACAACACACCCTCTGTTTGAGGGCAGGGCCCTGTCACTCCTGCCACAGCCCTCACCCATGTCAGCATGGGCTTCATACAATACCAACAACAATGACTAGTACTGAGCACTTGCTCTGTGCCCAGGACGTCCCGTGCAGCATCTTTCTTAATGTTCTCGCCAACGTGATGAGGTAGATAGAATATAATCTGCCCTGAGAGGTTAGGTAACATAACTAGTAAGTGAAGGAGCTGGGATTTGAACCCCGGACGTCAGGTGTCTGAGCCACGCCAGTCCCACCAGGCCGTGCAGTCTCACTGAGGGCAACATTGCTGCAGGGGGGCTCCCGTGGGAGGTGGAGCAATTCGACTCTAATGACCAGCTTCGTTGCTCCCGCTTTGACAAGGCTACAGATGGTGGAGAGCGGCAGGAAGTCAGGCAGGAGGTTTTATTCTTAACAGTAAGAACTTAAATTGTGAGAGAAAATCCACAGTTGCCAGATACTTTTCGTGTAGGTCATTTCATTCGATCACCAATTATTTTACAAATGAGAAAATCGAGCCCCTGCTAGATTAAGCAGCTTGCCCAGGGTGACTCAGTTAGTAAGCAGCAGAGTGGGGCCTTGAGCCCGGGTTTCCTGGCACAGACTATCCTCTGCAGCCAGAATATTGTACCTGACGGTTGAGTGCAGGGGAGGGAACACCACCCAGAGGGGCAGGTGGTAGAATAAATGTAACTGATGTCTACTGGATCCTGCACTGGAGATAGAAGTTCCTATTTCTTGGGGGGCCTGGGTGGCTCAGTCAGTTAAGTGTCTGCCTTCGGCTCAGGTCATGATCCCAGGGTCCTGGGATGGAGCCCCGCATCAGGCTCCCTGCTCAACAGGGAGCCCGCTTCTCCCTCTCCCTCTGTCTGACGCTCTACTTGTGATTCCTCTCTCTCTCTCTGTGTCAAATAAATAAATAAAATCTTAAAAAAAAAAAAAGAAAATCCTATTTCTTAATCCTCAGGCATTCTTATTCTATTCATTTTTCCGAAATGATTGCTTTACAGCCCCCTTTCTTCTCTGAGCACAGACATGAATCTGGAATCTGGGGTTCCAACCCTTTCTGTTTGAGTCTCAGTTCCATGAGGGCAGCGTTCTTGTCGGACCTTCTGCTGTATCTCCGGGGCTGAGCAAAAGTCCTGGCCCACTACAGGGGTTCAATAAGCGTTAGCTGAAGTAGTGAGTGAATGAATGAATAAAAGGAGTGGGAGTTGAGACCTAGGAAATGTGGGTCATTTATCCAGCTCTCATCTCTCTCTCTCTCTCTCTCTCTTTTTTTTAAGATTTTATTTATTTGAGAGAGAGAGAGTGTGTGCGAGCAAGTGCACAAGTACAAGAGCAGGGGCGAGGAGCAGAGGGAGAAGAGCGGAGGGAGAGGGAGACAGAGACTCCCCGCTAAGCAAGGAGCCTGATCCAGAACTCAGATCCCAGGGCCCCGGGATCATGGCCTGAGCTGAAGGCAGGCGCTTAACCAACTGAACCACCCAGGCGCCTCTCATCCACCTCATCTCTAATCCTCATGCTCAACAGAGGTGTTAGGTAATGGTCAGGTGGCCCGGGTTTGAATCCCAATTCCTCCTCTCATTAGGCTTTGGCTTTGAGCAAATCATTTGATCTTTCTAAATCCGAGTTTTCCTCTTTTGCACAACTGACTTAATAACAGAAGCCACTTCAACTGGTCATTGGAATGATGAGAAAAGACATGTAGAGATGTTAGCACATTAATGCGATACTTAGCAGAGGCTGAATAAGGATTATTCTCCTGATTTACAAGATTGTAGTGAAGGTTAGAGGAAGTAAGTGATGTGAAAGTAACTTGTAAGTCATTTATTATTAATGTAAATTCCTCGTATTCTGAAGGGAATGGGGGGCAGGGCGATGTCTATTGAAGGGGCAAGGAGAAAGGGCTGAAGACAGAAAGGGCGTATTTGAGCTGTGCTTTTGCTGAAAGAAAGCCTCCTCCTCATCCCCTCAGCCGGGGACTGACTAGCTTCCTGGCCCAGAGGCTTAGCCACTCAAGAACCACTTGGAGAATTTGGAGAAAGCCCAGGAAGGGGCAGAGAGCCAGCATTTAAAGAGACAGCAAACAGGAACCATGAAGAGAGCTGGAAGAAAGGAATTAGGCGCTAGAAGAGAAGAAGCCAAAAGGAGAGGACCAAGGATCTCCCTTTTCCGCTGGGGACAAATGCTGACATCAGGACGAACTGATTCTGAAAGTGAAGCATGAGCATAGTGGAGGAAAGGAGACTTGTGGAATGTTCTTCCTCCTGAGAGATACAGCATTACAGAGGAGACTCCTGTCTTATCTGGGCAGGAAACTGCTGCTCTCCTTCCCAGGGAGCAGTTGAATGAGATGAAGATGCTTGCACAGGGGCTGGGGCAGGTGTGGGCTCAGCCTTCCCTGAGTTAGGCAGAAGGTGGCTTGTCTCTGGACCTTTCTAAGGTCCCCCCTCCTCGCCCATGCCCAGTGCCTCTCCACCCTGGCCCTCTTACCACTATCTGAGGGCTCGTAGCGGTCGATGAGGTCCAGAGCAAGGTCAGAAGCTCGCTCTCCTTCTTTCTGCTCCTCTTGGAGGAAATCCACAAATTCCAGCAGGGTCAACTTCTGCCCATCGGCCGAAAAGTTTTCAAACAGCTCGTACACCTCAGTACGTTTAGTCAGCGCCTTATAGAACTCTACAAACTCTTCTCCCTCCAGAGTCCCAGACTCGGATGTGTCTGCTGCCTGCAAGCAAGGGTTTAGAGGATGGTGAAAAAATCCTTTTAAGAGCACATTGTGTGGCTTTGACCTGTCCTGTAAGAGCAATCTTGCTGACAGGTGAATACAAACATCTTTCTGCAAAATTCTCCCAGAACTCCTGACACTTTGTGTTCATAGAAGCCGCTTCGGTAAGTAAAAAGCAACATGGCAGCCGTACCATTTGCTAGTAGAGAAAACTTTCAATCAGAAAGGGTTAAATGCCCCAACAAGTGCCTAAGAGTTTAAAAGATCCCTCCTCCTATTTTATTCACATTCCAGTTGGACTTTTCCATTGTTACTAGGCACCTGGGAAGTTCTGGCCATGGACAGAGAGGTCCTTGAGGTCTGACACAGTAACGTATGGTTGTTTACCCTTCATAAGACTATGAATTGTCTTTCTAAGACTGAAGGGTGAGAACCATGCCCTACACTTTCCATCGAGCCTGGCATAGTGGTAGGGCACATAGGAGAGATTCAACAAAGAGTGATGCTGAATAGGGCCAGGTACATCTGGCCACGTGAGAACACGGCCTTGGCTGGCTTCTGAAAATCCTTCCCTAAAAGACTCACTTGGAAAAGCTGGAAGGCATATTCTTGGTCCATTTCCACATTCATCAGGTGCAGTAACCGCTGGACTTCGTGGAAACTCATCCTACCATCCTGGTTCCTGTCTCCACGCTGGAACCAGTCACTCAGCCATCCAGGTGTGAGTCAAGGCAAAAGCACTGTGTGTGTTTGTGTGTGCAGATGTGTGTGCATGTTCATCCACTGACATCGCCTCCCCTAGCTTTGCTACAAGTCTCTCCTCCATGCCAATGCATTTTCCATATTAGCTTCCAGAATAATCTCCCCCGAGCACCAATCTGTCTTGTCCCTGCATGGCTCAGGTGCCTGCAGGGTCCTCCCTGTTGCTTGCAGAAAGAAACCCAAATTTTTTAACGTAGATTGAAGGTCTTCACCCCCACAATCTGGCCCCCACACAGCCTTCTCAACAGACCTCTGTCCTCCCCGTACTTTAGCCAGACTCTCCCTCCTGCTCTTCAATGTCCTATCTCTGAGACTTTTCTCATGCTGTTCCCTCAGGCAGCAGAGCCTTCCCCCTCCTTTCTTTATGTTCAAGTTCTACTCTTTTTCAAGGCTCAGCTCAAACTCAACTTCCTCCCTGTTTTTCTCAGAACTCTCTCAGCTAGAATTAAATATTTCTCCTTCCTTTGAACACCCACAAATAATTTCAGTCCCATAACACTTCTAGGGTACTTAGATGATTTACACAATTCCATTTTCTCCACCGACTAAAACAATGCCTGAGTCTCATTAATATTTGTACCTCTAAAGCCTGGCACAGCGTCTGATACCTTCTGCTCAATAGATGGTGAATGAATGAATGAATGAACGAACGAACAAATGAATAAACGGCCTGGCATGGAAGGTGAATACAATCTAGGAAACCTGAATGAGTCAACACCACAAAGTTCTGCTTCCCAGTCCTACGGTAGCTAATGCCACTGGGATCTTCTGATCGGCTCTCAAGATCAGCACCTTGTTTGGTCCTTTGTCTCTCACCATCCCTCCCACCAGTCCTGAAGGGCCTGATTTCTGCCTACCCTCTGCCTGGTTATGTCTTTGTCATCCCAAGCCTCCATTACACCTTCAATATCCTCTGCCTCACAGTGGCCTGAGCTGTCCTTGCCCACCCCATCTGGACTCTTAGGCCTCCCTAGCACAGCACGCCAACCCCCACCCCACCCCCGGCCCCATCTCTAGTCCTGCAGCATCTGGCTCCTTCAGTGACCCCTGGCACCACCACCTCCCCCCCGGCCCTTCCGACTCCATCCTGCTGATACTGATCCAGCCGCTCCTGTTGGTCCATGCCGGTAACAAATTCCACCAAAAGCTGGAGCCCCTGCATCCATATCTTGGCCTCCTCGATGCTGTTGGCCACCAGGTCCAGGTTGGAGCGGCGGCCGTGGAAGACGATGGTGAAGCCCTGCTCCAGGGGGAACTCCTCGGCCAGGCTCCGCAGCAGCTCGGACTCGTGGCCCTCGCGCACCGTCTCCACATCAGAGATGGAGACTACCAGAGAGGAAACAAGGGGGCGCGGGGGCGGGGGGGGGAAGAGAGTCCGCCAAGTTGCAGGGGTGAAGGGTTAGGGACCCTTTAAGGAGCCATAGGGAGGAGGAAGCCCAACCTCCCTCCGCAGGATGAAACCCCCAAAGACTGGGTACGGGGAGATGCAGACCCCTGGGATTCAGGATTCCCCGTGAGTCGCTGCCATGTTCAGAGGCAGCATGCCAAGGGGCCCGTGCTGGGAGTGGCAAGACCTGGCTTCGGGCCACTGGCTGGCAGTGTGACACAGACCAAAATGACTTAACCCCTCAGTACCCTCGTCTGAAATAGGGGATGGTCCCTTCTATGGCCAGTCCACATGGTGACCACTGGGGGGGCTGATGGGATGGAAACACACTTAAAGGTAGAAGCGGTTACACCAAAGCATGATATGTCCAAGTTCAATTTCCCCGTTCCAGGTTTGAGGGCCTCCTCTTTCCAGATGTCTAAGAAAGCACCAGAGAAATTCTTCCACCCCCTTTCCTCAGCTGGGGTTGCTGTGGATTGTGAGCTTTGATTATGTCTCTAAAGCAGACTCTCTCAGATGTGTCCTGTGATCACGTTTTTAGAGGGGTCATAAAGCGTCTGGTCAACAGGATGCACATTGTTGTGCTGCATTTGTGATATTTAAAAATATTCCTCATAGTGGCTAATTTGTGAAATGCATCCTGGCTTCAGGGGCCACGCCAGGTGCTTGTACATTAACTTACTGAGTCTCCGTAACCTTCTAGCAGGGACTATTCAATCCCCATTTTGCAGATGAGGAAACTGAAGTTTAATGTAACTTGTCCAAAGCCACTCAGCTAGAAAGTGGCAGAGCCAGGGCTTTGATCTGGGCAGTCTGATGCGTGAGATCATGCTCTCACTATAATAATAATAAATAAAACCTAGGATTTATTGAGCCTTATTATGTGCCAGGGCACTCCTAAGCCTTTTACATGCAGTAACTGATTGAATCCTCATAAATAGCCTTAAGAGGCAAGTACTGTTATAATTCCCACTTTCCAGCCTCCGAGGTAGATGCGCAAGGACATGCTGTAGGACCCTGGTCCCTCCCCTGCTCTCAAGCACCTGGGCTCTTCAGAGTCTGATCCCCCCACCACACCCACGCCTAGCCATCCACGTGACTCACAGGTGGGCTTGGCAGTGCCTCCTGCCTGCCGGGCATGCCAGACTGTCATGCCATCATCCTGAAGTCTGAAGTATCTCAGTTTCTTCCAGCTTTTGGACCTCACCTTGCGCATCAGCATGCCCTTCTGCATCAGCCGCAAATCTGGATTGATGGGCAGCCCTGGGCCAGGAGAAGAAGGGGCTGGCTGGGTAGCTGGCGGGAAGGGTGGAGGGCCCAGGAGGAGCTCTTGAACAGGGGTCCAGACTCCTCCCCTCCTCCCCATCCCTGGGCTGTCTCCCGAAACCCTCCTCTCCTGCTGGGGTACTCACGGCCTTGCATCAGAGACACCATTACCCACTGCTCCACCAGCTGGTGCCAGAGTCACCTGGAGGAGCACAGAGGACCAAAAGGCTCTGGGTTAATACTGGTGATCTTAGAATAACAGATCAAAGGAGGAAGAGAAGGAAACCCGTGCGTCCTGACGGCCCACAGTGTGCCAAGCACTTCATCTACATAGTCTTTAGCTCTTTTTTACTTTTCGCTTGAGTTTGATGACTTTGAGGCTTAGAGAGGCTAAGAAACTTGCATCAAATCACATAAGGATTCAGAATTTAGAGCCAAATATGTCTGATTCCACAGTGTCTGCTGTTTCCCATAGCCATCACCAGAGAGGACTACTAGCATTCTGCCTTGGCCCCTTGGGAGCTGGGGGGTCTGCACGGGACCATGGAGAGGGATCCCAAGATAGAGCAGCTGAGGTGATTCCCCCTGGAGAAGAGAAGGCTAGGATATAGAGAGATTCCAGGTTCTGAAAGGGGGCAGCCAGCAAGATGGTGGTCCTTAATAATGAGGAGCTGAAGGGTGTGACTCTGGGGTGTTGGGCAGAAAGCTACTTTTGCCTCTTCGGTGACACTTAGTACCATACTTGTTACATAAGCCGCATTCTTCTGCCTTCCCATGGTAAAGCACACTTTACTTGTCATAACAGTTATTCCCAACAGCTTAACGGACCAGGTGAGTTACGTGTCTTAGAAATGCATTTTCAAGTTTCCTTTGCCTCCTGAAAAAGAGAGCCCTCTTTAAGATGCATGCTAATTTAGGATCTGGTTAAGTTGTCCTAGTAGGTAAGAACAAACTCCTCTTGAAAAGAACCAGAAGAGGGGCGCCTGGGTGGCTTAGTCGGTTAAGTGTCTGCCTTCGCCTCAGGTCATGATCCCGGAGTCCTGGGACTGAGACCCGGGTTGGGCTCAGTGGGGAGTCTGCTTCTCCCTCTCCCTCTGCCTGCCCCTCCCCCTGCTTGTGTGCGCGCGCTCTCTCGCTCTCTCTCTCTCTCTCTCTCTCTCTCGTTCACTCTCTCTCATAAATAAATAAATAAATAAATAACTTAAAAAAAAGAGAGAGAGCCAGAAGACTTGATATGCAGCCACATTGATTCTAGCTCAGCCCCTCTAAGAAATTCTCAACTCTTGACCAAACCATTCTGGAACTGGCAAAGCGCAAGAAACATAGAGCTCAATGCTTTGCGAAAGCAAAGGAACTGCCCTTGAATAGAAGTGCTATGTTTTTTAATTGATAAGTTTAAATTTTTGACAATGGTGAGTATCTAAAACACGAAAAGCGTCTCTAAAGCAATCATTCAGTTGGTGCTCCATTAGAACATGGTGCAGTTCCACTCGCTAGATCTCATCAACGAAAAGCAGAAGTCCAGAAATGATTTGTGACTTGTCTGAGGTCACATGGCATCTCAGTGCCTTCTTTCTCTTTAGCTGGAAGAGCCTATCAAGTCACCCAAGGGTGACTAAATCTTTAGGAAAAATGCAGAGGTCACTGAAAATACAGCTCCCCTGACTGGAGGACCTAGAGAAGGCTTTTTAAAGGAGTAGCAATATGCAGGGGCCCAGAGGGAGAGGGGAAGGTTGGGGAGCCAGACTGTACCTAAGTGGGAAAGATAACTCAAGGCAGCCCTCAGGAGAGACAGAACCCTGCGACAGTTCCAAAAAGCAAAGGTTTTGCTGGCTGAGGCTGAATATAGTGAGCCTGGGTGAGATCAGAAGAAGCCTCTGGATGGAAGAAGGGACCTAGGGTGCTTCATGAGCGGCAGAAAAGCAGCCCCGCTTGGAATCTAAGGCTCGCAAAAACTGAATGAAGAGTGAAGTAACAGGTCCCTCCTAAATGTCTCAGGTCCCCAGACTCCAGTGGAAGGGGGAAGCCTGGGGTTCTGATCCCCCTTGCCAATATCCTTCCTTACCTCCTCTTTGAATTTCAGCTCCCATGTTTGGGGCATAGGGACCTTGGGATGGGGTGGATCTCGGCCCTGGGAGACAACAGAATGCCCTTTCCTTACACCTGTGTCCAGGAGCCTCACAATCATGTCCTGAAACGTGCTGGGACACCCCTATTTTGGAGCCTATCTCCTCTCAAGAAAGCCTTAGAAAATCATTTTATGCATTTTGGTCAAACTCTTCCAACCCCAGGGTTTGGCATGCTCTTCCAATCCTGCTCCCATTCCTGACTCACTATTTTAAACTTATATCCAGGTGACATGTGGCCATATGAGGGCCGATTTCAACTCGAGGAGCCACAGAATGTCAGAGCTGGACTTCATTTTATGGAGAAAGGCTAGAAAGATTAGCTGAACTGCCAGAGTCATCGAATGAATTACGTGGCAGAAGTGGGACCAGAACCATGGTTCCTTGTGACCAGCTCAGAGATCTCACCAAGGCTCTGCCCTTAGAAAGGGTTTTCTCTGGGGGTGCCTGGGTGGCTCAGTTCATTGCATATCCGACTCTTGGTTTTGGCTCAGGTCATGGTCTCAGAGTTGTGGGATTGAGCCCAGCATCAGGCTCCACACTCAGCACAGAGTCTGCTTGAGATCCTCTCTCTCTCTCTCTCTCTCTCTCTCTCTCTCCCTCTGCCCCTCCCCCTGCTCTCTCTTTCTAAAATAAATAATAAATCTTAAAAAAAAAAGAAAGGGAAAACCCTTTCTTTCTAAAAGGAAACTCTGGAAGCAGGTTAGAGCAGGGCTAAGAAGCAACAAGGGACATGGATGCTTTGTCTCCCCACTTTTGTCATTCTCTGCCCCCACCATGTCCCACTTAATAGCCTTTGTTTCCTTTCTTCCTATTTCTCTCCTCTCCCCAACCTGGTGCCTTCCTTTTCCTTTGGCCCAGCTCACTCTTCTCTCCCCATCCCATCTGCCTCCCTACTTGCTCACCCGCCAACCTCTCTGTGCTCTCCTCTCCTTTTCCTTCTCCCCACCCCTTCTCCCCTCACCTCTTCCTCCTTTTCTTTCTCTTCTAATTCCCAGTAGGTCGGGTTCTCGTCCCCTGTGGGGGTTTTGACCCTGGGGTCCAGGAGGGCGGAGGACACTCAGGAGCACACCCCTCCACTCAGCCTCGCTTCCCCCGTATCCTAGGAGACTGAACACACTGCTCAGAGAATGCGACTTGGAACCCAGGTGTTCTAGGTCTTGGTGTGGCCTCTGGCGTCTGAAGGTAGGATGGGAAGGACGTCACAGCTGATGCAGTGCAGTGAGGAGAGAAGGAACCAAGGATTGGGAGTGGGAGCAAGAGCAAGAGGTGAGGAGCAGAGGATGAAGCCTGAGACTAAGAGATTGAGTCCTCACTGTTCACTCCTGGACGTGAATGTGGAGATCCTCAAGGACACAGATAATTACCTCTATAATATAGGTGAGAGAATAAAGACATAAAATAAGGTGGGAAGTGGCCAGGGCTGCCCGGTAAGATTTGGTCCTCAACTTACAGGTGGCTGTAAGAGATGGACTTTGGCAGAGTTGCCAAAGGTGCCAATGGCATTACAGTGAAATTCGGCGTGTCTCAGGGCTGAGGGGCAGGAAGAAAGAGAATCGTTATGTCTACTCTCTTGCTTCTGAGCAGGATTATTGGGTGACTTCATTCACAGAAAGAGGGCAGAATGGCTCTGGTCATAGGTAGCCTTCCAAATGTTAAAGCTTCAAGACTCTTTCATAACTCAGCCGATCCAAAGGTTCCTGGCTATACTGATATCCCTAGGTCAAATAGCGATTCCTTAGCGCCACCCAAAAGGACGGAGCTCAGGAATATTTATTTTAAAAAAGAACCCCTACTACACAAGCAAGTCTGGGAAACCCTAAATTCCTTTTTTTTTTTTTTTGAAACCCTAAATTCCTACCACAGATCAGGAAGCTGCTGTCCAAAGTCACATAGCTGGTTAGCGGCAAAATCAGGACTAGAAGCAGGTGCTCTTCCCAGCACAGCACTTGCGCATGCCAACAAACTGCCCTAGCCCATGGAGCAGGCTAAGAACAAGTATAGAGCTCAAACCCGGGCTCTTTCTAAGAAAATCTCATAACTCTACTGTTTGTATGATCTTCCCTGAGTCTTCGGTAATCCTCAACATTCTGCTAATGAATCTATTCTACTCCAATTCTCTCTCTTCCCTTACTAGGATGGGGCTCACTTCTGAGTGGTAGCTAAGAGGTCCCCATGTAAGGGGTGACTGCCACAGCCAGGAGGAAAGCTGCAAATCAAAGGGCTAGAGAGAACCAGGAGGTGGGAGCCTTGCAGACGTGTTAGGGCTAAGGAGTCCGGGGTACAGTTTAATCAGGGGGGATAAACATGTGGCGGACAGAGTTAGGGACTCAGGCAGGGCAGAGCTTGGGGCAGAGGCTGGTCAGAGCCTCCGGGCCCTTACCGTGGGCAGGATAGCGGTCCTGTGTCTGTGAGCTTGTGCGATGCTCGCTCCTGTGGGACGAGGAAACCCAGTTGGGCTCTTTCTCTCCTCTCTCGCTCGCTCGCTCACTGGCTTCCTCCCCTTTTCTACCGCAGTTTGCTGCTGTGACTGGCAGACTTGCAGCCAAAGGGAAGGAGTAGGGAGGGGAGAGGTGTGAGCTCTTCCAACTCTTAAAGGCCCAGGACACGGGTCAAAGGGAGGGAGTTTTGCAGGAGGCGGGGGTGAGACAAGGATTAAAGGAGGAGGAGCCCGGCTGCCCTTCATCTTGATGCCAGCCCTCATTGACCCCAATCCTGCAGTAGCTCTCCCGGTGAAACCCAAGGAGTGTCTGAGTTGCGGTGCTCCGTGAATCACTGCTTTTCATTCCGCACAGTTTCTCCCTGCATGTCACACAGCTGTCTTTGCCCTGATTTCATCTGGCTCCTTTCCAGGGTGTCGGTTCCACTGGCCGGCTTCTGCGTCTCTGCGTCCTGCCTTGCAGGGCACTCAGTCTAGCTCTGTGGCACAGGGTAAGGAAAAAAGAACCAGGGCGGGGAGGAGGAAGATGAGGAGAAAGAGAGGAGAGGAATGACCCTAGAGGGTAGAGGGACGGGTTAGTTAGTATCTCCGTATATTTTGGGCACTCACTAAATATTGAAGGAATGCATACATAAATGCATGAAATAATTCATTTCTTCTTTTCTTTACATGTATGCGTTCTAGGAACGTTTCTTCCTCCAATATGCAAGGACACGTGTGTGTGTTTATAAAGATGTGTGTAGAGATGATGCGGACTCACGGTATTTTAAGAATCAAGGGCAAAGAGTGGAGCACAAGATTGGAAAGACACCCGGGGGAGAGAAAGGTGATGAGCTTCTCGCAAGGTGAATGAACAGGTGGCTGTAATAGAAACCGAGACTGAGGAAAAGGGGACCAAGTTAGGAGAGGAATATAGGGGATCGTAAAAGGCTTCATTATGGCCCCATACTACACACTGAGACCAAGACCCAGGGAAGTCTTGGCAATGTCCTGGGCTCACATGTTAGCAGCAGAGACGAATAGTCCCTGGCGCTCTCCCAAACACTGTGAGCTGGGACCTACTTTTGCTCTGCCTTGGAAAGATTTTGGGGTATAGAGCTTTCTGGCCCAGTCAGTGGGTGGGAGTCAGGCAGCTGAGGGCACAGGGCACAGCCCTGGACTTGGACTTCCGTGGATCCTCTCCAATGAGGTGTGTTTTAATCTAGGCATAGGGGGAACTAACTATATGAAATGATGCGATTTTAAGTGTGCTGAGGTCTGGCTACCTCTCATGGCTCCCCCAAACACACTTTGAATGCCTAATATTCTACCATTAGTGATTATTTATAGCTAAACCTTTAGTCCCATTAAAATAAAATCCTCCTAAGTGATTACCATAAATGTCAGGATTGTGGTTACTTTGGGGAGGAGGGAGAGTTGTGATAGGATCGGGCACGTAGCTGGCTTCTGAAATAGCTGGCCAAGTTCTAATTTCTAGTCCTGGGTGCTAACGAGGGTCTTCCCTTTATAACTTATTCAACTATACATTTTCCTTTCTTTTTTTTTAAAATAATTTTATTTTATTTTTAAAGATGTTATTTATTTATTTGACAGAGAGAGACACAGAGAGAGAGGAAACACAAGCAGGGGGAGTGGCAGAGGGAGAAGCAAGCTTCCCGCTGAGCAGGGAGCCCGATGCGGGACTCATTTCCAGGACCCTGGGATCATGACCTGAGTCGAAGGCAGACGCTTAACGACTGAGCCACCCAGGTGCCCCCTTTTAAGTAATTTTAAAAAAGATTTTATTTATTCATTTATTTAGAGAGAGAGCACACAGGAGCAGGGGGAGGGGCAGAAGGAGAGAGAGAGAGAGAGAGAAACTCAAGCAGACCCCATGCTCAGCGTGGAGCCTGATGCAGGGCTCGATCTCGAGACCCTGAGATCATGACCCAGGCTGAAATCAAGAGTCGACAGCCCAACCAACTGAGCCATCCAAATGCTCCAGTACTTTAGGTAATCTCTACACCGAACGTGGGACTCGAACCTGCAACCCCGCGATCAAGAATTGCATGCTCCACCAACTGAGCCAGCCAGGGACCCCTAACTATACATTTTATGTATTTTTCTCTATCTGTGTTATATTTTACAACAAGAGGGTTTCTGATTTTTGCAACTGGTAATTTCTGAAGCTTTATTGGTTTTCCACAATTCATTGGTTGAGTTTCCATATTCCCCTGAGAGCAGAGTTTTTTGTTTGTTTGTTTAAATTTACTTATTTAAGTAATTGCTATACTCAATGTGGAGCTTGAACCTGCAACCCTGAGATCAAGAGTCCCATGCTCTTTTGACTGAGACAGCCAGACGTCCCTGAGAGCAGGTTTGGATAAAGAAAGAGGAATATGGGGGCGCCTGGGTGGCTCAGTCATTGGGCGTCTGCCTTCGGCTCGGGTCGTGATCCCGGGGTCCTGGGATCGAGCCCCGCGTCGGGCCTCTCTGCTCCGCAGGAGGCCTGCTTCTCCCTCTCCCATCTCCCCCTGCTTGTGTTCCCTCTCTCACTGTGTCTCTGTCAAATAGGTAAATAAAATCTTAAAAAAAAAAAAAAGAAAGAAAGAGGAATATGCAGGGAGGGGAGGCTGAAGAGGGAGGCCATTCATGGGGAATAGAAAGATTAAGGGGGCATCAAAATTTAAATGGTGCTGACTTCACATTTTATTTAATAGAGCCCCTGTTTTCCTCTCCCATTTCTACTCCCCTAACATCAACATGTCCTTAGTTTTCCATGCTTCCCCCTTACATTCCTCCCTCCTTCTACACTCCAGGATTATGTACGCTTTGCCTCTGCTGCCTCACCTAATTGCTGCCAAACTTCCTTCCCTTCTGGGGGGTTCAGTGGGGGTATTATTCCTCCTGGATTTTCTGGGAGAGTTCAGATCTTAAATATTCTTTTTCAGTGTTTTCATAAACATACCAATCCTCCCCAGATCATGCGTTCTGATTTTTGCGGGCAGGCATTAGGGAGACCTTCACAAGGTCAGAATGGCTCCAAAGAGTGGCTTAGAAGACATCCCTGCTGCAGGGCGATCTTTAGATCCAGGGAGGGAGCAGACAGATGGGGGGTGGGGGGGTGGTACAGGAACTGTCCATGTGGTTTTGGTTGTTCCTATTTCCATAATGATCCTGGCCCTCCCCCACTGATGTCTATTATTAACAGATCCAGAAACTTGATCAGGGCAGCAGCAGCAGAGGGATTTTCAGGGAACCATGCCCAGGAAAGGCCCAGAAGCCCTACATTGAAATGAAGGGGCAGCTGGCAAGGAGGGAGACCTAAACACTGTCCTTGTCCACTGCCACGCAAACCTAGACCTTCCTCCTTATACACAGTGGAGGTGCCCTAAATATCTTGCTTCTCGGGACTAGAGTCAGAGACCAGCTTCCAGTCCATCCAGCTAAACTACTCAAACTTCTGAAATACAGCCCATCTTCTTCGTGGTCAAAAATGCAGCTCAAAATATTAAATTCCACTTAAAAAATCATCAATATGAGATCACTTGTGGAATTAAAAGACAGGATACCTAACTTCAGAAGACCAGAGAATATATAGCCATTCCTCAATTCTTAACATTAGAAACAGAAAACTAAGGGGAAGGGGAAAAGGAGGTATAACATCAAAGAACAAGATGATGGAATTAGAATAAAAAATACAAATGGTGTAATATTCCATACTGAGACAAAACCTTCAGAAAAGGTCATAAAACAAAATACAAGTATGTGCTATTTGTAAGAAGCATGTCTACAGAAAGGCGTTAAAAAAATAAACTGCTGCATAAATCTTAACAAAAAGGTGGAAAGTTAAAGGAACATATCTGGGAACAGAGACTCCACTTTTGTCCTTATTCAAAATTGCCTTGGCTGTTTTGGCACTTTGCATTTCCATATAGATTTTGGAATCCTCCGCTTGCCAATTTCATAGAAATAAACCTGCTGGGATTTTACTTAGAATTGAGTCTAACCTGCAGATCAATTTGAGAACATTGGCATCCTTACAATATTACTTTCTAATCCACGGAGAAGATATATCTTTCCATTCATTTCTTTCAAGAATGTTTTGTTGTTGTCAATGTAAAGGTTCTGCATATCTTTCAATATATCTATTTTGAGCTATTTGATTTCTTATGCTACATTTTTTAAAAGTTTATTTTCAATTTAAGTCATTTCTACATCAACCATGGGGCTCAAACTCACGACCCCGAGATCAAAGTCACACATTCTTCCGAAAGAGCTAGCCAGGTACCCCGTTGTATTTTTGAAATTCCTTTTTTTTTTTTGTATTTAGAAACACGTAATTGATTTTTTTGCATATTGACTTTGTATTCTGGTACCTTGCTAAATCCATTTCATTCTGAGTCTGCATATTCTTTTGGATTATCAATGTACACAGTCATGTTGTCAGCAAAAATTGTTTTCCTTTATAATCCTTTTATTTTCTTGGTTTATCACACAGGCTTGGACCAGTATAATAATACATGGAGGTGTGGCAGTGGACATCTTTGGCTCAATCCTCATTTAATGGAGGAGGATTTCAGTTTTTCATTGAGAGGTTTACTATAGCGTTTTGTTGATACCTTTTGTTAGATTAAGGATGTGCCCTCCTATTTCTGGTTTTCGAAGTTTTTTTTTTAATCATGAATAGGTATTGAATTTTGTAGTGTTCTTTTGTGTATCTACCTAGATTTGATCACTTTTCATGTGTTGAATCAATCTTGGTTTTTTACAGTAAACCCAGATTAGGTATGGTGCATAGTCATTTTTTTTTTTTTTTTTGCTAGATCTGATTTGCCTATTTTTTCCAGGAATTTTACATCTGCTTTCAAAGGAGAGTTCAGCCCCTGGTTTTCCTCTGTGATATCCTTAATGGGTTTTGGTGGCTTCAAAAGTGAATAGGGACCCGTTCCCTCATTCCAGAGTCTCCGGGACTTCATGGAAGATTAGTAAAATATGAGTGATGTCCCTTTTTCTAACATTTTTTCGGTCTGATCTAAGGTCTACTAAGGTTTTATCAATTTTATTGATGCTTTCAAGGGAATGACTTCCTACTTCACTGATTTTCTTTCTTGGACATTTGTTTTCTATTTCATTGACTTTCGCTTTTTTTTTTTTTGTATTTTCCTCTATTTTTTTGACTCTGCTATCCTGTTTCTGGACATAAAAACTTAGATCACTGACTTCAGCCTTTCTTTTGTAACATGTGAATTAAAGCTATATTATTACTTTACCTGTATACCAAAGGTTTTGATATGGTATTATCTTCATTATCAATTTTTTTAGCTTTGTGATTTCTTCTGTGACCCATGGGTTATTCAGAACTGTATTGCCTGTTTATTTTTAGCTAGGGATTTCCAGTTCTCTTTTTCCTAACTTAATCCCCATGTTCACAGAACCATTATTTTACTTTTTAAAAATTTTTTGAGGACTGATGGTCCACTATGACCAATTTCTGTAAATGCTTCTGGCGTAATTAAAGAGGTTATGCACGCTGATTTAGAATACATTACTCTTTTTGTCAATTAAGTTAGGTTTGTTACTTGTGTTGTTCAACTTATGTCATATTGGCTTTTGAAATAAATGTATTAAAATATTTTTTTAAAAATTAAATTCCACAGCATTCAGGAATTTCATTTCATTCTATGCTTTCCTATTCTAAATGTTTTCTTTGGGCTTTTGACAGCAATACCTGTGTATATCGCCCCCCACCCCCACCCCCAGCCTTTGAGCAACAGGAGTAGTGAGCAAAGGAATGCTATATATAGACAGTAAGGAAGGCATGGTCTTAAGTCTACCAGTGCCTCTCCTTGCCCCGTTCCACCACTCAGTCATAGGCCCTCTGATGCCTTGGAAAAAAGCTGGAAGCAGAGATTGGCTCTGTCCCGCTGAGTGCCAGAAACAGGCACAGAAACTCTGGGGATGTGTGCTAAGTCTTGAACCTTGGGAGGAAATGAATATTAAAGTCTGTGATTAAATGTTTCCAGCACTACCCCTTCACTTCAAGTCTCTCCCACACCATACTAAATTCTGGCCATGACAGCCAGGAGTGAGGTTCTGTTTCAGCAAAAGACATTTTATCAGATAAAGGGTACCACCCCAGCCTCCCTAACAGCTCTTATCCAGCAGCAGGACTCTTCCCAAAGGACCTAGCCATAGGGGAACCGTCAATGCCCTCTTGGCAGAACAGTGTGTTTGTGTCCAACAGATGGTAGAGGCAGGAGTGACAAGGATCATGTGACCAGAGTGCCTTGAGATCTCCATATTGACAAAATCAAATCTCCAGTTTAAAGGAAAAATTGTTTTTATAAAAACAGAAACAGGTTTTATTTCAATCCTGTTAGGGAGTGAGAGGGATGGAAAACAAAAAAATGAAGGGAGGGGTCTCTTTATACACACATGACATCAGGATCAACTACAAGGAATAATACCCATTTTCATCCCTCCCCCAACTCCTAGGTGGGGTCCAAGGACAGCTGAGAATAGATGGAACAGGAATTAAGACACTATTGGCACAGTGACGTGGCCAGCGCACCAAAAGATGGAGAAGAGAATTCCCCAGGGAGCAAGGCCCTGGGTCTCAGCTGCTTCCCCAGCGGAGGGGGAATGAGAAAACTTCGGCTCAGCAGGAAGGCAGTGGGCAGAAATCAGAGACCCCTCAGCTGGACTCTCCAGATCACAAAACTACGGGCTGAGGGAAGTCCAGACGCCTATCCAGTCCATGCTGTTCTCTGCTTTCTCCAAGACCTCTTCTCTTCAGGCTTGAGACTGAGAGCTCACCTGGTTCTCCTCTTCATCTTGAGGATGAAGGCAGGGGAGTAAGTGCTTTATTCTACCCTTCCTACATCTAGGCTACTTCATTACTATTTTCTCGGCTCTAGAGATAGAAGCCAACAATGCCGGCCCCCTTTGTGAAAGTCGGCTTGAAAGAGCCCTTGGTTGGCAAATTTGCCTCTGCGAAGGTTTCTCTGAGCTTGCTCCTTACAGACAGAGCCTCCCCAGACTTGCTCGGAGATACCTTCATTTATGTGAGATGTGGACAGGAAACTCTGTCTCTCTCTAGCATTGGATTAATAATCCCATCTTTGGAGATGGGGATGAGAGAGAGAGCGAGCAGGTGTTGGCAGGGGGAAGGATTGGGGGAAAGCAAGGCAGTTTACACTGTGTTACAGATTCGAGTCTCTGGATAGTGCCAAAGAAGGCAGGGGATTCACTGACTCAATATGAACAAGTGGAAGTATTTTAGTGGCTACCCTGTAATTCCCATAGACCAATAGGGAATGTGTCAAAAAAAAAAAAAAAAAAAAGAGACAGCAAAGAAGCAGAGTCAAACCCTCTATCTTAAATCTGAATAAAACAAACTCATTCAGCTAATACCACTTCCAGTACAATCGTGAACACAGATGGCGCTGCGGAAATTCATACTAAAGAATGGGATCAAGTAGCCTGTCATCTTGATCCCAGGCACCTTTAAAAGTCATCCAGAAAATGTGAGGACTGGAATTGAAGGTGAAGTCCATGCCGCCTTACCTCCCCCAATACAATACCCTTCCAGGACAGCCTGATGAATTAATAAGACGTCTGTTGAAGTTTAATAAGAGGGACGTGAAAAAGGGAAAAGCATTGAGATTTGGCAGAGCTAGCAGCTAGAGCCAGAAACAAGGTGAGGGTCCTTGTGGCATCCAGAACTGGGGGCAGAAGGACGGAAAGGGAAGGGAGAGAGGCAGCAGGGTCCTGTCATCCTTTGGCTTTACCCTTCCCCTGCCTCCCATTCCTCCCCACAGTTCATGCAGCTACTGGCCTGCTAGAGGGGATGCAATGCCCAGACCAACTTTTTATTAAGCTTATGCAGCTAACAGACTTGTAAACAGTGCCAATTGACAAAGTTTTGCTGAGTATTACAGCTGGTGTCCACTAAACACACCTCTCTCTGACATCAAAAACAAAAGACCCAAGTAAACAAATACTGAGAGAGAGGACGAAGAGACACGTCTTGAGTCTTCCAGGAAGGCAAAATAAAAGACCGCCACCCGGCTTGGTCCCAGGTGTTGCGCATGCCTCGCGTGCTACCACGGTCACGGCCACGGCCACAGCCACAGCCACGGCCCCGCCCTGCCCGCAGGTGGTCCGGGTTGGGGAGAAGGGCCATCGCAGGCACGCTGCAAACACAGCATTTGCTGGTGTGGACACCCTCCTGGAGCTGTGGTGGCAGGCTGCTGTGTCAGGAGCCCATCTCCTGGGAGGAGCGGAGGGAGCCCAGGTCCCAGAGGCAGCCCGTTCACCCCAGCGGGGCGACCTTGCCCCTGTTCTCCAGTGCACTTCAGCATTGAGGTTGTCTATTCCTGGTCGGCGGTAAAACCTGAGCTGTTTTCCTCGAGGATTTCCCCTCCCTCCCCCAACTCGGGGGAGTGGTAGAAAGGGGCAGGGGAGGATCACTGAGGGGGCAGGGGGATCCCCCGGGGATCGGTGACCTGGCCCTCTTGCAGGTTCTTCACCAGTTGTGCAAGCCAGCGTTTCGTGGTGGTGTCATCTTTTAGCACCTGGGCGAAGGTCGTGTCCTTCAGCTGGTCAGGGAGGCACTGCCTGAGCGCTTCACGTGCCCTACGTCAGAGACAAACAAGCCAACCGGGGAGACCAGCAAATAAACCCACATTTGGGAGACAGGGAAAAGGCCCTTTCTTAGACATAAATATACAGAATCCCGGGAATATGAGGTTCAGTCAAGTTATCTTAAGAATCCATAACAATTCTTTAAAACTTGTCTTAGGCATGGGCTCAGAGATCTCCATGATCTGTCATCTGTGAACATTTTCAGGACGATGTCTCAATGTGGAATTCCAAGACACCGCAAAATGGAATGAAATGGTGCAATAGTTGAATTCAAACTGCTTTCTGATTTATTACAGTCAATACTGTCAATATGCTCATGGTAAAAATAGATGGGTTATAGTAAACGGAACATTTCCAAAATCAGTACATGAACAGGGAAAGACAACCTGACTCACAGTATGATAAATTAGTGAACTTTAATTCTAAATTAATATAAATTTGAATCTTTCCAAAAACTACCTCAGTTTTTTTATTTCCTTTTTTTTTTTTTAAAGTAAGCTCTATGCCCGACGTGAGGCTCAAACACATGACTCTGAAATCAAGTCACATGCTCTACTGACTGAGTCCACCAGACGCTCCTGCTTCAGTTTTATAGTTAAAATTCTTAGTAAGAGATGAGAAGTAAAAACAAAACTATGGTAGCAACATTATCAAGTGAACTTTCAAATGTTCATTTGAAAGTTGGCTTTGGCTTTACCCTTCTCCTGCCTCCCATTCCTCCCCACAGTTCTTTAAAAGAATAAGTTCTTTCTTTAAAAGATGACCAGTGGAAAGTCAAATCTGAAAACCTCAAAACGGTAAATGTTAATGGTTTATAAAGCTGTTTTAAATAAAGTTACAGCTTTTGTACTCAGACTAGTTTAAAGAAATATATTTTCAAACTGATGAAAACAGGAACCACTGAAGAACAGGACAAAATGGTTGAAGAAATAGCTAGGGCTTGAATAACCTCAGTGGCAGAAGGCTGCGTTCACATTAAATCGAGTTATCCCCATTCCTAGGAACATAGAAATCGCCCCATTATGTGGTTTAGCAGAACCCGAGCAAGTGGCTTTCAGCATGAATTATGGATTTACAAAGCAAAAGGTCAAACATTTCTAAAATGCATTATATCTACAATATATGATTTCTAACAGAAAGATTATGAACATAGGGAGATAAGATAATTAGCTCAAGGACTTTAGAGGAATCAGAGAACTGAAAATATAATTCAAGCACCCTCTGGGATCCATTCCTTTAAGAGATCTTTGAAAATATACTTCTCTTTCTCACCACCTGGGGTAGCAACAGAAAGCTCAAACCACAGGAGTAATGTATCATAAGGTTCCCTGGGAACTGTCTGGACTCCCTGGAATTCCAGAGGAGGGTACAGAGTTACAGAGATAAAACTCTGATGGATTTTTTTTAAGTAAGCTCTATGCCCGATGTGGGGCTTGAACTCATGATTCTGAGATCAAGAGTCACATGCTCTACTGACTGAGACAGCCAGGCGCCCCCAAAACTCTGATGGATTTTAAAACTTAGCACTTCAGATTTTAAAAGGATTTAATCAAGTTCTGTCAGACTCATTATCGTTATATCCCTTCTCTACCCTAAAGATACAGGAGTTATGCCATGAAATGGGGCAACTATTCACCAGAGTATTTCCCCAAAGTCCTATAAATCCTGTAAATGTTTACCTGGGATTATCTGAGAGTCGAAGGTAACACCTCACTACGTGCTTCAGCAGACGGGCGGAAGGCTCTTTGGATAGCTGCAGGACCATCTTACCCTGTTTTCCCCCAAAATGGGTTGGGGTAGGAAAAAAAACACACAAACACAAAATAATCCCAGTTGACATCAGAGATCAGATATTTTAAGAATCATTATACAAGGTTCCAGGAAGCTGTTCAGTGTCAGCTGCAAAGGGACTAAGCTGTGTGATCATAAGTAACTATAATGGGAGTAGACAAAAGAACTCACCAAGATCATGGCAACGTGGGAGAAACGCTCGTATGTCTGACATATATATGCCAAACCTGTGTCATCTAAGAGGATCTTCTGGAGGATGAATGTGGCAACCTGGAGTAAAAACAAAAATGGAGTCCAAAATGTTGCTCAGACTTGTCTTCCAATGATCAATTCATCTTCCAGGAAGAATTGTGAATCAGAAAATGAAGCAGAGACCCTGACAATATGCACAACTTAGTCAACAAGATATGCACTTACAGCTTAATCAAAATAATAATAATAATAAGCATTACCACAGTGAATACTTAATATGTGCCAAAATATTTCCTAAAGGCATAACATGCTTTTTCTTCTTTTCTTTTTTTTTTTTTCAAGATTTTATTTCTTTGACAGCGAGAAACAGTGAGAGAGGGAACATAAGCAGGGGGAGCAGGAGAGGGAGAAGCAGGCTACCTGCAGAGCAGGGTGCCCGATGTGGGGCTCGATCCCAGGACCCTGGGATCATGACCTGAGCCGAAGGCAGACGCTTAACTGACTAAGCTACCCAGCTGCCCCACTTTATATTCACAATAAACCTATGAGGTAGGTACCACTGTTACTCTCTTTTTACATAAAAGGGTAGGTTCTGGGTAATTACCAGATTCTTAAAAATGTAGGTACTTTTTCAGTTATCGAACCCCGACTATGTGCCAGGCATAAGTGCTAATCAATAACTTGTCAGGTTAAGGTCCCAAGTGACAAAGCCTCTAAGTCGTGGAGTTGAGATCCAAACCTACTCTGAATACAGAGCTTTTTTTCTTTTCCATGGGCCATGAGTTTAGAAATTTAGCTGTGCCTCATCTCTTCCCAATGAGGTAAGTAAAGCTTTTCCTATTCGTGTTGTGTATGTGTGTACAATTTATTCACACCTACTTTTTTTTAAAGTGGGCTCCATGCCCAGTATGGAGCCCAATGCAGGGCCCGAACTCATGACTCTGAGATCAAGACCTGAACTGAGATCAAGAGACAGTTGCTTAACTGACTGAGCCACCCAGGTGCCCCAAGCTTTTCCCACTCTTAAAAGATCTTTAATAATTAAGATTTTGAAGCCTCCCTTCTAACACTATTTCAGCAATAGTAAAGAATACCTCAATTTAAACTCATTAACTCTTGCACAGAAGGGACTAAAAAATACTAGTTTAATTCAAGTCAAACAATTATTTTAATGATTCCCTTCCTTGGCTGCTCATTAGAACCAACTGTGGCAATTATTTATTTTATTTTACTATTTTACTTGGGTATAAAATTGTGGTTGGGCTAAATAATGGCCCCCAAAGATATCCAGGCCCCAGTAACCAAACTATGTGAATGCTACCTCCTATGGCAAAAGGGACTCTGCAAATGTGGTTAAGGATCTTGGGGACAAGGGTGCCGGGCTGGCTCAGTTGGAAGAGCACATGACTCTTGATCCCAGGGTTGTGAGTTCAAGTCCCATGTTCGGCGTAGAGATTACTTCAAATTAAAAAAAAAAAAAAGATCTTGGGGAGATGAATCATTCTGGATTATCCAGGAGGGCCTTAAATGTAATTACAAGTGTCCTGATAAGAGAGAGGTGGAGGGAGATTTGACCACATAGGAAAAGGCGATATGACAGAACACAGAGATTTGAACATGTTACACTGCTGGCTTTGAAGATGGAAGAGGGGATCATGAGCCAAAGAATGTAATTCTTGAAGCTGGAAAAAGCTAAAAAGGGATGCTCCTAGAGGCTCCAGAAGGAATGTTGCCCTACCAACACTCTGACTTTAGCTTGGTGAAACTGATTTACAATTTCTAAGTTGCAGAACTCTAAGAAAATATATTTGTGTTGTTTTAAGCCACCAAGATTGTGGTATTTGTTATGGGAGCAAGAGGAAATATACACAGTAAAATGTGTATAGTGCATATACATTTTTACCTATGTACACATTTATGAACCACAACCAGATTAAAATATAAAAGATTTCCAGCACTCCAGGAGATTCCGTTGTGCCTTTTCTCAGTCAATACCCTTCCCTGAGCGGGGTGCCTAGAGCGCTCAGTAGGTTAAGTGTCCAACTTTCGCTCAGGTCATGATCTCAGGGTTCTGGGATCGAGCCCCACATCAGGTTCTGTGCTGAGTGGGGAGTCTGTTTCTCTCTCCCTCTGTCCCTCCCCCTGCTTGTGCATGCTGTCTCTCAAATAAATAAATCTTAAAAAAAAAAAAAAACCCTTCCCTGAGAAGTAAATATTATTCAGACTTACCCCCACTAATTGGTTTTGCCTATTCTTGACTTTCACATAAATGGAATCATACAGTATGAATTCATGTATGTGCTGGCTTCTTTTGCTCAATATAATCCCTATGAGCATCATCTATGTTGCCTATATATCAGTATTCTTCCTAATTACTGTGGAATTTATTTTGTGGCTATACTATAATTTATCTTTTATGAATAAGGCTACTATAAACATTCTTATACATACTGTGATGGACACAAGAACTCATTTCTCTTGGATATATCCAAGAGTGGGACTGCTGGGTCACAGCGCAGGATTATGTTGATAGTGGATACTGCCAAATAGTCTCCAAAATAGTTATACCATATACTCACCTAGGGGGACTTTTTAAAAAACACCAATGTCCAGACTTTACCATCATAGAGAATGATTCAGGAGGTCAGAGATGGGGCCTGGGCATCTCCATTTTTAAAACACTTCACTGGGGCGCCTGGGGGGCTCAGACAGTTGAGTGTCTGACTCTTGATTTCAGCTCAGGTCATGATCTCAGGTTTGTGAGATCAAGCCCCGAGTTGAGCTCTGCACTGGGCATGGAGACTGCTTAAGATTCTTTCCCTTGGCTCCCCCCCCACCCCCCGCCCGCACACCCATCCTCCCCTCAAAAAATAAAAACAAAAACCACTTCACAGGTTGAGACCCTCTGCTTTACTGAGTACCTATTACAGTAAGGTGTTAGACTACATACTGTACATAAAAAGCAAATGTGGTAAGGTTTCTGCTTACATGGAGCAAAGGAAGGTAGCCAGGAGCTAGTCATCACACCAAACAGGATATGCCATATAAGCAAGCTAATGGGAACCTGTATGCATTCAGAATGGATTAACTCAAGTAATGCGCAAAGAATGTAAATAGAGGAGGGATCATTAGAATGGAGTTCCTGAAAAAGGGAGAGATGTAACAAAAGAAAGCGGTCTTTTTCTACCCCGTCCACAAGAAGCCAACTTGAAAACCTATTTATAGGCAACCACTAATGTAAGATGACAGAGTACAGTTGTATCCATTCTGATCTTGTCCCAGAAATCCACTGAAATTAACAAAACTCCCTAAAATTAGGGAAGAAATGAGAGAGGAAAAACATGCACATAGATCCACACGTCACTTACCTTTTATGTGTTTAAGCAGAAAAATGAATACAGAGGTATAAATACCTCCCTAACAAACATCTACCAGACTGGTAAATGGGATGGAAAATATTTGGAGATAAAATATTTGATTTAAAAGCTCCCAACATGAGCTCCTACCACCTCTCTTTCCATCCATTATTTTTAAACAAATAGTGATTTCGGACAGAATTGCTCCCAATTGAAAACTTTTGCAAAGATATACCCGGAGAAGAGGTAACAAGTAATAATTACCTACATTTTCAAAGAAATCAAAGAAAACATGGATTTTAAAAAACATCAAAAAAAAATTCAAAGAGGATAAAAATTTCAAAGAAGAGCTGAAAACACATGAGAAGTGAGAGGGCAACCACGGAAAAAAATCAGTACAGAATTAAACTGTAACATGCACACATATGAACTACTTCTGGAAGGATACAAGAAAGTGGTAATACTGGTTACCTGTAGGGAGAACTGAGAGGCTGAGGTAGACTTATTTTTATTTGTACTACCTGAATTTGCTACTTTATATGTGTATCATATGTTTAAAGTTCATTTATTTTTTTAAGTAATCTCTATACCCAACATGGGACTTGAATTCATGAACCTGAGATCAAGAGCCATGTGCTCCTCTGATTTCCACGTGCCCCTGTATTGCATGTTTTTTTTTTTTTTAAAGATTTTATTTATTTATTCATGAGAGACAGAGGGAGAGAGAGAGAGAGAAGCAGAGGGAGAAGCAGGCTCCCAAGGAGCAGGGAGCCCGATGCAGGACTCGATCCCAGGACCCTGGGATCATGACCTGAGCTGAAGGCAGATGCTTAACCATCTGAACCACCCAGGCGCCCTGCCCCTGTATTGCATGTTAAAAATAAAAAATTTTAGGGGCGCCTGGGTGGCTCAGTTGTTAAGCATCTGCCTTCGGCTCAGGTCATGATCCCAGGGTCCTGGGATCAAGCCCCGCATTGGGCTCCCTGCTCCCTGGGAAGCCTGCTTCTCCCTCTCCCACTCCCCCTGCTTGTGTTCCCTCTCTCACTGTGTCTCTCTCTGTCAAATAAATAAATAAAATCTTAAATAAATAAATAAATTTAAAAATCATTACATCTGCTTATATCCAACTCAGCATTATTCACTGAATTAAAAAATTAATTCAATATGAGTGAGCATACTTTAGAAGCAGAGGTAGGATATTGCTAAAAATAGTCAGCAACATCGAAAGTAGCCTTGAGGAAAATCACCTGACATAAAATAAAAAAGCAGAAAGCTACTAGAAGGGGAAAAAAGATAGGAAAGATATACAATATAGCATAACTGATGTTGTTGGAGAGAGGCCAAAACAAATTAAAAACTATAAAAATTAACAAGAGACACAAAGAGTAGGCTCTTCCAAAAAAACAAACTGATAGAAGATTATCAAATGAACTAAAAAATAATAAAAGAAGCTTACAGACATCCACACAGAAAAGGCAAATTCACCAAGAAAAGGAAAAACTTAGGCTGGCCCAAGATTTCACTGTATATTCAATATCAGACGACAACAGAGTTCTGACAGGGAAAATCAGGTAAGAGTTTTATACCCAGCCATGTTGTCATTCATAGTTAAGGAGCAAAGTAAGTAGAAGCTCAAGTACGTATAGTATACACTTGAGTATGCATTAAAAAATGTCTGGATTAGGGGGTGCCTGGGTTGTTCACTCTGTTAAGTGTCTGCTTTTGGCTCAGGTCATGATCCTAGGGTCCTGGAATCGAACCCTGTATCAGGCTCCCTCCTCAGGGAGAGAGCCTGCTTCTCCCTCTCCCTCTGCCTGCCACTCCCCCTGCTTGTGCTCTCTCTCTCTCTCTCTGACAAATAAATTAATAAAATCTTAAAAAAAAAAAAAGTCCCCTCTTACTGAGCAGGGAGCCTACTTCTTCCTCTCCCCCACTGCTCATGCTCTCTCTCTCTCTCTCTCAAATAAATAAATTAAAACAAAAAAAGTCTCGAATAATATACCTTTGGAGAAGTAGTTTCAGAGAAAAGGGAGAAATTAAGTGTTTAACTTTATATTCCTCTTAAGGGTTGGGGTTTTTAAATGATCCTTTTTTAACAATTTTTATCTGAAAGAAAAAATAAATACATAGAAGTTTCAAGAAGCCTGAAGGGACACAGAAAATGATCCTAGGACCATAAATAGTCCAAGAGCCAACACAATATAGAAACTACAATGAAAAAGCACATACCGTTTTAGAAAGTTCACTTCCAGATTCCATAATGCGCAAACACAAAGGGATAATTTCTGTTGTCAATAAAAAGTTGATTACTTCCTGCTCATCCGTTTTCACTAGGGCCCCTAAAGAAAATATGGACAAACAAAATTATTTCAGAGTCAGGTTTTTAATTAAAATGAACTTTGTAGGGTTCATCCAGCTAGTTGTGGAACTTAAATAACAGAACACAAACTAGGGTCCACGTCAGAGGATCAGATTCATACTGCTATTAAAAAAAAAAAAAAAAAAAAGAGGAAGAGAAAGCACAGGTTGCTTGTACCAGCATTTCAAAGATCAGGTACCAATTCTGGTCCATCACACAGTCAGCAGCAGGTCAGCCCTCTAAATCATTTTTCTATTACTCCTGGTAGACAACCACACAATAATATCACCATCTATTCTCCATTTATTTTAGGTTAGAGAGAAGAATTCTGTATCAGTATAAAGGGATATTCCCAGGTAGCAAAGAAACGGTGTCAGTTTGAATCCCTATTGCACAATGGACATAAACAAACATTGCTTCTTGGTTAACTGTCACTCTCTCCAAAGAGTGCAAACATGGTAGGATGTACCCAAACAAGAAACACACACACACACACCTCAACTCTAATTCTAGTTCCACAACTAGTTTACCTAAATTTGATAGAGTTACCTTCTCTTTATAGGCCTGTTTATAAAATAAGAGTTGGAACAAATGATTTTTAAAATTCATCCCAATTCTATTGAGTTCTAACCTGACACCACTGACCAGGTAACAGACACAGTTCAGTGTTAATCTTCTCCATTCTGTATAGAGGGAAGCAGAACTCCATTAAACAAATCCCCAAGCTGCCCAATGTATCAACTAGCTTTTATATGAAAGGCCTAGGTTAATCAGATCTGTAACAACTAAAATCACTTACTTCAGAAGAGAAAGGAGTATCATGTAACAAGAACTGGCAATCTACAAATGCTACATCTTTAAACACCATAGCAAACAGCATATACCATAATTTACTAATATGGCCTAAAGCAGATGTCCAATTACTATTTCATGTTGACTTTACACGTAGGTCTAAAATCCATTTGGAATTAATTTTTATAAAGTATAGATCGTGTTTCATTGTTTTACATATGGATATCAAATTGTTCCAGCACCATTTATTGAAAAGACTATCTTTTCTCCACTAAATTCTTTGCACCTTTGTCAAAAATGAATTAATCATATTTGTATGGGTCAATTTCTGGACTCCCCAATTCTGCTCCATTGATCTACAAGTCTAGCTTTTCTCCAATACCATGCTGTCTTGACAAATGGTTTTCCAGGTCTTGAAATCAGGTAATGTACATCTTCCACCTTTGTCCTTCTTTTTAAAAACTGGATATTCTAGGGGTGCCAGGGTGGCTCAGTTGGTTGAATGAATGACCGACTCTTGGTTTCAGCTCAGGTCATGATCTCAGGGTCCTGAGATCAAGCCCCATGTTGGGCTCTGCGCTCTGCTTCCGCTCTTCCTTTGCCCCTCCCCAGGCTCACACACACTCTCTAAAATAAATAAATCTTTAAAACAAAAAACCCTGAATATTCTAGTTCATTTGCCTTTCCGTATAAATTTTAGAAACAGCTTGTCAGTTTCTATATAAAAAAAATCCTGCTGGGATTTTGTTGGCATTGTTCTAAATATACATATGTATCAGTTTGGGGGAGAACTGACATCTCAACAATATCGAATCATTGATATACCAATTAATGAACATGATATATCTCCATTTATTTAGGTCTTCTTTGATTTCTTTCATCATTGCTTTGTAGTTTTTTAGCTACAGATCTTGCACATCTTTTTTAAGACTTACATCATGTTTTGGTGCTATTATAAATGTAGGTTTTTAAATTTTCAATTTCTGTTTTAGCTAGCACATAAAATAGGCAATCTAATTTTTTTCTAATTTGTATGCCCTTTATTTTTTCTCTTGCCTTACTGCAACAGGTAGGATTTCCAGGATGATACTGAACAGGAGTGGTGAGAATATTCTTTATTACATATATAATAGATATACATTATTATATGTATTATTATATATAATAATATATATTATTATCTTTGCCTTGTTCTCAATCTTAGGAATACAAAACATAGTTTTTCACATTAACTATGATCTTAACTGTAAGACTTATTTTTTAAAACTTTATCGGGTTGAGAAAGTTCCCTCTATTTCTACTTTGCTGGAGTTTTTAATCATAAATGGATGCTGAATACTATCAAAAGCTTTTTTTTTTAAGCTAAAGAAATGGGCATATGTTGTTTCTTCTTTAGTCCATTGATACATATTGACTGATGATTTTTTTTTTAAGATTTTATTTTTAAGTAATCTCTACACCCAATGTGGGGCTTGAACTCAAACCCTGAGAACAAGAGTCGCATACTTTACCAAATGAGTCAATCAGGCACCCCTGTATTTTTTTTTTTTAAGATTTTATTTATTTGACAGAGAGAGAGAGACAGCGAGAGAGGGAACACAAGCAGGGGGAGTGGGAGAGGGAGAAGCAAACTTCCCACTGAGCAGAGAGCCCGATGTGGGGCTCAAGATCCCAGGACCCTGGGATCATGACCTGAGCCGAAGGCAGAAGCTTAAGGACTGAGCCACCCAGGCGCCCTAGGCACCCCTGTATTGACTGACTTTTGAAAGTTAAACCATCATGCAATTATGGGATAAACCCACTTGGTCATGATGATCCTTTTTATATATTGTTGGACTTGATTTGTTAACATTTTGTTGAGAATTTCTACATCTATGTTCTTGAGGGATACTGGCCTATAGTTTTCTTATAATGTTTTTTTTTCTGGTTTTATTATCAGAGTAATTAATGCTGGCCTCACCAAGAGTTTAGAAGCCTCTATGTTCTGGAAAAGTTTTGTAGAATTGGTATTATTTCTTCTTTAAATTTTTGGTAGACTTCATCAGTGAAATCACTCGGGCCCAGAGTTTTCTATAATGGAAGGTTTTCAACTACAAAAACAATTTAATAGATGTAAGACTATTCCAATTATCTATTTTCTCGAGTAGAGTCCGGCAGAATGAAACTTTCATAAAATTTGCCCATTCACCCAAGTCATCAAATTTATGGGCACAGTTATTAACAGTAGTCATTATTCTTCTAATGTCTGTACAGTCTGTATAACATACACCCTTTCATTCCTGGAACTTGTAATTTGTGTTTTCTCTTTTTTTCCCAGTCTATCTGGTTAGAGGTTTATTAATTCCATTGAATTTTTTTCAGTAAAAAATTGGGGATGGGTGAATGGGTAAGGGTGGTCAAAAAGTACAAACCTTCTGTTATAAATAAGTCCTGCAGATGTAATGTACAACATTGTATTGCATATTTGAAAGTTGTTAAGATGATAAATCTTAAAGGTTCTCATCACAAGAAAAAAAATTTTTATAACTGTGTGGTGATGGATTTTTAAGATTTTATTTTTAAGTAATCTCTACACCCAATGTGGGACTTGAACTCACATCCCCAAGATCAGGAGTCCCATGCTCCACCAACTGAGCCAGTGCATGTGTGGTGATGGATGTTAACTTAATGTAGTCATCATTCTCCAATATATACATATATCAAATCATTATGCTGTACATTTAAAACTAATACAATGTTATATGTCAATTATATCTCAAAAGAAGGTCAGCTTTTGGTTTCATTGATTTTACCTACTGTTTTTCTGTTCTCATTTTCAATGATGTCTATCCTTTATTATTTCCTTCCTTCTGTTTAATTTGATTTGCTCCTTTTCCTAGTTTTCTTAAAGTGGAAAGCTTTGAAATTGATGACTTCTCTTCCTTTCTAGTATTACCATTTTATGCTATAATTTTCCCTCCAAGCCCTGCTTTAGCTACATCCTGTAAGTTCTACTATGTTTTTATTTTATTCATTTTCAAGTATTTTCTAATTTCTTATGTATCATTTCATTTATATTCAAACCTGTCTGATAACTTTTGAACTGTAAGCAAAAAGTCTAGGCCCAAATATTTACCTTCTGCTTGTACTCTCAACTGACTTGGAGAAATTAACTTTTGGAAAATATATGCAAGGGTAGACAATGGCTTAACACTGTCCCAATATCTTTTTTATCCCCCTACAGTTAACTTTATCCTAACATCTCCTAATGATCATCTAACTGTCATGGTCAAAAAACCAGCAGAAGTAGGATGATTTAAATCAGAATTAAGGATAGAAGTGCTTTCTTTTGGCTGGTACCTTGTTCATGTTTTAAGTCCTATATAAGAAATTTTCATAGCTTAAAAACAGCAATATACTGGGGGAAAATGTTTCTATATAGAGTATATTTGGATGGGATGTAAAAAACAGTAACATTAATTTGGAGTATAGGAGATAGGAGCTACTCCTTAAATGTACAATAAAATGTCTCTGAGAAATATGTGTCAGAAGTACTAAACTTTTAAACTGATAGGAACAGATACTACACTTGATCTTAGCCAAAATGCTGAGAAGCGATAGAAGTACTAAACTTTTAAAGTATACTTCCTGACCCATAGTTTATAATCATAGGGATATGAACACAGGTTGAACATACAAACAATAACCGAAGAAAACAAAGTTTGTACAATCAATGTTCTCATGGTTTGGTCAGTATGTGAAAACTATGAGATAAAGACATTGAGGGGAATTTGGAAAGAAACCTTCTTGAATATATTTATTTTTCACAAATCCAAAGACAAGTCTTTATTATCTGGGAGTCTGAGATCTGAAACAGCTAATATATTATTTTCTTGAGTAAAATGTACTTTAGACACATCTCCCATAATAAATATATGTAGGAACATTAATTTTGGCATAGAAAAATTCAACTAGGTGCAATAGAGGACAAACATCTGTAGTTATGGGAGGACAACTTAGAAGTTAGAAAGAGAAACAAAACAAAAAAAAAACAATGCAAATTCTTTTTTTTTTTTTGAGAGTGTGTGGGCTCAAGTGGGGGGGAGGGGCCGAGGGAGAGAGAGAAACCCAAGCAGGCACCCCACTCAGCACGGAGTCCAACATGGGACTCAACCTCACAACCCCGGGATGACGACCTGAGGTGAAATCAAGAGTTAGACACTTAACAGACTGAGCCACCCAGGCATCCCAAAAAAAACAACTCAAATTCTCATCTCTGTAATACTACTCTTTGTTGACTTCAGCTTGTTCTTTATTCTCCCTATGATTCCGGTAATTGTTTCTACACATATGCTGAATTTAATCCCAAATGTTGGGTCTCATACCTTTATCAACAACACTCAGAGTGGCACTTGATAAGAACCACTGTATTACTTATTTACTTATTACTTAATAAATATGTTGTTTATTACTATTTATTCATTATTATGTCCTCATTTATTAGTGAAAATAGACTCAACCTCAAAGACAAAAACAAACAATTGGTGAACAAAAGCTATAAAAGACAAAACACCTAAGATCACTATTATGAAGATTTCAGACCTGCAAAATCACCCCAATAACTTACCAATAACTCCAAGACTGGTTAGCCGAAGATACTCAAAGGGCCGCGTTTTGCTGACAGTGTGCAAAAAGGGGTACAAAAAAAGTGGGATGTGTGCTGCAAGAAATGCTGACCTGGAAGAAAAAAATAACCCCAATCAGGGCCCAGAGTTCATTTCTAAGGACTGTGAACATTCAATTTCCAGGTAGTTCATTCTGTAAGGCCTGTAACATTCCTAATCAAGGAATCTCCAGAAAAGAGTTACTAGTCATTAGTCTAGACCAGTGGTTCTCAGTTGGGGTGATTTTGCCCTCCAGGGTACATGTGACAATGTCTGGAGATATTTTTGGTTGTCACAACCAAGGGGGTGTTATTGGCATCCAGTGAACAGAGGCCACGGATGCTGTTAAACATCCAACAGTGCACAGGATAGCCCCCTTTCACCCCCTTCCCCCCACCACAAAATCTAGCTCAAAATGGCAACGTCAAGGTTAAAAAAAATCTAGTGTAGGTCTATGCTTAAGAAAATACACGATTTTCCCTATAATCAGCACCAAGTACCTCAAAAACTGATAAAATATCCAACTGTGGATTTTAATAGGTCATAAAATGCCATTAAGTGCCCACAAGATTCTCCTAGGTGCCTTCCCTCACCTAATTTATGACTGAATAATAATATTCACAGGTACAGTCAGACAAAACCTTATAAACCAAGATGAGAAAACAAAGCAGCCATGATCAGATTTATCTGCTATGTTTAAATGCATACCGTTCTTTTTCTGTTAGAGCAGTTCAGATACACTAAGTATTTGGAAACATTTTAAAGATTTTATTTACTTATTTTAGAGAAAGAGCACACGCAGACGGGGAGGAGCAGAAGGGGAGGGAGAGGGAGGGTAAAGAATCTCAAGCAGATTCCATGCTGAGTGTGGGGCCCAACTTGGGGCTCGATCTCACGACCCCGAGATCATGACCTGAGCTGAAACCAAGAGTTGGAGGCCTAACCGACTCAGCCACACAGGTGCCCCTCTAAAAACATTGTAATCTGAAGCTAATATGTCAGGCAACTAATACAGAACCAATCTATTACTTTGTATTATTTATAGTTAACTAACGTTGTGGAAAAGCACTCTAAATTTTTAAAACTCAAAGTACTCTTGCATTTTTCTTAAGTGCTTAAGAATAATTTTCATAGTAACTTCTCTAAAGTTCTGCAATGTCAGTGCCAACCTAGCACTCAGATTTTGTAATTGATAAAGAGACAAAAGACTTCAGTAAGATGACTGTTAAGTGCCTTAGAACCGTAAAGGTCACAAAACAGATTACTGAACAGGATTTCCCTTTTCTTGTCAAATGAAGCAGGTCAACTGGCATACCAATTCTGATCTATTATAAGGTTGCCTAGGATTTTGTGTTAAGAAAGATTCTGAAGCCAAATCTAGGTTCAGTGGGAAAAAAAAATGCTGGGTTCAAATATTTACTGAATTCCTAGTGAATGCCATGTACTGTGCCTCACATAGTGATGCCTACCATGGATTCAGGAGGGACAAATATCTACATGCCTGACCTTTCTTGAGATGTGAACACCACCCTTTTATTTTTATTTTTTTTAATAGTAAACTCTACCCCCAACGTGGGGCTTGAACTCATGACCCTGAGATCAAGAGTCACATGACCTACTGACTGAGCCGGCCACAGGCCCTGTGAACACTCATTTAAAGTTCATTGCTATGAATGGGTCAAAAGTAAATGAGACAATGGATTATCATTCAGCCTTAAAAAGGAAATTCTGACATATGCTATAATATGCATGTTATGCTAAATGAAATAAGCCAAGCACAAAAAAACAAATACTGAATGATTCCAATTAATTGAGGTATTAGAGTAGTCAAAATCAAAGAGACAGAAAGGAAAATGATGGTTACCAGGGGCTATGGGAATGGGGAGTTATGGTTTAATGGGTATCATTTCAGTTTTATCCAGTGAAGAGTTATGGAGATGTATGGTGGGGATGGTTGCCCATTATAAATATATTTAATACTACTGAACTCTAGGCTTAAAGATGGTTGAAATGGTAAGTTTATGTTATATAGATTTTACCACAATAAAAAAAAAGACAAAAAAAATTTATAAAAGAACATGTTAAACAATACTGTACTGTTACTACATGAAAACTTGGTTAATTAGAGAAAGAAATTCTTCAGGAAAAAAAAAAGCAAATGAAAATCCTGAAGATCCACATCCACACACATGCTTCCTACTCCTACTGCATGCCCTTCCTCTCATCATTCAGAAAAGACCGTATTTGATACAAACCTCCATCACCAGGCTCATCAAAGCGCTTACCTGGTTTCTGGGTGTGACGCCACACATTGCAGCAAAGCCAGAGCATTGCAAACTCTATTAGATTGGTGTGCTGTCAAGGTGGGGGGGTTGATAGATGGATAAATATTTACAATTTCCTAAAAAATGGAAACCAGCATCAGATGAATAAATAACTACTTCAAAATTAATTTCCATGGTATTAAAGCAAAAACCCTACAAACCCCCAACCCGTAATTCCATATATCCTGCAAGAACTGAATCATCAAAGTGCGAGCAAAAATAAACAAATAATGGTCCTATTTTTTCATCACAAATATACCTGAGACTATGAGACATTTCTACGCAGGTCTCTAGGAAGATTCCTCTGGAGTCAAGTGTGGTCACCTACACTTCCTCTTATACCCAGCATCTGCTGAGACCTTCATTTGAGGGGCTATGGCTGTTATTGTTATAATCCCTTCTTTTTGTTAACACCCTGTTTTGAGTTACAGTGGTAAGATAGTTGGCCAGATAGCAAGTGTCAGTAAATCAACCACAGTGACTCATAAAGAAGTCTGAGTTTGGTCAGGTAGCAACTGCAGACAGGGAGAGATAAGAACAGGAGTATACGCATGGAGATACGTACAAACAGCAGTGAATATGTGTACTCTCTGTCCAAAGGGGATGATCTGCTGTAAACAATTCTTTTTATTTTAATTGTAAAACTTTTATTGAAAATGTAAAGATAAAAAGGATTAGTTTTAGGGATTAAGAATACACTTATTGTATTAAGCAGTGAGTACAGAATTATTCAATCGTTGAATCATTATATTGAATACCTGAAACTAATAGAAACTAATGTTAATTATACTTTAATTTAAAAAAAGATTAGTTTCTTGGCTACATGAAGTAGGAACTGAATATAAATTTATTTAACAGATTTGAAAAATTAATTATTAGGAATTTTAGACAATACTTTAAAGGATGAGTATTCCATTATCTTGGTATCTTAGGATTATACTGTATCAATTTATTCTTCACAAATGACCATTATAGTCAGAACCACATCAGTGATTTATTCTTTAATGTAGAAGCATACCTATCTCTAATCCTACAGCTGTTATATCTATATCTTAACATTTCTGTTCACCAGAATATACCCTGCAGTTCTTATATTTTACCTTCCACCTTTTCTCCTCTGTCACCTAGAAATGTCTTGTAGTATTCCTAAAGCCGTGCTGCTCAAAGTGTGGTTCTCAGACTGCCTGCATCAGAATGACCTAAGAACGGGGCAGGTGCTTGCTAAAAATACAGATTTTCATTTTATTTATTTATTTACTTATTTATTATAATTTTTGTGTTATTATGTTATGTTAGTCACCATACAGTACATCATTAGTTTTTGATGTAGTATTCCATGATTTGTTGAAAAATATAGATTTTTAATCTCAGACTAAATAAATCTTTTGGGTAAAATCTATGAACCTGCATTTTGACAAGCACCTTAGACTTTTCCAAAACAGATTCTTACAAATGCTAACATTTAAAGAATCATTCTACTAAAGTCTTCAAAATCATTTGAGCAAAGGCAGAGAGAAAGAAGTGTGATGAACAGGACTGGACTGCAATTCACAGATATATACCCACCTGTAAAAGTGCTGCAATAGTACCAAATGAATGCCACAGCATGGGTGCAAGATCAGGGACAGATTCTCGCTTCTTACTCAGCTCCAGCAAAGCATTTTCCCTTGTCTCAGGACTGGACAGCTCATTGATCCACTGATAGATTTTTTCTCTATCTACCTGAGCCAATGCAGTAGGCACCGGCTTTAAGTAAAAACAAGAAAGTGAACATGTGAATTTCATTAGAGTCAAACCAAGTCTTACTTTGCTTCAGAAGGAATATATTTTTCCTAAATACCAGAGGAGCTTTTCTAAATACATACACTTAAGTCAATCTATCAAAATCTAAAATGCATACATCCTTTAATAATTCTATGTTTAGGAATTTATCCCATAGGTACACTTGGGCTGTACTGAAGACATACCAGAATGTTTACTGTTGCACTGTTTTAAAAGCAGAAAACTTGAAATAGTAAATATCTATCAACTAAGGATGGGTACATCTTTATTTGTAGTATTATGAAGCCCTTTTTAAAAAATAGCTCTACATGTGCTGATACTAGATAAAAAAAACCAAAAATACAGAACCATATATATGCTTCCATTAATATACTCAAGTGTATTCTTTTTTTTTTTTAAGATTTTATTTATTTATTTGACAGAGAGAGAGACAGCGAGAGAGGGAACACAAGCAGGGGGAGTGGGAGAGGGAGAAGCAGGCTGCCTGCTGAGCAAGGAGCCAGATGTGGGGCTTGATCCCAGGACCCCGGGATCATGACCTGAGCTGAAGGCAGACACTTAACCATCTGAGCCACCCAGGCGCCCCTACACAAGTGTATTCTTATATATTTATATACAATGTTTCTAGAATGACACGTAGGAAACCTAACAGTAACAACTACAACAAAAAACTGTAATTACTGCCAAGGTTGGAACCTAGATGGGAGATTTTTTTTTTTTTTTAAGATTTTATTTGAGAGAGAGAGCGAGCGGGAGAGACAGCATATGCTGCGTGCATGAGGCCAGGGGTGGGGGGCTGAGGGGGTGGAGGGAGCAAAGGGGGAGGGAAAGGGGAAGAATCCAAGCTGACTTCTCACGCAGACCCTAATGCAGGGCTCAATCTCAAGACCCTGAGATCATGACCTGAGCTGAAACCAAGAGTTGGGGGGGGGTCAACCAACTGAGCCACCCAGGCACCCTAATTTACTTTTCATTGCATACTATAAAATCTTTTGCATAGTTTAAACTTTTTTTTAAGCATATGGCTATAATAGTCTCTGAAAGAAAAAAAATTTACACCCTCCCCACCCATTGCTGGTCCTTCCCCAGTAATTCCAGCCTCCCCCTCCACGGAACAGAAAAACTATGTAATTTGGAAAAGCTCCCTAGCTTCTAATGATTCTTATACATACTCTACCTCCACCCCTTTCAGAATCATTCATTACTTACTCATGTAGGGGCCATACAGAGAATTCTTTCATTATTGTGCCAAAGCATCACACCATTCCAAAAAAACCTGAACATTTCTATAATTCTCCATACTTGTCAAACAGCCTTGTGACCTCTGTTAAGTTCCTTAATTACTCTTCTCTGGAAAATAAGATAATAGACTAGAAAAATGATTACCATTGCTATTTCTAGCTCTCATGTCCTAACATATTCATGATTTCTAGCTCTATTTTCTCTATTTCCAGTATTTTCTCACTTAATTCCCCCAAGCAAGGGGAATAGATGGGTAGATAGGGTGAGTAGGTAGAAAAAAGGCAACTACACTTATAGAGGAGATCACTAACACTCAGAGGAATTAACCTGCTCAATTCACCCAAGTATGAAACTGTATATTCCAGTGCCTTCTTGAACTGCATCACACAGCTTCCCAGGGTATTTACATGTTCCCACTATACCTTAGTGTGACAGAATGATGACCTTACCATTGTACAGATGGAAAGATGAGGAACAGAAAGGACAACCATCTTTGCTGAAGAACAAAAGTTAAGACAGACTATGAGGTGTACTCACAATTACTTTACCCAAGCTGAACAACAGCCTTCTATAAATGGAAGCTTGATTATAAGCTTTTAGCTTAATGTTTATCATTTCACTCGCTTGACAGAATGAACCACAAGGTGTTCTGCTAAATGGACTGAAATACCACGCAGCTCAAGTCTTCTTTAAGTGCCTCAGAGTAATCTGTTGAAAGGTGCTTTGTAACTCCCATCAGTGATGCTCCTCCAGGAAACACAGGCTCCCGAAGCAACAATCTGAAGGGCAGGGTAGTTCTTCCCATCTCCCAACAGCAAAAGCAGTACTGACCAAGCACTTGCCCTTTCCAGGCTGCTACAGATAGGCCCTCAACTTAAAAAATTATTTTTGGAAATGTAATTCCCACCAGAAGACAGGGTATGTTTATTTAGAGTATTACATCACCTTAAAAGCTTAGTGGAAACAAGGGCTAAAATTTTAGCTTTGGGTTTCCTGCCCAGTCTCCTGGACGACCCACAATCCAGTAACTAAAGGGGCCTCAGAGACACTCCTCCAGGAATATAGTATCTATCCTGATTAGTCATTACTCATTCAACTCTCCCTGAAGTTCTGTCGCCCTAATACCACCATCAGTAAGCTCTATTGCCCCCACTAGAGCCAGCCTGTAACTTGTATCTGGAATCCCTATCCTCACGTTGCCCTGGGGAGACCCAGATGAACAACAAAAGGATGGACTTGTAGCCACCAGTCTAGCATATCATGGCTTCTGGACACTAGGCCCCACCCCCACACAGTCCATTTCCAGAGCTGGCCTGACTCCAGGAAAGAGATGGTGCCCCTGCAGTGATGTTAACACCCTGGAGGGCCAATGCCTGGTGACAACTTGGGTACCTAAGGTCACGGGCACCTGCTGCCAGCAATATTCCAACTTTTGAGGCTACTTATGGAGCTGCAGCCTCCACAGGGCTTTGGTTCTAAGAGAACTAGGGGCTCTGTAGCCATTCTAGCAATGGGAAGGCAGTGAGGGCAATTTGTTTCCAGGAAATACTTGGGATAAGGACACTCCTTCACATCATCCCTGGTGAATTTTGCTCCCAACTTAATAGCAGGACTTACTTTAAACACACTGAATACCTGTTTGTTACGGGATAAATACAATTACTTCTGAAAATAAAAATGGGAGCTAACACGTATAGTGTTTACTCTGTCAGGCACTGTCCTAAATAAATACTTGTCACCACCCTCATTTTATAGAGGAACAGAGAAGTTATTTAACACTTAAGTGCCAAAGCCAAAATTTGAACCCAGGCAGCCTGGCAACAAAGTCTACTCTCTTAACTGCTTTGCTAAGGCTGCTGCTCACCTCCCAAAAAGATTAGGTCTGATCTAAAGATAACTTTCAAAAAACAAAAACAAAAAAACTATTTCCTGTGACCTAGACAAGAGACAGGGAACATGTAAACATCACAGACAAAAATTAAATGTTACTGCTGTGAGTTCAGCAGAATCTGAAAACAATCAGTACTATGAATGTGAAGAGAAATTTTTGACTTAACTGAGATTACAAAGTACTTGATAATCATTTAAATGAGGAAGTCAGTGAGATAGTCTGACATAATTCCCTATGTCAAATCATGGTTCATATGTGAATAATCTAGCTAGTGATAGCCACTAACGCACACTAACACACACAGCCCACCCCCACATACATAAACAGGTAATTTTATAACACATGCAGAAGTTCAGTTATTTTGGAGAATAAAAGGGAAAATATTTTTATATTTTCAGTTACATATTGATTTATGTACAGAGGACTTCTGAACGTGGGTTTGAACTGCACACGTCCACTCACGCGGATTTTTTTCGATACAGTACAGTACTCTAAAAGTATATTTTCTCTTCCTTATGACTTATTTTCTTCTCTCTACTTTATTATAAGAATATAGTATATAGGGAGCTGGATGGCTCAGATGGTTGGGCGTCTGCCTTCGCCTCGGGTCATGATCCCAGAGTCCTGGGATCAAGTCCCGTGTCGGGCTCCCTGCTCCTTGGGAGCCTGCTTCTCCCTCTGTCTCTCTCTCTCTCTCTCTCTCTCTCTCTGTCTCTCATGAATAAATAAATTAAAAAAATCTTTAAAAAAGAATAGAGTATATAACATTTATAACCTACAAAATATGTGTTGATCAACTGTTATCAGTAAAGCTAGTAGTCAAGAGTAGGCTTTAGGAGGTAAGTTTTAGGGGAGTCAAAACTTACATGCAGATTTTTGACTGTGTGGGGGGGTGGGGTCAGCACCCCTAACCCCCACCTTGTTTAAGGGTCATCTGTATTAATACTAACAAACAATTGATAAAATACTTTGGACATTATCCTTGAATAAATTTCCCAAGCATAACTCCAGCATCTCACTAGATCTTGATGGTAATAAAACCCGCAAATGTATCTTACTCTCTTTCTAAATCCCAAGGATCATTTAGGTATACCTTTCCTAAAAATATAAGAAACAGAACTGTACTGTACACTTTATTTATTTACGTAGGTATGTATTTTTGAGAGAGAAAGCATGTCTACCCAAGCAGGGCAGAGGGAGTTTGTTTGTTTGTTTGTTTGTTTATGATTTTATTTATTTGACAGAGAGAGCGAGAGAACACAAGCAGGGGGAACAGTAGAGGGAGAGAGAGAAGCAGGCTCCCCGCCAAGCAGGGAGCCTGATGTGGGGCTTGATCCCAGGACCCTGAGATCATGACCTGAGCCGAAGGCAGACGCTTAACCATCTGAGCCACCCAGGCGCCCCAGTTTTATTTATTTTTAAATATTTTATTTATTTATTTGAGAGAGAGAGAGAGAGAGAGAGCACGAGCAGGGGGAAGAGGGAGAAGCAGGCTCCCCATTGAGCCAGGAGCCCCACACGGGGCTTGATCCCAAGACCCTAGCATCATGACTTGAGCCAAAGACAGATGCTTAACCGAATGAGCCACCCAGGCGCCCTGAAGGAGAGAATCTTAAGCAGGCTCCATACAAAGCACGGAGCCCAATGTTGGGTTTGATCTCACAACCCTATCAGGACCTCAGCCGAAACCAAGAGTCAGACACTTAACTGACTGAGCCACCCAGGCACCCCGGTACACTTTTTAAAACATGGTTTCATTTAATGGTCAGAACAACCCGGTTATTATCCTCATTTTACAACTGATGAAACTATGAGTAAACCATAGCAGGTTTCCTCCTCTTCCCATTCTCTATTTAAAGATCACCTCTAAAGATTCCTAATCCAATTGCTACAATTCTTTTAATTTATAATTTACTAATACATTTCTGAGACTGTGGCTGATAGGGAACTCCATCTAGTAGCACATACTGTTCAGTGGCTGATAAGCAATTCACCTACGACTTCTCTATTGGAGACTACTTTAACACATTAAAAATAATAGCAGGATACTACCACAAGAACAGGGGTTAACACTTCTTAATCACATGAAATCTATGGATCTCTTCCTCAGAAAAATATACAAGCACAAATGGTTTTGCACATAATTTCTTTTCCACAGAATTTACACATAATTTCAAAGAATTCACAGACCCTATGAAACCCATCCATGGATCCAGAATTAAAAACCTGTTTATTAAGCTAAAGAACAGGAAAGACCTCGATTCACATGTAACTATACAAAAGTACAATAAGTGGAACATACCCTGGATTGGGAGCCAGAAATGGCTTCAAAACACAGTTTTGCCATTTCTATAATTGTGTGACCTAGCATAAGTCATTTACTTTTCCAAGCCTCAATTTTATCATTGGTAAAATGAGGGAACTATGATTACCAAAGTCTCAGGCGGCTCTAAAATCTTGGAAATTATCTTATTTAGCCCTTAGTTGTAACTGAGAAACTAACCTAAGAGCTCTTTTAAAAAGTTAATTATATCGAGGTTAATTTGCATAAAGTTTTAAGTATACCCATTTTACATGTATATTTCAATTTTGAGAAATCTATACACCTGAGTAACCACCACCACAACCAAGAGATAGATCTCTTCCACCATCCCTAAAAGTTCTCTAGTAAACCCCACACCCAGCCCTCCGCAACCATGGATAGGCCTTCTGCCACTATAGATTAGGTTTGCATTCTTGTATCAATGTACCAATCACTGTGGATTACTTCCCTTTATTCTCAAAATTCCAAGAGGAAACAAGTTCAGGGAGGTTTAAAAGACTCAAATTCACACTGTGAGTGCATGGCAGAATTAGATTCAAACTGCAGTCTACTTCCTTCTAGAATCAGTGAGCCCTACATGGTCTATAGGACTGAATTCACAATGATCCTTCCAAGTTGAAGAAATTATTTTTTAAGAACTCAATACAGAACTCTAAGTTTAATATTCTAATACAGCTCATTAATAGCTGGACTTGGATAAACAGTGGGTTCAATTACATACCAAAAACCAGAAAGTCATTTATGAGAAGTTTGATTTGGGCTATTAGTTGTCATCCTCAACGCTTATTTCCAAGATTAACCTCCTTAAAGTTAGTGGTCCTTTTCTTGTAACAGATATGTTTAAAAAATGTTTATATTATCAAAATTTAGGAGGGACTCACTCTCCTGTTTTCTGTTTAATGGTTTGGATATGATAAATGTATTTCAAATAACTTTTTTTTTTTAAGATTTTATTTCTTTCTCAGAGAGAGAGAGACAGAGGCAGGCAGAGGGAGAAACAGGCTCCCCGCTCAGCAAGGAGCCCGATGTGGGACTCGATCCCAGGACCCTGGGATCATGACCTGAGCCGAAGGGAGACGCTTAACCGACTGAGCCACCCAAGCGTCCCTCAAATAACTTTTTTCTTTCAACAAAGCTTACCAGAGGCAAGACATTTGCCCAAGTCAGTCATTAATGGTTAACTCTAAATGTCACAAACACAGGGTACTGACAGTTGGTCTTCCACCTCTGAACGATCTTGACTCCATGTGAAAAGGAGAAAGATATTTAGAACTTAAAAAAAAAAAAAGACCCACGTTATCCATAAATGGGAACAAAATATGACACACACCCCCATCAAGTAAATTAAAAAATTGATGTTGATGGCTTTTTTTAAACAGAAAATAACCAAATCTCTCAATACAACTTTATATTCAAGGGTGAAATACCTGTTGGTTTTCCTACCCATAAATATGTGACAGCAGATACAGAAAGAATGGCATAAGATTGAAAGGGAAATTATTTTCCTAAGTCTGGAGATGACTCAACATGTGCCTTTGGTGTCTACATAATGATGATAATCCAAGAAAACACACTTTCTAAATAATGCCAAAGGGAAATATTAAATTAGCTTAATTATCCTCATATCTTTGTAAGGGCCAGAATATTCTTCAAAATATCTTTTTTTTAAAAATGGAAGTGAACAAGAGATTAGGCAATTTGCTTAAAGTTTCAAAAGAAGATATGGGAGGAGACAGTGTTTAAATCAGATCCCTCATGGGCGCCTAGGTGGCTCAGTCGACTGAGCATCTGCCTTCGGCTCAGGTCATGATCTCGGGGTCCTAGGATTGAGCCCCACGTCGGGATCCCTGCTCAGCGGGGAGTTTGCTTCTCCCCCTCTCTCCCCTTCTGCCCTTCTCCCTGCTTGCACTCTCTCACATAAATAAAATCTTTTTTAAAAAAAAATAAATAAATCCGATCCCTCAGAGTGAGAAATTATATTTTATGGTAGCAATAATGACAATGTTAAAATGTATGCTATAAAGTATGACAAGAGTCTACTATATTCTGCATTTCTAGCCTAATAAACTACTCAAGAGTCAAAATTTAAGATACTTCCCAAATTCTCAGTTCTTCCCTCTAGTGAATAAAATCCTACACTCACGTGATCATATTCTCCTTTGATAGTACTATCTCCCTAGCTGATGATGTACCTGTTATTTTAAAAAAAGAGATAAATAAAAGTACACACAAGTATAAAACTCATCATCATTAAGCTAAAAAAAAAAAATCTTCTCAAGTGGCTTAGATTACTGCAGGCACTGTTGCATGTTACCATGGACTCTTCTCAGTTTCCAGTAATATAGACCATGACTGTCCCCTTACCAGATCAGAGTAATACAGGCAGTTTAGTCTAATAGAATGCATGAAGGATTGGGAAAGAGGTGGCTCAACTTTTCTATGCTTCAGTTTCCTCAGTGACCAAATAGTCTAGCGAATGAGTGATACAAAGGAACTTTTCAGAGCTTCTGTGGGAGCCCAATAGCATTAACAGATGAAAATGTATCTAAAAGCTTAAATTTTAAATCAGTGTAAAGCACTGCAAATGTAATTGAAGAAAGAAGTATTGAATATTTATCATAAGTAATGAACCACAGCTTTAATGGCTGTTCAAAAGATGCATTAGGTTGGGGCACCTGGGTGGTTCAGTTGGTTAAGCATCTAACTCTTGATTTTGGCCTAGGTCATGATCTCAGGGTTGTGGGATTGAGCCATGGGTCAGGCTCTGCACTCAGCAGGGAGTGTGCTTGAAATTCTCTCTCTCTCTCTGCCCCTCGGGAACAAGTGAAAATAAAAGGAGCTGAATAGGTAGAGAGTTTAGAGAGTCACAAGGAAAAGAGCAGTTTGGTATCAAAGTCTGGAGAAGACACAATCAGATTTTGGGAACTGGACAAGCCAAACTTAGAAGAATCCCTTGTGTAACCTGCCTCTCCCCTATCAGCAGCAACCTAATCTTTCTTTTTTTCCCCAAAGATTTTTATTTATTTGTCACAGAGAGAGAGCACGCGTGCACACACAAGCAGGGGGAGCAGCAGGCAGAGGGAGAAGCAGGCTCCTTGCTGAGCATGGAGCCCGATGCAGGACTCGATCCCAGATCATGACCTGAGCCGAAGGCAGATGCTTAACCAACTGAGCCACCCAGGTATCCCTCAGCAACCTCATCTTCTGACTTGCTTCTTCCCAAATTACATGTATAGTTTGGGAGAAGAAACAAAAAAGCTGGGTAAACTGCAATTACCTAATTGAAAGATATAAAGGTATACACTCTGAGTACTTACAAACACTTAGAAACATGGTGACAGGCGGTAGAGATGCCACTGGCCCTGGAAATGACAATGTATTCTACAGTCCAATCTTATTCAGCACACTTTTTCACTTTTTATATTTAAAGTAAAAGCATTTTTTTTAGTCCTCTATTTAGGTCATTTTGCCTGAGAATGCAATGTCAGTATACTACCCTGTCTTCAGTCACTTCATCTTGGCGGAACAGAAAAAGTGCGATTGGTTTTCAGAAGAGTGTGCTCAAATCATGATTTCATTTTCCCATTATGGCTATGTGTTCTCAGTAGTCACCTCCCTCATCTATACTTTTTCATCCAGCAAAGTATTTGAGCCCTTACTTTGTGCCAGGAACTGTCTGGGCACTTGGGGTAACCATGTAAACAGGACCCACAGGATCTCCATCCTTGCCCTTAAGAGGTAGAAAGTCAACAAACAAGTAAATACAAAAATGACAAAATTGAGATCAGCGCTGAGAAAGATATTTTTAACAGAGAAAAGTTGGGGGTTACAGAACTTCTTTAAATAGGGTGGTCAGAGAAGGTTACTCTAGGAAGATTTAGGCAGAGACCCCAGGGAAGAGGAGCCAGTTACACCCACATGTTGTGCGTGTATGTGCGTGTGCAGTTGGGGGTACGGTATGTGGTAAGAGCATCCCAGGAATAGAGATCAGAAAGTCCAAGTGGAGCGGAAAAGCGCAGGTATTAGGGATGGACAGGCGGCCCGTATGGCTGGAGCTTACGCTAGACCGCAAACGTCGGTAAGGACCCTATGGTACAGGGAACGCCTTACAGGCCACAGCAAGGAGTCTGGATTTTATCTAAATGCAACGGAAAGCCAAAAAATTACTTCAGATAGGTGAATTACACGATCCGTTTTTTTTTTTTTAAAGATCTCATTTTAGAGATGTGGGGGAAAGGTTTTAAGCGCAGAGAACCGTAATCAGACGTAATAATTATTCACTTCTCCCGGTCTCAAATTTTCCACCTGTAAAGCAAGTGGTGTGAGTTAGAAGCCATTTCCTTCCCGCTGCGAAGTGCCGGGGCAGTGAGTTCTGAGAGCAAGGGCCGTGTCAGACTGACCACGGAATTCCCCCTCACCGCCGCCGACGCCCAGCACGCAACCGGCACCCTGAAACTGTTGGTCAACGCAAATGAATCAATGAATGGCCTGCCCCGACCGCGAGGGAGGCGCTCCGGCGCGGGACCAGGCCCCGGGGCCGGAAAAGAACGCGATACGCGGCGTAGGAGGCCGCGAGAGCCGACCGGAGAGGAAAGTGGGGGCCGGCTCCACCACAGTCAAGGCGCGATGAGGAGGCCGGGACCTCGCAGATTGAGGGCAGGAGGAGCTGGACTCCGGGCCCGACGTGGGGTTCCTGGGACAGCAGGCCGAAACGCAGAGCTAAGGAGGGGGTCTGGGCCCAGGCTGGAACGCCCACTCACCGCAGCCGTCGCCAGGCTGTGCATGTTGGGAGCGGCCGCCGCTCTTCTCCCAGTGCCGGACGCGTCGGACCAGCGTCCCCGTTTCAGTGACTCTGCCGCCAAAGATGAACAGCCGCGGCAGCCGCCATCCGCCTCCGGCTTGCTCCGCCCCCTTCGCAGGCCTATGACCTTTCACCTCTGACCCCGCCCACACACCTCTTCCCGCCTCCTAGCTCTCGGTGGAGTTAATAGTCCCAGAGTATGTCCTTTGCCCCTTAAGATTCTGGGCCAGAAGGACGTCCGCCACCTACTAGTCCCCGCCTCCTCTGTCTTCGAGCAGGTATTCCCCAGAGAGGGGCGTGAACTCTGACTCTCCTCCAGAGGCCAGTGAAGGGCGGGAAAAGCCAAGTGGTCTCGGAGGACCAGTAGTGCGCATGCCCGACTGGGCTGTGTAGGAGGGAAAGGATGGGAGGGCCACAATGCGCGAAGTGGAGAGTGCGCATGCGTACTACTTCACGGCGGGGGCGGGGCTGTCTCGGCCAGACTTCGCTCTGTGCTGGGGCGGGACGAAGGCTCAGGAGGGGCGGAGTTTGCAGGCCTGCGCGCACGCGCCTCGTCTGGTCGCGTCGAGTGTGCGTGCGTGCGTGCGTGTTTGCGTGTGGTCACAGTTCCCGCCATCAGCCGCTCTCCCTGAGTAGGGGGAGTGAGCGGCCCCTCTCCGTCCCGGTTGCCCCTTTCCTTCCTTACCCCCGGCTCCTCCCCCTGCGCGCGGACTCTGTGCTTCCGGCAGGCCAGTGCAGGGCTCCGGAACCGAAGGCACAGGTAAGGCGCGCCCGGCGGCGAGCTTCTCAAATGAGCCGTTTTCCCCGGGTCCCCCTCCCCCCCCGCCCCTTGCGGTCCGCCCACTCGGTGTTCACTCTTCTGGAGTTCGCCCCGTTGCTGCTCAGCTCACCCCCACCCCTTCGACGCCCCCAGGGCCTCACAGGTACTCCTCTTGGGTTTTCTCCCAGGCTTTCCCACTCCTTTGACCTGGTCTTACTGTCACGCTCTTGCTCCGCAACCCAAACCTGGCCCCTTTTCGCTGGGGGCTGTCGTCGTCCGCCACTTGCCCCTTAGCAAGGCCTGCTGTCTCTTCAGGTGACTTCCGTTGCCGCACACCCATCAGGCCTTGGACATTCACTCTTGACCATTCTTCATCTTCCCTCTCCTAACCATTTCTCACTAAAACGCATGAATTGTATATTTGTCGTGCATTTGGTTGCTCCCCATCTTCTAGCTATCAGATCAGGTTGTCAGGTTTACCTATTTTAGGTCATGATCCTTGAAAGGGAATGATCATTGATGACAAAATCCTGTGTTCTGGAGAATTGGTCTGTAGTGGTTTTGTAGTAATCGTTTTCAAAATTTCGGCTCTATTTAAATGCCTTTAGTGGGGTAGGCAGTATCTGACAAGTCTCTAACTGGAAAAGATGCCTAAGACAGACTGTCAAGGAAACAGTTGGATATACTGGGTTGGAGCTCAGAGGAGAATTCTGGGCAGGCTGTATAAACTAGTGTATGTATGTCATCTGCCATGTTGATAGTAACTGAAGCTATGCATGTGGATGAAATTGCCTAATGAGAGTGTAGTGCTAGAAAAAAACCGACCCAGGATGGAGCACGGAGGGATTCTTGGTGTATAGAGGAGGGCAAGTCTTCTGTAAAAGAGATGAAAGAATTAATCAATAGTGTTGAATTCTGTTGAAAGGTAAAGTTGAATGAGGACTGTAAAGCCTGGTGACATCAAAGTAATCGATGATCCCAGTGAGAGATGTTTGATGGAGTGAAATGGAATATCTGGGTTCAGTGCTAGGGTCTTGTTCACCTTTTACTCTTTTGCCCTAAGCTTTAAATTCCACCTGTATGTTGAAGACTTAAGAATTTTAATTTCCATCCTTTTCCCTTTATTTTCAGCTCAAGATCTAAATAACCAGTTGTCTGCTTAACATCTCCACTTGATTTTTTTCTTAGGAGTTTCAAATATAATACATCTAAAACCAAAGTCTTAATTTTTCTTTATCCCAAATTCTTTGTTCTTCAGTATCTCTTTCATTAAGTGGCATATTCATTTATTTATCCACTTACATAAGCTAGAAACTTGAAATCCATTCTTGACCTCTCCTTTATCCCATGTATTTTTAAGTTCTATTTATTCTATATCCAATACAGTTGATCCTTGAATAGCTGAAGGGTTAGGGGCACGGACCCCTTACAGTTGAAAATCCATATATAACTTCTGACTCTTCTCAAATCTAACTACTAATAGCCTACTGTTGGCTGGAATACTAATAGCATAAATAGTTACTTAATACGTAATCTGTGCTATGTGTATTTTACGCTGTATTCTTAGAATTAAGTTAGACAAAAGAAGTGTTAAGAAAATAAGAAAAAATACATTTACGGTACTGTATTTATTGAAAAAAAATCATGTATATGTAATTCCATGCATTTCAAATCCATGTTGTTCAAGGGTCATCTGTACGTCTGAATGTATTTCTGTACATCTTCAGTATCACTTTTTGAGTTCAAGCCACAATCTTCGTTCATCCGGACTTAATGTCACTGGTCCCTATATTCTCATCTGTAAAATGGGAATAATAATCACTTTATTTGATTGTTATGAGGATTAAATGGCACATGGCACACAGTAAATAGCCAGTGGGCTTAATTGTTATTGTAATTGTTATAAGCGGAATCACTTCAGTATTTTCTTGTCTGCCCTATTTTCTTTCATTCTTCTTCTTTTACTCTCCTCCCCAAACCCAAATAAACTATATCACTTCTTCATTCAACAGTAACATGTTATTTCTCTGCTTAAAACTCTTCAGTGGTGGGGCACCTGGGCGGCTCAGTCGTTAAGCAGCTGCCTTCCGCTCAGGTCCTGATCCCAGGGTCCTGGGATCAGTCTCCCTGCTCAGCAGGGAGTCTGCTTCTCTCTCTCCCACTCACCCTGCTTGTGTTCCCTCTCTTGCTGTCTCTTGCTGTCAAATAAATAAATCTAAAAAAAAAAAAAAAAAAAAACTTCAGTGGATTTCCCATCACTAAACTAACGTGCATTACATTTAGGGTAAAATTCAAAATACTTACTGTGGTCTACAGGATTCTACATAACTTGATTCTTACTGGCTTCACTAGCTTCATCTTGCTCCAGCCTCCTCTTGCTCACTAAACTCTAGCTACACTGCTTTTCATTTCCTTAGTCACACCAAGTTATTTTCCAGCTACAGGGCCTTTGCACATGCTGATTGTTCCAGCATGACCATCCCCAATTAACTCATTCTTTAATATTAGCTTAACCTTTGCCTCTGCCCTCAACCCCCACATCTTAGATACTCTATTATAATGTCTTGTCATGCCCTGTACTTTATATTTGTATCATTTTTTAGAACTTGTAATTATATATTGTGTGATTATTTAAAGCCTGTCTCCTATTAGAATATATGCTAGTAGCTATTTCATTTTTATTTCTCAAGAATTTGTTAAGTGAATAAGTAAACTGGAGCTTGTTTTAGGAACCATCATGTCTTTTGGAAGCACTAGTTTAAATCTTGTCATCTGATGACAAGCACCTTTTCACTCTTCAGACAAAGGACACAAAAGAAAAACCCAAGAGTTTTCTGGCTATGGATGATTTTACTCATTCTTAGGTCATAAAAATCATTCAGATTTTAGACTCTGAATTGAAGATAAACTTTATCTAGGTCGATTTCTCCTTTTTAGTCATATACTAAATTTATCTCTCTGCGTTTGTTTTATGGATCTTTTTAGGAAAGAAAGCTCTTAGAAATCAGAGCAGTGGTTTATATATTTTAACAACAGGTTAAACTATGAGCATAGTGAGGATGAGGATTTCAAAAATAAATAAAGTAAAATTCCACATTTAAGTTATTGGTGGATGTGGAAAATATTAAAATTTAATAATTTGTGTATATAGAACAGAATTTGTGTTGAAAAATAGGAAATAAATATAGGAAGTGTATGAGTGCCAAACACAGGCATTTGGATTTATTTTATGTGTAGTGGTCTGTTAAAAATTTTGGGAGAATGTTTCAGTTAAGCAGGATGAAAACATTCTAGAGATATGCTCTACAGCATGGTACCTATAGTTAACAATATCATATTGTACATTTAAGGTTTTGTTAAGAGGATAGATCTCATATCAAGTATTTTTACCATAGTAAAATAAAATTTAAAAAAAAAATGGGGATGAATTGGCTTCAGTAACAAGTATTTAGCACTTACTAAGTGCTTGTATTTTGTTGTAGTACAAAAGAAATAAGGTTCCTGCCCCGCCCTTCACTTAGGAGAAGGTTAAGGAGACAGGTAGTGCACGCTTCACTTGGTAAGAGAGAGAGTAGTTCTTTAGAAAGGGTATGGTAGGGTACAGAATTCATTGGATAGAATCATCCTGAGAGAATGGAGACTGGAAAGTGATTGTTGCTGCAAGTCATTGATGAGGATGCAATGTGGTAGTGGTTAAAAACGTGGGTTCTGGTGTTAGACATAGTTTTGTCTCTTAATGAGTCTGTAACCATGGATAAATTAACTTAATCTTTCTAAGCCTCAGTTTCCTCATCTGTAAAACAAAGATAATAATCCCTGTCTTATAAGATTATTGGGAAAATTAAATGAAATAATGCATGCATGGTACTTAGCACTATGCTTAGTAAATAATTGCATAATAAACATTAGGTGGGAGTGATGGCAAAATGAGTTTCTGAATCAGGGTAGCAGCTATGAAAAGGCTGGGTTTTAGATGAATGAGAATGAGGGTAAAGCTGATGCTAAATTTTCTTTGCCTGAATGATGGTGGAAGAAAAATGTAGACAAGTCTGGGAGCCTCCAATAACAAGGGCATGGACTATATCATCTTCATGTTGGTATTCTTTCCACAGTGCTATCAAATTAAAGTAGCTAAGTCATTTTTTTACTAAGTGAACAAATGAGTTTAAAGTTGATATTATAGCATTCAAGAGGGCAGTGAAAGATGTTTGGTTAGAACTTCAGGGAAAGCTGAGGCTTAGCCTAAATTTGAGAAACAAAACCCATGAAGAAAAGTAAAAACAAAATTTACCTTTTGAAATTTGTATCAACACATCATGGAAATGGTATCTTAAGACTTAAGACATCATTATGTAACAATGTTTATAAAGTCAACAAAGAATATAGTCTTTTTCACTGTCTTCTTAGTTTCAAAATGTAGCAGGGATAAATACACCAAGAACACAAACGGATAAGGTACAGGCCTGAAATCCCTCATTTTGCACAGCAGATATATCCCTAAAGTTTATTGATTGTGTGCATATGTGTGTATCTTAAGCATTATATTTTAAATGTTTTCAGTAAGGTAGTTTGTAGTTTTTAAATAATCAAAAAATTCATCTTTGTTGTATAAACAATTGCTTTCTTTTTTTGGTTTGTTTTAATTTTGTAAATTGGATTCTTTTAAAAAGGCACACTTATATTTTCTTTAGCTGAGTTGATGGCTTCCGGAGAACTGGCATAGCTGCAAAATATGAGTAGTTCCCCAAGAAGAGTGCATTGCCTTTGGCACAAGGATCAGAATAAAGGTGAATTGTTATTACATAGGGTTTTTCAGTAAAAGTCACTGAAAAGTAAGTAATGTTTCTATTTTGGATGTATGTTTCCAAGAGTATGCAAATTGAAAAGAATTAACAGTTTTCTATCTTCTATTTTGTAGTAATGGTTTCATTTTAGCATGCTTGCTTTACCACAAAACACCCCCTAGATAAGGATGTTTTCAGAGCAATACCTAAAATATGTGCATTTAAATAACTGTATAGGGTACAGAAACATATTTGTCAGTATTATTGATTGCGCTTTCATAGAATGCTCAAAGTTGAACGGTAATTTTAATAATTGTGAAAAAAGGTAAAGAGGAATCTCTTTGGACCTACTTAAAGAATAATTTGATTTTGTTATACTTTGTCTTAATAATGTTGCTTTAATAGGGAATTAACATTATAGAGTTCAAATAAACCTCACTGTCCAAGGTTCATAGAAAGTTTAACTGTTAGCACTGGATCATGCTACATACTGAAAAACAAAATTAGTTTTTTTTTCTCTTCACGGAATAGGGCAAACCTTGATAGTATAATGAATGTACAAAAGTAGATATAGTTAATTCATTTAGTGCAAGAGCCGGGAATGGACTAAATTAAGAGATTAAGAAAAAGTTTTGTTGGCTCTACAAATTTTATGTCCCGTACCTTTTAGGGTTTTTTTTTTTTTTTCCTTAGAGGAAAGAAAGGTTGCTAGTAGAAATAGTTAAGGAAGTGTTCAGTATCTGAAGTAAAATTTCATACACTTAAAACTTAGCATCAAGGGGCACCTGGGTGGCTCAGTTGGTTAAGCAACTGCCTTTGGCTGGGGTCATGATCTCAGGGTCCTGGAATCGAGCCCCGCATTGGGCTCCCTGCTCGGCGGGAAGCCTGCTTCTCCCTTTCCCACTCCCCCTGCTTGTGTTCCCTCTCTCACTGTCTCTATGTCAAATAAATAAATAAAATCTTTAAAAAAACCCAAAAAGTTAGCATCAAAATGTTTGAGAATTTGGGGTGCCTGGTGGCTCAGATGGTTAAGCGTCTGCCTTCGGCTCAGGTCATGATCCCAGGGCCCTGGGATCAAGCCCCACATTGGGCTCCCTGCACGGTGGGGAGTCCGCTTCTCCCTCTCCCTTTATTGTTCCCCCTGCTTGTGCTCTCTGTCAAATAAATAAATAAAATCTTTAAAAAAAAATGATGTTTGAGAATTGTACAGAGAAATTGTATATAGAAACAGAAGTAACCAGGGATGCTTGGGTGGCTCAGTTGGTTAAGCATCTGCCTTTGGCTCAGGTCATGATCCCGTGGTCCTGGGATCAAGTCCCCCATCAGGCTCTTTGCTCAGCAGGGAGCCTGCTTCTCGCTCTGCCTGCTCTGCCTGCTCTGCCTGCCACTCCCCCTGCTTGTGCTTTCTCTCGCTCTAATAAATAAGTAAAAATAAAACAGAAGTAAACAATAAAATTTTTTATTTTTTTTTAAGATTTTATTTGAGAGAGTGAGAGAGAGAGAAGGAGCAGGGGGAGGGGCAGAGGAAGAGGGAGAAGCAAACTCCCCGCTGAGCAGGGAGCCAGACGTGGAGCTCAGTCCTGGGACTCTTGGATCACGACCCAAGCCGAAGGCAGATGCTTAACCTTCTGAGCCACCCAGGTGCCCTAAAATTTATTTCTCATGTGCTTTAGTGAACTTCGAAATCTTCACCTCCAGTTTTGTTAAATAATGTAATTTTTAAAGATATGTTTTGTTAGAGGAATTTAAGGTGACGTTAATTACTTTTGGTCTGTAAAGAAAACACTAAGATAACGGAGTTTTGTATTCTCTCTTAATTTGGTACCCTGACCCATAATGACATATAAGGAAAGGTGAGGGAATTTGGTAGAACTCTTAAAGTGGAGTTTCACTGAGCAATGAATAATATAAATACCAGTTTAAGCAAGTTTACTAATGTTTTTGTTTTAATGCATTCTGTAACTGCATATTCTTGTTCTTCCACAAATGATTTTTCTCATTGAATTTTTTTTAAGAGATTTTATTTATTTATTTGACAGAGCGAGCACAAGCAGGGGGAGCAGCAGAGGTAGAGGGAGAAGCAGGCTCCCTGCTGAGCAGGGAGCTGGATGTGGGGCTCTGTCCCAGGACTCTGGGATCATGACCTGAGCTGAAGGCAGATGCTTAACCGACTGAGCCATGCAGGCACCCCTCTCATTGAATTTTGATAAGATATGAGGACAACTTTGCATTTAGTAGAGAAATTCAGATGCACATAGAAAAGACTTAGATGCAGTGTTCAAAAGATGAGTTATATGTAGTACAGTGTATAGTGATACTTTTATAAAGAGCTTAGTAAATATAATCCTATATTTAAGAAGGATTTATGGTTTCAGTATCTGCTGTTGTATATTTTAACAGCAAATTGAATAGAATTGATAGTGCTGATTTCATTATCCTTGAATAATAAGTTTGTTTCTTGTGTGTCAGAGGCTATCATAATGGGGACTCAGAGTTTAAAAAACATATTCCCTGTCTTCAAATAGCAAAGTGTAGATAGAGTCAAAGAAGTAAACAGTTTATGATACATTGTTATACTAGAAGTAAGACAGGGTAAGCAGGAGAATACAGAAGCTTGAAACAGTCTCAGTGTGGTAATGGGGTGAGAGAAAAAGTGAAAGGTAGCTAGGAAAGCCTTCTTAAAGAAGATAACATCTCAGCTGAGCCTTGATTTTATAGCCAAGAGAAGAAATCAAGGGGGGTTTTGGGGGATGGGGAGAGTCCATACAAATTCTCCAGAGATGAACCACAGTGCATGCAAAGGTATAGTGGCATGAGAACATAAGGCTTTTGGGGGGAAATTATTTAGTTCAGATGACTGGATTTGGAGGGCTTGCTGGGGATAAAGAAGTAATTAGGGTCTGGATCATGAAAGGTGTTTATGTCATGTTAATTAGTCTAGATTTTATTGTGAGGGCGGTGGGTAGCTATTGAATGATATTAAGGAGGAGAATGATGTGATTTGATCTACAGTTCATTATGATAAAGATGTCGGAAAGGTGTATGGAGGTAGAATTGAGAGGACTCTACCATGATCTTCCATTTCCAATCCAATACCAGTAATCGTCAAGAGAAATCAAAGATAATTCTTATGTTTCTGGATGGACAACTGGGGTAGGAGAGGGGTCACATATTCTTGGCAGTGTTGAGAGCAGAGTGGAAAAAAGTCTAAGGACACATCTAGACAATGAAGCACCAAATTATTAATTGCAAAAAAAGTATACAAACACACATTGCTGGTCCAAAATTCTGTAGTTACTAGTTTGAGCAGTGCCATGTTAACAGGTCTATAAACAGTGGTGGACTCTGTTACTTTAATGGATTCATATCCCTAGTAAATTATCCTATCTAAATCTGGCCAAAGTAGGCATTCAAATAATTTGATAAAATGAGTGAATAGTAATGGAGGACTTAAAATGCATAACACCTTTTAACTATTCAAAGTGTTTTCACATCTCTTTTTAAATTTTATTCCCAGTTATTTGATATACAGTACCTAGAGGCCTCAAACTAGAGGGCCCCAGGCTGTATCCTGCCTATAGGTGGGTTTTGTTTGATTTGTAGCTTTTAAAAATAAATTTGAATTCATTGCCCAAAATTTAAAATGGGCAGTTTTACATAAATATTTGGAACTCATTTTCTTGAAAAGGTCAATGATCTGGCAATAACTGGGTTAACTAATTCTACATGGTAAAATTAGTTAGATTTCAGTGGTAGTTTTCATAGCTTGCCTGCTTAAGTCATGTCACCTGCCTGGCCCCAATAGGCAGTTGAGTTCGACCCCTATTAACAGCTTATTTATCAGAGGTCTTTGGAGAAAGGTGTTGCAGGCAAGGAATAAATTCAGAAAGTAGACACTAATTTCATTCATATTAAAGCTTTTGTCTGTTGGGTGCCTAATGTGTGCTATTTCACTTAGTTATGCAATACTATGGCATTTGCTATTCCTGTTTACGTTTGAGAAAACTAATAGAAAGGGAAATTATAAATTAGGGACAGCTGGTTCCTAATAGGTCTCCTGTGTTTTTCTTTTGTATACTACTTTTTTTAAGCTTTTCTAGTTGTTTAGGCAGAGGCAAAGTATGATTTTTAATTTCTTAAATTATAAGCAAGAGTCTGTATTGGCAATGTTTTTTTATTTTTTTCAAAGATTTTACTTATTTATTTGAGGAGGGGGAAAAGCAGGCTGTCCACTGAGCAGGGAGCCCCATGACGATGTAGGGGCTCAATCCCAGGTCCCTGGGATCACGACCTGAGCCAAAGGCAGATGTGCAACTGACTGAGCCACCCAGGCACCCCTGTATTAGCACTGTTTTTAGAGATTTGAGAAAAGTATAAATAAAATGTTTTAATAATTTTAGAGGATTGTGCGTATGTTTATATATATGGATATAATACATAACACTAACATTCTTTGCTATAATTGTATTTACTTGCTGATATTTGGTAAGCTAGTTTGAAGGTTTTAGATATTGTTATTGATATAAGTAATTTTTAAGTATTTAGAAGTTCATTCAGAAATTTGAATGTTTGTCAGAAATAAAATTGCTAAAAATTCTTTCCACTTTATGGTAGTATTAAGCATCAGTGCTAGGTTGGTTCTTAGGAAGAGAGGTTTTTTCTGTTAGTTTTGCCTAAAGAATAAATTACTTTCTCAGTATAATTCTGGAAGTTAAATTAATTTGATTATTCTTAACGATTTTTTTATTCATTTAGTGTCTTCAGTACATGTGGATATGCTTATACTACTGACTGGGAGAAGGAGTTGTTTTGTGATAGGATTTGATATTTGGGGAAGAACTCCATTCTAAAATGGAGTCAGCTGACTGAAAATATTTTTTAACTTACATTTGAAATTCAGGACCCTTTAGCATTCATGAAGGAAGATAAAAGCTGGTTATACTGCTGTGGGCAATCACTTTAACAATGGAATCTTTAGTATTCCTGATTGACATGCCTTTAGTGGCAGCAATCGGTTATTAATGGTGCAAAATTGAAAATTTAGGCACTAATAGGGCATAGATCCTGGACATATGGCAAAGAAGGGAACACGTAGAGAAGAAATAAAGGTGGGTAGATTTAGTCCCTGACATTCGGTGACATTTAGTTGTCTTTCTTGTGCCTATCAGCTAATCAAGGCCTTTGAGGTTGGTTAATAAAAAGTGTATTGAAATAGAGAAAAGGACATAACATGGTTTATTAAATGCTCTGTCAAACTCTTAATCACTCTTATCTTAGGAAATTGTGACTTACTATTTTATTTTTCTTCCATAGAATCTGTCAGGTGAAGGTGTATTTTTGCTTTTTAATTTGGCTAGAAGCAATTTATTTTTAAAGAAAGTATGTCTCCTCTGAAGATACACGGTCCTATCAGAATTCGAAGTATGCAGACTGGAATTACAAAATGGAAAGAAGGGTCCTTTGAAATTGTGGAAAAAGAGAATAAAGTCAGCCTGGTAGTTCACTACAACACTGGAGGAATTCCAAGGATATTTCAGGTATTACCATATTTTGATGTGGAATAGATCTTGAAATCACAGCCTTTAGTGAATACCTTCCCTGTACCATAGTAAGTATAATGGTAGCCCTCCTCCTAGATTAACATTTCTTCTTATTTCCAGGACACTAATAGTTTTGTGTGCATATTTTATGAATTATTCAACACTATCATTGATGGTGTATAATAAAGAGCAGGAAGTAGTCACCATTATTGAAAAGAAAACTAGGAGGAAGCTGAGAAGAACTGAGTTTGGATACTTTTCTATCAAGCTATCTTAAAAACCACATTAGGATAACTTTTTAGTTATTCCCCTTTTTTCCTTAGTATATATAATAGATTCATCACTGTGTAGTATTAGCTTTTAATAGCACTTAGTAGAGTCTTCTAAAACCTAATGCCTCCTTCCTAAATAATCCTGCAAAGGTTGTGGTATGGGCCATTCAAGGATGATTATTCAAGGTCATCCTTACTGCTGTTTTCTTCTAATTGTAAACTTTTGAAGAATTTCATTATTTTATCACTGCAAAAAATAGTTAATTTTGTTTTTACTTCTATACTCTTTATTCTTTGCAGCTAAGAGCTGCTTATCTTGATACGATTTGAATTTAAGAAAGCAATATATTTTTCTGCACTTTAAAATTCTGTATTTGTTAATTAGATAATATAAAAGTATGGTATTCTAAACTGAAGTACTCTCTTGAATAACAGTTTATGAAATTTTATGCTTGAGAACCCTAGAGCTGGGGTAAAAATTCCATTTCTGTTTGCTTTTGAACTATGAAAATAAATTGCTTATAATTTTGTGTATCAAAGATACTCTTAAATAGATTGGAGGTGTAGATTGGAGGTGGTGACATGGGTAATAGAAACAATAGTAGTTTCTGCCACATACATGTATCTACTAATTGCTCATCTCAATGAAAGAAAGATTCCTTTTCAAATAGAGATTTGGTTTCTCAGTCCTCAGCCCAAATTAGCAGTCGGTAAATATTTAAATATTTAAGAAAACATAGTTCTTTAGGAGTATGAGGATTCTGCCTATGATTCCAGCCTCATTGCAGTTCTAGATCAGTTCCTGTTCAGCATTTATTTTGCTAACCACCTACAGATTACTGTGGTGGATACTGTACCAAGGCTTAATAATACAGAGCTGAATGAGATGCTTTTCTTCTTACTTAAGCGTAATCAGAAGCATTTTCAGATGTAAAGATATTTCAGAGACATTGAAATAATGCAAAGAAGAGAGTGGTTTGTGTCCTGAGCATTTAGAGGATAAATAGGAGTTTGCCAAACAGTGGAGGTAGGGTAGAGGTGATTTCTGTCCATGGACATACACATGCAAGCGTGAATCAACCCTCAGGGAACCAGAAAATTATTTAAAAATAAACGGGCAGTAGGGAGTGCGTGGCAGAAGTAGAGGCTGAAGAGCTAGATATGAACCAGATCTTGAAGTATCTTATTTGTCATACTAAGAGGAGCTTAGATTCTAAGGAGTCAAGAATCTCAAGTTCAGATTCATTTAGGGGCTAGGCAGATGACTTTATTTCAAGAGATAGTGGAAGAATAAGGACATATAGGAGGAGGTTGTGGGAATTTAGATGAAGAATAAAAGTCCTAATCAAAGGATAGGACAGTAGGAAGAAACAGGAGGAAAGAATAGATTTGAAGAGATTTCAAGATGACTTGACTCATTAGATTTAGGGGGGTGAGAAAGAAAAGACTTGGGAGATTCCCAAGTTTCTGAGTGGATGGCAGTGCCTTTCATGTCTTGGTAGGGAGCAGAGGGAAAGAACTGGGGTGGGAGGATTAAGAGAAATTAGTTGTTTGAGGTGTCAGGCATTCAGATGTTGGTATCTAATAGGCGTTAGGTAAACAGGACTGGAACTCCAACAGAGAGGTCTGGACTTAGAGGAAAGATGGAAGGCCTCACCGTATGGTGGTTAATAAAATTATGGGTTTGATAGGATTTTCAGTTGTTGAAGACCTCAGGTTCAAGATTATTCTCTCATCTTGTTTATGAACAAGCTTTTCCCCTTAATGTATTTAACTTTCATTTTTAAAAAGTGGTATACTGACTGAAATAGTGGTTTTATGTGATCTCTTTTCTTTTGCATATTAAGCTCCTTGTTTAAATATTTTGGAGTTAAACCCTCTGAAACTATTGTGTTTTACAGAATTTTTACTCAAGGACATGAATTTAAGACCTGCTTTGAATATATATATAGATAGATAGATAGATAAACACACACACACGTATAATTTAAAACTTGAATATAAATTAAGTCTGATAAAATTATATTTACATTCCTATTTAAAATATTTAAATTAGAATTGACAGATCAATTCTAGTTTAAAAAATATAAAATGCTATTCTTTCTTAATGTTATTCAAAGGGTATGTCTTCAGCAAAAGGCAGCTTTTGAAACCTTTGTATATGCCTGCTGAGGGAGCACATTAGAGAATAAAGATGCCTAGTTGGCAAGAATTATTTAGGTAGTAAACTGTAAGATTTCAATTTGGTCTTGGAAAAATTTCAGCCAAGAGAAAATAAAAGTTATCACTTCATGATACATACCCAGAATCTGGAAGAGTATAAGACAAATTATTGAACCAGTTCTAGGGAATGGAAGAAGTAAGCTAAAAGAGTTTCCAGAGTGCTCATGATCTTCATGACTGTATGAAAGTTAAATGAGCCTGCTTAGACAGTTAAAAAAAGAAAGATGGGGGTGCCTGCTGGCTTAGTGGGTAGAGCATCAGACTCTTGATCTCAAGGCTGTAAGAACCCCATATTGGGAGTAGGGATTACTTAAAAATAGAGTCTTTAAAAAAATGTGTGTGTGTGTGTGTGTGTATACATATACGTTTATACATATATATATATATAAAGAAAAGGATGCTTTCTTACATTGATAAAGGTTTATTTTGATTTGTTTTTGAGAGGTGGAATTCTTTTCCGGAATATAGTTTGGATTAATAAATCCTTTGAAATTACAGCTACCTGAACCAATTGCCAGATAGTTTACAGGTTTAAAAAAGGGGGGCGGGGGAGAAAAAGAAAGCCTCTAGCACAATATGGCTTTCTAAACTAGTGCTAGTGTAACCATCTAAGCTCTGTAAATTGTTAACTCAATAGTTTTTATAGCTTTATAACTATACCTGAAAATATGCAATTCCCTACCATAAAATCAATAGTGCTAGGGTTACTTTGTAAAATAATTTTTAATAGTAGGTGTTTGCTTTTCCTAAAAGTAAAATCTTTGATTTAAGTGTATCAAGAAATGGGAACTCTTTTTGGTTGGGGGGAAAAACCCTAAATTAATACAGGAAAGACTAAGAAATGTAATTTAGAAAGTATAAAGTATAACTTACTTTATGATACTTTGTTATACATTTTTAACAGAAACATAATTTTCCTTTTGTATTAATTAGTTAAGTCATAACATTAAAAATGTGGTGCTTCGACCCAGTGGAGCGAAACAAAGCCGCCTAATGTTAACTCTACAGGATAACAGCTTCTTATCTATTGACAAAGTACCAAGTAAGGATGCAGAGGAAATGAGGTTGTTTCTAGATGCAGTCCATCAAAACAGACTTCATGCAGGTGAGCACTAATCTTCCCAGGGTTTGCCATTAACAGTTATAAAAGAATATTACTAGATAGTAGTAGATCCGTATCACTGATGAATATTGATAGAAAAATCCCCAACAAAATACTGGCAGTGAATTCAACAGTACATTAAAAGGATTATATACCGGGGCAACTGCATGGCTCAGTCAGTTAAGCATCCCACTGTTGATTTTGGCTCAAGTCATGATCTCAGAGTCATGGGATTGAGGCCCCCCCGCCCCATCAGGCTCGGTATTCAGCATGAGTCTGCTTGTTCCTCTGCCCTCCCCCCATCGCATGCACACTCTCTCTCTCAAATAAATAAAATCTTAAAAAAAGGATTATATACTATGACCAAGTGGGATTTATTTCTGGAATGCAGGGATGGTTCAACATATGAAAAATCAATGTGATGCACCAAATGAGAGAATGAAGGACAAAAGCCATGTTATCCTCTTCATACAGAAAAAGCATTTGATAAAATTCAAAACACTTTCACGATAAAAACACTCAACAAACTAGGAATAGAGGGAAACTACCTTAAAATAAAGGCCGTATATGAAAAGCCCACAGCTATACTCAACAATGAAAAGTGGAAAGATTTTCCTTTAAGATAAGGAACAAGGCAAGGATGCCCTCTCCTACTATCCAACATAATACTAGAAGTCCTAGCCAGGGCACTTGGGCAAGAAATAGAAATGAAATTCATCTTAATTTAGAAAGGAAGAAGTAGGGGCGCCTGGTTGGCTCAGTCTGGAAAGCATGTGACCCTTGATCTTTGGGTCATGAGTTCAAGCCCCACATTGGGCGTAGAAGGGGAGGTAGTAAAATTATCTCTGTTCTCTGATGATATGATTCTATATGTAGAAAACCCTAAAGTTTCCACAAAAGAATATGGCTAGCAGAGGAGGAGGATTTAAATTATAATTGGAAAGAGTCGTATTGTTATATGTCTTAGATACTTGTCTTTCTCTGTATGAGACTTATTCCGTGGTTTTACTCTTGCTACGAAGACAGCAAGTACTGTAGAAAACCATATACAGTATTATCAGATTCCCCTGCCCCTTCTTAATACCCTTTCATTTAAAATGTTTTGATTTTTTTAAATGTTTTAATAGATCTTAAGAAATAATCTAGTGCTTAAAATGAGTTTTCCACTATTACTGTTACTCTCCAGCTCTATTAACATCGAAACTTTATTACTAATATTTTAGAGTTGACAGACTTTTAATTGAGCTTTTTAACTTAAATGTAATAAAAATATTAGAAAATGAAGATGTAGCAGTGCTACTTTGTATTATTATCTGATACACTGTTTTCCTTGTAAAATTAAAAAAAATTATAGTTGTTTGCTATTTAATACCAACTCATGTGTTACATGTTTCCTTGGTATCCATTGTCAGCGTTCATGCCATAGACACACACTGACTTTTCTGTAGTGTTAATTACCAGATATTTATATAGGAGAATTTCTAGCATTTTCATTTTGCATTTAAAATTTTATTTTTCTGTTACATTTTCCCAAATTTGTGCATGTTATTTCATTTTTTGCTTGAGACTCTAGCTCCGAATTTTAATTACTATTTAGATCAGGTATACTTTTTAGAAAGTATGCTTCTTTTTTATGCTTCTATTTTTTTCAGTATTCTATAACGATGATTACGTCTCTTAATTAAAGTAAATGACTTGGAGTTTATTTATTTTCCCCCCACCAGCCATGAAACCTTCTCAGGGGTCTGGTAGTTTTGGAGCTATTCTGGGCAGCAGGACTTCACAGAAGGAAACCAACAGGCAGCTTTCTTACTCAGACAATCAGGTATGTTCATTTGAATCTTTCTAGCTTTTAAGCAAAGTTACAATCAACTATTATGAAAATCTTTTCAAAATTTATCACATACTAACCCTTCTTACATGTAGTTTTACTAAACACATAACTTGTGCTTTATGTCTCATGGTCATCATTATGAACCACAGTAAAGTGTAGTTTTTAAAGGCATAATTTTGGAGTTGGATGTGGGTTTGAGATTTCGTGCTGCTACTTAGTTGTTATGGGTTATTGAAGAAGTTCCTTAAGTATCCTGAGCCTTACTCAGGATTGTAAAATTGAAGCAGCAGTAATATTTTAAGGATTGCTGTGAGATAATGCATGTAAAAGTGCTTATTAGCCTACAATACCATGTACTAACAATGCTATAAATATTTGCTACTATTTCTGTGATGCCCTTTAGGTCTGTTGTGCATTATGAACATATGATACCAGACTGTTTTGTTGAGGTCTTCTGTTTGCTTTTTAAATAGTTTCTCTCTCATAAATATTCAGATAGCCATGAGACTTGCTTTGTACTATTACAAGTTAGCAGTCCTATGTCTCTGAAAATTTATTCTGTGAAGAGAAACCAGGCATAAAGTAAGAAGAACTTGGAAACTATTCTCTAAGTAAATTGATGAGTTCTGCTGGCTGTGCAGAGAGGTGATTACTTAGTCCATTTGCTGTGCAGTGAATAAGATTTTATTTTTGTTAGTTTTTTTTAATAGGTTCTGAGGCTTTTTTTTTTTTACATTTTAATTGAGGCATAATTGACATGCTCTAAATTGCACATATTTTTGAAGTATACAATTTGATATGTTTTGACTTATGTGTATACATGTAAAATTATCACCATAATCAACCAAGGGAACATAACCATAACCCTTAAAAGTTTCCTCATTCCTCTTTGTAATCCTTCCTTCCTGCCTTCTCTCTGGTCCCTATTCCTAAACCACAACTGGTTTGCTTTCTGTCACTATAGATTAGTTTGCATTTTCTAGAGTTTCATGTAAATGGAATCAGTGTGTAATTTTTTTTTGTCTAGCTTTTTCACTCATTGTAATTATTTTGAGATTCATCTATGGGTAGAAATTTAAACTATTAGAATACTTAAATATATAGGTGTTATATATAACAAGCAAATATTTATACTCTCACTTCTTCTCCGGGGGATTGTAAAATCAATTTTATGGGTCATAACTGGGATTAAATAAAGGAACAGAACAGAAATGAGGAGGTATTGTACATAGTAAGGATAAGTATTGATTTCTGAAACTTTTGGTTATTTATATGTATATGTAATAGTTGTGATGTAAAATACTTCTAAGTGGAGGTCATGGTCAAAAAGGTTAAAAATGCAAAACAGTGTACACATAGTATTCTACCACTTGTATAACAAAAAGGATTTGCTTTACATTTACATAAAGAAGAATACTTACAAGGGACAAGAGAATGGGAATGAAAGAATTGGGTATATGGCAGTGGGTGATAATGAGACATCTCAGGAAATGACCTTGATAATAGTATTTTGATTTTTGAATCTTGAGAATGTATCGCCCATTTGAAAATAAATTCTAACTTTTAAAAACTGTTCATTCAGATGATCTCAGAGATTCTTTCCTCTGCTAACATTGTACATAATTCTGTAGAGAAAGAAATTGGAAATTTCTTCAATAGACAAATCACATAGCTTTTAATCTAGTTGTAAAATGTACTGGCAGAATGCTGGTCAAAAACACTATTTCCCAATAATGTTTAAATTGCTGTATTCACTCTGTTGTTCTTGCTGTGTCTTTAAGGTATTCTCTTTGATTCATCTTCTGCCAGTGGACTCTCTTTCACTTTCTTTCTCCCCATCAAAAGTCACATGAGGTATTTGTTTGTGACTTGGCATTTAGGTCGTGGCAACCAAATGTCGTTGCTCCTTTTTCCCACATTTATGTCACTTTATCATAATCATAATTGGATTGTTTTTCTCTGAAGATTTATTTTCATCCTTATCACTAGAATCACATCTTGTGTACCTGAGTCTTTTCTTAAAAAGTTAGGTATTCAAAGCAAATTCCTTTCTGCCTCTAGTCATGTTGTGGAAATTTTAAATTTATAGGAGTGCTAGAAGAAAATAAGTGTCAAGTTCAATTTCTGATACAGATTGTACATTACAATCAGCTAGAGTGTTTTAAAAAAAACTGATGAATGGGCTTCACCCCAGGCCAGTTAGGCTAGAATGTCTGGAGATGGGTTTCCAGTTGTATTTTTTAAAATTGATTCCACATGAGAATCAATGATCTAAAAGCATGACAATTAATTTGAATATTTAGCTATGTTAAACTTTACTCTTACAGGCATCTTCAAAAAGAGGAAGTTTGGAAACTAAAGATGATATTCCATTTCGAAAAGTTCTTGGTAATCCAGGTAGAGGGTCAATTAAGACTGCAACAGGAAGTGGACTACCTGTCACCCGGACAATTCCCTCTTTGACATCTACATCAACCCCTCTTAGATCAGGGTTATTAGAAAATAGGTATGGAAGACTTATTTTTTTTTCTTAGTCATTAGGTGCGCTTGTTTATAAATGTCTTTTTGGTCTTTTAGAAAGACGAATACTTTGAGAAAAAGGAGATTGTCCAGTTAGTAAAATATGTTAGAAGAATGTATACATTTTATACCTTTTATAAAAAGTATATATTTTTAGTAGGTAATTAGTATTGGTTTTTTTATGATTTATGTCAGTGACACGGAGCATGCAGATATACAGTATTTTTTTTTTAAGGATTTGATTTATTCATTTGAGAGAGAGACAGAGCACAAGCACGGGGAGAGGCAGAGGGAGAGGGAGAAGCAGACTCCCGCTGAGCTGGGAGCCTGACATGGGGCTCCATCCCAGGACCTGGAGATCATGACCTGAGCCGAAGGCAGACGCTTAACCATCTGAGCCACCCAGGCGTCCTAGATATACAGTATATTAATCAAAAACGTGGTGTAGAGAACTAGGCAGCAGTAGTCACAGTTCTGTCCTTGAATATGTTGGTTTATACTTCTTAATGGTATGAATTATGACTTTTTTAAATAACTTTTTTTCTTTGTCCTCTACAGGACTGAAAAGAGGAAAAGAATGTTATCTGGCTCAGAGTTGAGTGAAGATTACCCTAAGGAAAATGATTCATCATCGTAAGTTGCTTTAAGAACCCTTGTGGCCCTAGGGGCGCCTAGGTGGCTCAGTCAGTTAAGTGTCTGCCTTTAGCTCAGGTTGTGATCTGAAGGTCCTGGGATCGAACCCCAAGTCAGGCTCCTTGCTCAGCAGGGAGTTTGCTTCTCCCTCTCTCTGCCCTCCCTCCCTCCCTCCCCCCCGCCCCCCGCCCGTGCTCTTTCTCTCTCTCAAATAAAATCCTTAATAAAAAAAACCCTTATGGCACTAGGTCAGTGTTTCTCATATTGGTAATTACACTCACTGAGGAAAATTGGTGGAGGGGAGGGGTTCAATTTATGAGAATTCTAAAGATAGAATTTAAAGTATTTTGGGGGCACCTGGGTGGCTCAGTTGGTTAAGTGTCTGCCTTCAGCTTGGGTCATGTTCTTGGGGTCCTGGGATTGAGCCCTGCGTTGGGCTCCCTGATTGGCAGGGAGTCTGCTGCTTCTCTCTCTCTGTCTGCCCCTCCACCCCACTCATGCTCGCTCACGTGCGCTCTCTCTCTCAAATAAATAAATAAAAAATTTATTTTTTATTAAAATATTAAAAAAAATTTTAATTTTGGTGATGGTAGATTATAGACTTCATAGAGAGTATTTGGCCATTACTGTTGCATTGATCGTTTCATTGCCCTTCTCCCATCCTGGCTTTTTTTAATCTGCAATACTTAGAGGAAGAATAGAATTGAATAACTCTAAGCAGATGTTTCCTTTTTTTTTTATTTTTTTTGTTTTTAAAGATTTATTTATTTTAGAGAATGTGCATGAATGGGGGGGCAGAGGGAGAGAGAGGGAGAGGGGAAGCAGATTCTCCACTGAGCAGAGAGCCCCATTTGGGGCTCAATCTCACGACCCTGAGATCATGACCTGAGCCTAAACCAAGAGTTGGATGCTTAACTGACTGAGCCAACCAGGCACCCCTAAGCAGCTGTTTCTTGTTGGCGGCTCTTTTGTTGTGAATTCTTTCCTTCCCTTAACTGTGATTTTTTTTTTTTTTTTTTACCCTCTTCATGTGAAAAGTTAGCCTAGGAGTAAAAGTAAAAGTATTTTTGAACCCAGGGGTGCCTGGGTGGCTCAGTTGGTTTAGGATCCAACTCTTGATTTCAGCTCAGGTCATGATCTCAGGGTCATGATCTCCACATAGTGTGGAGCCTGCTTAAGATTCTCTTTCTTTCCACCCCCAACACCCCCCCGACACGTGAGCATGCTCTTTCTTTAAAAAAAAAAGGGGGGGTTGTGAACCCGACATAGTTTCTAGGCAAGGAACATCAGTCTTTTATAGGTATTTTCTGGTTGAACAAAAGAGGATAGACCTACAGTAAGACAGTCACCAGCTCACAATCTCTTCCTCATCATGGGAGGGTTTTATTTTGTTGTTGTTTTTTTTAATTGTTTGGGGGAGAATACTTGTTACACTGTTATGAAATACCTCAGTTAATATCTTTTTTTTTAAGTTTTTAATTTCCAGTCAACATACAGTGTGATACTTAGTTTCAGGTGTACAATTTTTAGTGATTCAGCACGACATACAACACCCACTACTCATCACAACAAATGTACTCCTTAATCCCCATCACCTTTTTAACCCATCCTCCCACCCACCTCTCCTCTTGTAACTATCAGCTTGTTCTCTATAGTTAAGTGTCTGTTTTTTGGTTTTTCCTCTCTCTTTTTTTCCTCTAGATCATTTGTTTCTTAAATCCCACACATGAGTAAAATAATATGGTATTTGTCCTTCTCTGACTGACTTATTTTGCTTAGCATAATACTCTCTGGCTCCATCCACATCATTGGAAATGGTCAATTAATACCTTAACAGAAATCAGTTGATAGTTAATTAACTGGTATTCTAGATCAAGGGTCACCAGAAGGGAGTTGGGAAAAAGCTAAAGAAACTTTATGTATTTATGGGGATTTTTTTTCTGTTACTGTAACAGATGTAAAACTGAATAGGTGATAGGGCTGGTGTGACATGTGAAACTACAATCACCATGGACTCAGATTCCTTCTACCTTATTGATCTATAATTCTTAATAAGTAGCTTCCATTTTGTGAACCAAGATAGCTGCTTCAGCCTCCACTCTATTTCTGCATGCCTACTGGTGAGAATGGGGAAAGGAACAAAGGCAGGGCATACTGCTTTCCTTTAGGCTGGAAATTGTACACACCACTTCAGTGCACATTGGCCAGAATTTGGTCATATGGTTATATCAGAAATATATGAGAAACTCTGGGAAATATGCCTACCCTAGCCAAATTCTATTATTCTATTTGGAAACAACTAACAGTCTGCTGTAGTTTACCCCTCTAGCCATAGAAATATATCTGTTTATCATTCTTCCCTTCTGTTTAGTCATTGTATCCAGTTCAGAGTCCAGGATCTCTGGGTGATGTGCAGTTCTCTCCATAACGTCTAAGTGTGCCTTAGACCATGTACCTTATGGTCTGATACCTAAAAAAACTAAAAGGCAAGTTCATCTGTATTCCCCACTCCCATCTTCATACATATGTCATTATACATTGCTTGCTTAGACCTAGGATAACCACAATAAAAATTTCCATTTAGAAAAGACAAGAATAGGAAACTTAAGGAGTTGCTGTTCTATGGCAGCAATGAAATCTTGGTAGGCAGAGGTTGTGAAGACAGTGAAGGCAGTAGATTAAGTTCTTGGTTAGCCCTTGTAGCGGTCTCTGTTCTATCCTCCGGGAGAAACTCTCTTCTTCATTGTACTTCATTAGACTCCTGACTTTGTCTTCTGGTAGATTTCCTTTGTCTGTTATCTCTCAAGGCCATAGCTGAACTGGGTTTTGAAGACTGTGTTCTTCCTTGGGGCCATGCAGCTTTTGTAGCCTGCTTGATGCTGATCAAGTTCTGGGAGTATAGAAGTGTCCAGAAATCTAGAAGTTTTAGAAATCTAGAAGTTTCCTTAAAAGTATAACAAACAGGATTTTATAGGCTTGAGAAAGAATTGGGACCAATATTTTTGTTGTTTGGATTTTTTGTTTTAATCTCTTTAGGTTTTGAAATAATTTCAGATTTACAGAAAAGCTGCAAAGACAATATAGAATTTTGCTGTATACCCTTCACCTAGTTTCTCTTAATATTAACATGGAGTTGTTTTTTCACAAACTACTTCCTCAGCTACCTCCTGTCATTGCCTCAGTTTGAGAATCAGAAGCAACTGGATTTTTTTTTGTCCCATATAGTCTCAGATTACCAGACAATTTCAATTCTAGGCCATTGGCACAGAGGGCTGTGTTCCTTTTCATCCTTGATTATAAGGTGGCTAGTCCTTGCCCAAATTTATCTGTCTTGAATAGGACCTTGCTGAAACACAGACCAGTGTTCTTATTGTCTCAATCTTTTCCTTTAGAGCTATAGGTTCAGTAAGTATGCAGTCCGCTTCCCAAGACTACAGATAGCAGGGTTTGGTTTTTTTAAAAATATTTGAGAGAGAGCGTGCGCGCATCCATGCATGTGAGTTGTGGGAGGGGCAGAGGGAGAGAGAGAATCTCAAGCAGACAACCCCCTGAGTGCAGAGCCTGACATGGGCCTTGATCTCACAACCCTGAGATCATGACCTGAGCCAAAACCAAGAGTCAGACGCTCAACCGATTGAGCCACCCAGGTGCCCTTACAGATAACAGTTTTATAAATATTATGTTGTGATTTAACAGTCCTCACCAACTTTCCAATCTGTAATATCTATTTCCTTACTCTCCGCCTTCCTACTGTAGCTAGTGCTATATATTTTAGGTTTGTTATGGTAGCACCCCACTTCTAGTAACAAAATTTGTGTATTCAGGGTCTAGTTGTAGGAAACAAACTTCATTTATCTAGTTTACACATAAAGGTATTTGCCTTTAGAGAGTATGAAATGAGTTACAGAATCATTAGGAAAGCTGAAAAGATAGGCTGTAGGTTAAGCTTGCAGAATGATTTTGAGAGCTATGCCTCAGATCAGGTCACCAAAGATGCTCCTGGCTATCGTCAAAGCTAATAGCTGAATTGGAAATTATCATCTCTGGAACCATGCTGCCACTACCAAGATTAGAAATCTCTATGGAAAAACTGGACACCTCCAAAATGATTTTTTTTGCCATCACAAGGAACAGAACACATGACCTCTGCCTTACTTCCACTTTGCAGATATTATGCAATTATATGTAATTATCTTAATTCTTATTTTGAGCACTAGGAAATGGAGTTTTTTAGCTTTCTGGGTTTTGTAGGACAGATACACTAAAAGGTGGTTGTAATAGACTGTTGCATGCCAGTTTACCATATTCACCACACTTTGGGATCATCCCACTTTTTCCACTTAGAATTCTGTCTGGTGAGCCCTAAATTTCTGATCTTTGTTCTGGACTAATAACACTTTTCACAATATCACAGATTTTTTGAAGTTTGAGTTTCCTAAAAGACTCGATTAAGATACTTGTACAAGTGACTTGTTAAGACAGTGCTCATAGGAGAGATCAAAGTGAAGAAAGTAGGACAGGGAAGGAGAGGAAGCCAAAGAAGGGTGTGATCTCTGTGGGAGAGTAGGCTTCATCTTGATCCAGCAGGGGGCACTGGGCCTGTTCCAACTTGAAGTAAGGAAGATGGGCTTTTATGTTCTCATACTGTACAGTCTTTGGTTCTGTGGCTCTGCCCAAATGGGCAAAATATTTTAAGTATCCCAAAGGCAGTCCTCTGAAGAAGAACCGCAGGTGCTGGCTGTTGAAAACACCCAGTCTGGAGGTGTGAAAAGTATAAAAAGGGATCTGAAGGGCTCTGGTGGAGCATAACTATTAAGTTCATTCCATGTTATCACACATTCTTCACATTGATGCTGCCCAATTTCTGGATGAAGATCTTATAAAAGGAGGATTAGAGGGATGAGCTGTAGTCCTTTTTGTCCTTATTGGTGTAGGTAGCCTTGAGGCTATAACTGATATTATTATCTTTTTCTTCTACCATCCATTTTAGATTTGCTGCATTCTCCACTAATACTTCTCCTGGTCTTGGTGATTTGCCTAGTGATATGACTAAGATCTTCATCCCTGTGGGGATGAGCCCCTGGTCACTATGTGCTTGTGCAGGCCATGGTTGCTGAAATCACCCATTTGTAGTTAAAACTGCACATGACAACACTAAGAGATTCCCTAGTAAGTCCCTGTTATTCCATATTCCTCCTACCCTCATTATCTACCATCAACAGTACCTCCTTATAATAATCAAAGTCAGTTACCCCTGCTAGTATGGCAGTTCCTTTCTTTGCCTGATGCTCTGCCAACATGAGGACCCCAAAATGAGTAGCGGGCATAGCTTTAGATTAAATGGGACTCTTACTGTCCCCACAGGTGAAAAAAAGTTTCCCCTCTGGGAACCAGGACCTGATTTTAATGTCGCTTTAGTGGAATTCTCTGGTGAGCATTAATATGTGAAAAAGATCCTCACCCTTTGTACACATTTCCATATGGCTATTCATATACCTCTTCCATAAATCATTTCTCCCTGATCTTCCAGGCTTGCTACTTGCAGGCCCCTGACTATCCATGCAAACAGTTTGCCACTATCCAGGAATCCATGGCCCACTCTTTTCCCCGCACAAAGTGGATAATGAAGTGCACCTTTCAAACCCTGCACAGTGGAGGATTTCCTTTCACCATTCTCTTTTTGGGCAGTCCCATAATGGGTCTATAGTGCAACAGCAGTTCATTTTCATCCTCTAGCAAGATACAAAGATGATGTACCCATGAATCAGGCTAGGTTTTTCTTCCTCTTTCAGTTGGCTATAGGGAGTACTCATAAAGCCTGTTCTTGTTACTTATTCCTGCTTGCTTAGAACTCATCCCAGATATACCACTTCCATTTTATGATGCATTACTGCTGTAACTTCCTGGTCTTAACGACTCTTAGGAGTATGATAGCACCCAGTTCATGATAGCTACTCTGATTGATGACCCATAGTCAGATATTCAGTCTCTTCCAGGCCTTAGTACTATGCCAGGAGTAGTGTGTGATATTTCCTAAGGAATGTGTATATATACATACATATATTTTTTTTTTTTCTTTTCTGGAAACAGCATGTTCTTGTTCTCAAATCCTAAAGATCTGGGCTGCAACTGTCTTTGGATGAGCGATTCTTCATGGTGTTTTGTCTTTAAGTTGGTAATTGGCTCAACTGAATCTATCATTTTCTCCGTTGAACGGATCAGTACTCATAGCAACAGCCAACCAGTACTATAGTCTTTATGGTTATTATTCCATATTACTTGTATCAGTTATCTGTTGCTGTATAACAGATCACTGCAGAACTTAGTGACTTAAAATAGTAACTATTATCGCCTATGAGTTGATGGTGACTTGAGTGGTTCTGCTTATCTGGGCCAGAATTGGCTGATTGTAGCTGGGTACTCTCATTTTCTCATGCATCCATGGTCAATTGGTGGGTTGGCTAGTGGTTGGTCCAGAATGGCCTTACCCATATGACTGGCCATTGGCTGCCTATTGGTTGGGTGATGAGGGTGATTGGGCCCTGTGTCTTTTATCATCTCCTGGGTTGGCCTGGAGTTATTCACGTAGCAGTGTCAGAATTCCAAGAGAGTGAATGTAAATTTGCAAGGTGCCTTTAGCCTTACAATCAGGACTTTATATCACACTATTATATCTGTTGCAATCTTTTGGGGAAAGGAAATCACAAGGCCAGCCCCATTAAGGGGTAGGAAAATAGACTAGACTGCATTTCTTGATGAGGGACCTGGGGACAAGGAAAGGAATAATTTGCGATGTACTTTTAAATTTTTAAAGTTTAATATTTAATATTAAATTTTAAAATTTAATATTAATATTTATTTTAATATTAACTTTTAAATTTGCTTGTTTTAAATGTACAGTTCAGTAATTTTGGGTAAAGTTATTGAGTTGTGCAACCATCACCATAATCTAGTTTTAGAACATTTCTATAACCCCAGTAAGATCCATTGTGTGATCTACCCCATTTCTTGAATGCTAAAGATATTGCATGAGCCATATTATCTTTTAGTTTATCCCATCCCAATTCACTACAGATGAAAAATCGTAGTAATTGTAAACTATAAGGTCCCAAAGGTGTTATCACCAGCAGTGGTATTTCTGTTGCTGTTGCCAAATAAGTGGTCCAGTTCCAGAATCCTCTCCCTGAAATGGAGGTGTGTGTGCAAATTATTAAGAAAGTACTCCCAGGGGATACCAGGAAGGGAGTAGGGAAAGCGAGTGAGTGCAGATTAAATCTGAGTGTGATATCAGACAAAAATTAAGCGGAGGTTAGGCTTCATCCTAATTCCAGAGAGAAAACCTGTTATATAAATTTCACCTTAAAAAATTTTTTACCTTGGGCGCCTGGGTGGCTCAGATGGTTAAGCGTCTGCCTTCGGCTCAGGTCATGATCCCGGGGTCCTGGGATCGAGTCCCGCATCAGGCTTCCTGCTAGGCGGGGAGCCTGCTTCTCCCTCTGCCTCTGCCTCTCTCTCTCTCTCTCTCTGACTTTCATGAATAAATAAATAAAACATTTAAAAAAAAATTTTTTTACCTTAAAGTTATTCTGATCCAAGGCAAGGGAGCTGGGCTTCTTGACCTTACCTGTGACTCTCTCAGAGTGCAGGCAAAGGATCTCTAGTAGCTTGAGGACAATCTGTGAAAAAGAACCCTAGATACTTGCTGTCAAAAACATACCTAAGTTCATGTGGAAGAGAGGACACAAAAATGGGGTCAGAGGGAATCTGGGTATAGAGTATCTGCATTATGTGCCACAGGCTTTATGCATGATGGGCCTCCTAAAATTAGCACTTTTAATCAAAGCATGAGCGTATCTCTGACTGGTCCCACTCCACTTGTATAGGTTCAGGTATTTGGGAATAATAGAGGGGGAAATGCAACTTAAGAAATTTTTAACTGTAGGGGCGCCTGGGTGGCTCAGTCATTAGGCATCTGCCTTTGGCTCAGGTCATGATCTCAGGGTCCTGGGATTGAGCCCCGCATTGGGCTCCTTGCTCTGCGGGCAGCCTGCTTCTCCCTCTCCCACTGCCCTTGCTTGTGTTCCCTCTCTCGCTGTGTCTCTCTGTCAAATAAAAATCTTTAAAAAAAAAAAAAATTTTTTTTAACTATAGGTGAAATGTAAATATTCTGAAATGATAACTATTTAAAATTAAGAACTATCTCTTTATATACCTATATACATATATATATTGAATTAAATTATTAACTGTAGGAACAACAAGGCTATGACAGATCCCTCCAGAAAGTATTTAACCAGCAGCAGAGAGAAGCAGCTGAGTTTGAAACAGTCAGAAGAGAATAGGACATCAGGTAAGTATTTGGTCTTCATATAAGATACCCATTTATTATATGACGTACCTGTATTAGACTAGAAATAAAAACCTAAACTGGGACATATCTCTCTACATTATTCAGGAGTACTGCATGATTCAGTACTAGTTATTGGGTGCCAAATTTGTATCCAGTACTTGGCTAAAGTATTAGAAATATAAGGGAATTTTTATTCTGTTAACAAAGAATCTAACCTTTACCTTCTTCCCTATTTAACTGCCTAAAATTAAACTTTTTCATTATCAAAGTACCTGGACCATAGAATGAATCCAAGGAGTTAAAGTGGTTGAAACTGAATTTTATCAGTGTTGTTACATGTTAGAAGTTCCAGAGGATCTTGGAATTAATTGCCTAAAACAGTTGTTTAAGCTCACATTGTACCCTGTTTTTACAGAAACTAAAAGTTAGGCTGTCCACGAATTGATGTCAGTGTTTCCCACACTTAACGTATCTCTCTGATTCTCTGAACTCTTTAGAGACTCATCTATGTGGTATTGATCTGGATATCATGTCAGCTGGAAATTAAATTGAAGCAAGCTAAAATATGGCATGATTTTGAGAGTTTAAGAGAATTCATTTGATTGGGACTCTAGGAACATTCTTTTAGTGGTTCAGGATTGTGACATTAGACTCCTCCAGAAAGAATTATCTAATATAATTCTTACCTCTGAAATAATAATACATTATGTAAACTCCACTTAAGGGTTTTCAGCTTTTATAATCAACCTATAGTTAGAAAACAATGCTTAAAGATGTAATAAGCCATAACACTGTTGAAGTTAAAATATGTTTTAGAAAGTTGATGCAGGGGCACCTGGGTGCCTCAGTTGGTTAAGCATCTGCCTTCGGCTCAGGTCATGATCCTGGTGTCCTGGAATTGAGCCCCATGTCGGGCTCCCTGCTCAGCAAGGAGCCTGCTTCTCCCTCTCCCTCTGCCTGCCTATCTGCCTACTTGTGATTTCTCTCTCTCTCTCTGTCAAATAAATAAAATCTTAAAAAAAAAAAGTGATGGGGAAGAGGAGAGAGAAGTAAGTGGTCAAGTGATAAGGTTCATAAAACAAAATGTAGAAGGTTTAAGTGTGTTAAAGTTACGAAGTTAATTAGTAAAACTAACATTAACACAACCAATAACTGGTTGGAGAGAAAAGAACAAGAATGGGGTGATGTAAATGAGCAATTTCTGATTTTTCATAATGGAGGTAACTGATACTGTTTATAATGAATAAATTAAGAAATAGTAGAAACATTAGCATTATGAAGGAAATGAGGAAAACTAAGTTTTAAAAAATGGTTAGAAATAAGCACAACTTGTAGAGTTTTGGGGGCAGGAGAGTATTCTTTTCTATTACAACCTTTCCACAGTGTTTGATCTTTTAACATGCATATATATTACTTTGATGAAAAGAAAGGGGGAAAAAGTTAAATATGAACAGGCCTAATGCATAATTTTACTACTAAATGAAATTGAATGGTTGATTTAGGAATTAAATTTTTCCTGTTTGTTTTTTTTAGGGCTTTTACCTTTACAGTCATCATCCTTTTATGGCAGCAGAACTGGATCTAAGGACTACTCCTCTGGTAGCACTAACTTAGACAGGTATGTGTTGGTTATATACCTTGTGAAGGACTTGAAGTGCTCTCTTCTTGAGAATATTGAATTGAAGGGGTAGGCTGTCCATTATGCTCTAAGTGAATAATTTAAAATAACAAAATTGATCAGAATCATAGACTCGTGACATTTTAGTAATCTGGAAATGTTTTAATTTTCAGATGCCCTTTTTTTTTTTTTTTTTTTTTACACTTTTCAGCAAATGTATAAACTGAGGTCTAGGGAGATTTGTACTGAGGCCACAGGTTGTGACTGGCAATGTGATCAGATTCTAGAGCAGTGTGTTTTCCATCATGCCAAGCGATGAACATACTAAGATCTCTCCTGAGACATTTTTAAATTGCCTTTGTTGCCTGTGTATTTGTTAAGCTACTACCAAAAGTTAAGACATTTTCTTTAAAAAAAAAAACAAGCTGTACACAAATTGTACAATTAGTATATTTTACTGAAAAAGGCTACTCAGAAATTTAATTGCTGATCCTGTAGATAGAGATTAAATTTTTTTTGAGATTTATTGAATATAAATATATGAGACAACTGCTGAGTACTTGTGAAGAAGGCATGATCTTGGAATGTAGCCTGGAGGGGCAGTGGTAAATGTAAAAAGGTGAGAGTAATGATGGTGTATAATAGATATACTATATAATGACCTCTGGATACTTTGTTTTTTAGTAGAATTTAATTCTAAGTGGTAAAAAAATCCTGATTATTTTATAAAATGAGGTGAAGTAAAGAATTTGATACTGTATTTTTAGGTCTGTTCAGCCTTGAGTGGTATTTCACTTTAGAACTCCAGTGGTAACTAAGTTATTTGAATTTAAGAGACGTATCTGCTTATTAGAAGAATCTTAAAGGAATCCCAAGTTTTTACAAAAACCTAAATTTAGTTTGCAAATAATTAAACATAGTACAAATTTCTTCTCAAAATAATAGAATTCACTGCACATCAGAATGGCTAAGGAAAATAAATTTTTTTAATGCAAAGCTTAGTTCAAAGATGAAGTGAAAATTTCCAAATCAGTGAGAAAAAAACTGATATTGAGTAAAAGCTGAAGTCATAGGGCACATGGAAAACACAGACTAGAGTCAAGTATTTAGAAAACCAGCATGAGATTGGAAACTGAACATGATTCCAGGCCAGAATTTGGTTTCTTAAATGAAGCTACATATCTAGAACTGCTCTCTCTGCTAATAAACCAAGGCAAAACACTTCTGTAGAACTACTTGGGTTTGGAACCATAAATGTGCTGCTTGCCTGATGCCTCCTGAGCAGAGTGCAAATACACAGAAATGGTAATTTCAGTGACTGGCATCTGTGTTACCAGCATAGGGACAGGAATTCTGAACCTCTAATGTAAAGTCCCATGCAGATTAGAGGTCCCCACTGAGGCAACTACTGAACAAGTCAAGAATGCTTGATTGTGGAATGCAACACAGAGAGAAGGTGGTAAATGTGAAATGAAATGAGACTTATGTTGCACTCCATGGTCTCTCCTCCATGTCTCTCTTTTTTTTTCTTAAGATTTGTTTATTTTAGAGAAAGCATGTGAGTGGGGGGAGGGGCAGAGGGAGAGAGAGACTCTTAAGCAGATTCACCACCAAGCACAGAGCTGGATGTAGGGCTCGATCTCACAACCCTGAGATGATGACCTGAGCCGAAACCAAGAGTCAGAGGCTTAACCAACTAAGCCACCCAGGCTCCCCCATCCTCCATGTCTTAATAGCATTTTGGAGAAAATAAGACCAAGGAAAATAAAGACAAGGAATTTGTCAGAGAAATAATGGATGAAAATGATGAAAGTCCACACAGTGAAAAGCTTCAACAAATGCCAAACAGCAGATACTTAAAAAAAAAAAAAAAAAATCCACATTGTAGATAAAATTTTAAAAGCTACTTGAACGAAAATATATCACTTATAAAAAGAAAAGAGATCGACATTAGCAACAACAGAAACAAGACACTGGAGTAACAGCATCAAAGAATTCTATACCCAGCTAAATTATAATTCAAGAGTGCAGACAAATAATGCTGTTTTTAGATACAGAGACAATTTATTCTGCAAGAAGCAAACTGAATAAAGGAAGGAATGAAAATATCAGTGAGTAAAAAAAATTATAAAAGCATATTTGAAAATCTAAATACTTTTAAAATTCTTTTGTATAATAAGTGCATATGGTAGAAACTTCAGAAGTTACAGGGTGCATACAGTGGAAAGTAAATCTCCCTTTCTTTTCTAATTCCTAGTTGTTTATTTTTCCAGAGGCAACTATTATTAATATCCATTAAAGATTATTTTATGCATCTAAATAGTTTGATAGTTTTTATAAAATGAGACTACAATATGCTTGAAAGCAAAAAAATTAATAAAAATTAGACAATAAGAAATACAGGAGTGGGGAAGAGTATAGGGAAATTAAAACATTTTAAGTTACTTTTGAGAACTTCAGTTACACATATTAAAAAGTTAAAGGTGACTTCCACTTCTGGCCAAGATGGAGTGAGAGAGACCACATTTGCCCTCCTTCATGAAACAACTGAGGACCTGGACAAAATACATGAAATATTATGGGTCTCATGACATTGGACATGAGGCAGTGAAGGACAGTGATCCATGAGAGATGGGAAACAAATGAAATTAGCCTGTTGACTGCCCCACCTTGCTTCCTGGAGAAAGTTCCCAGGCTGCCACACAAGGAGGGGGAACCAAGCAGAGCCCTGTGCTCTCCCTGAGTTGAGGAAATGGAGCTGGGAGTCCTGGGAAGCCAAGGCATCTGGAATTCACAGAACAGAGACCGGAGGGGATAACTGCACAGAGAAAGAACTGCAGAGGGTCCCCCTTGAGTATTCAGTTGACTGCTGATCAACTTATGCAGGTGAGTAAACTAGCCAAGGCCTGGGAAGGAAGCACCCACAGGATCTAAGGGAATAATACTTGGAGTTCACGTAAAGCCAGACATGTTCCTGTTCCTTTTTTTTTTTTTTTTTTAAAGTTTTATTTATTTATTTGAGAGAGAGAATGAGAGACAGAGAGTACAAGAGGGAAGAGGGTCAGAGGGAGAAGCAGACTCCCTGCTGAGCAGGGAGCCTGACGCGGGACTCGATCCTGGGACTCCAGGATCATGACCTGAGCCGAAGGCAGTCGCTTAACCAACTGAGCCACCCAGGCGCCCCATGTTCCTGTTCCTAATAGCAGGAGTTTGCATGCTAAGAAAGGTTTTGCCTCATTAACAAGGAAATCTATCCCTGGACTAATTGCTGCTCTGTTCCCACGTAACAAACCTTAAAAGCAAGAACTCAGATCATACTGTTTCCAGGTAACCTAACCACATCTCAGAGCAAAATTCCGGAATGTTTATAGAAGTCAAAACTATCTGGCACCCAATAAGACAAAATTCTCAATGTCTGGCATCCAAGAAAATATACTAGGCAGACAAACAAGCAGAAAAATACAACATATGGAGGAGAAAAATTAATAAATACTCAGAAATGACACAGGTGATAGAATTAGTACATGGATATTAAAAGTTATTAGTCCCCCCCCCCAAAAAAAAAGGTTACTAGTCCAGATCAGTCATGATGTTAAATACAATATGTTCCAGTTAAAGAGAGAAAGACTGGATTTTAAAGGAAGAAAAATAATCTGTATGCTATTTAAAAGAAACAACTATAACATAAAGATGAAGAAAGGTTGAAAGCAGAAGGATGGAAGCAAATATACCTTGCACTGTTCAAACTACAGTGTTTAGTAGTGCACAGTAAGAGATACAACTAATAGGAAGCTAATGATAAATTTTAGGGTAGGGGCACCTGGCTGGTTCAGTCAGTAGAGCATGTGACCCTTAATCTTGGAGTTGAGTTCCAGACCTGCATTGAGTGTAGAGATTACTTGCAAATAAAATCTTAAAAAAAGAAAGTGTAAGCAGATTAAAGACCTAAATAGGAGGAAAATGAGAATTAAAACTTTCAGGAGAGGGGCGCCTGGGTGGCTCAGTTGGTTAAGTGTCTGTGTTTGGCTCAGGTCATGATCTCAGGGTCCTGGAATTGAGTCCCACATCAGGCTCCCTGCCTGCTTCACCCTCTCCCTCTCCCTCTGCTGCTCCCCCTGCTTGTGCTCTCTCTCTGTCAAATAAATAAATAAAATCTTAAAAAAAAAACTTGAAGGAGAAAATAAAATACTTCTGTGACCTTACATTACAGAATTACAGAATTTTTTTTTTTAAGATTTTATTTATTTATTTGACAGAGATAGCGAGAGCAGGAACACAAGCAGGGGGAGTGGGAGAGGGAGAAGCAGGCTTCCCGCTGAGCAGGGAGCCTGATGCGGGGCTCGATCCCAGGACCCTGGGATCATGACCTGAGCTGAAGGCAGACACTTAACGACTGACTGAGCCACCCAGGCGCCCAGAATTAATTCTTAAGACACAAAAATGGAAACCATAGGGCAGTGTGGCCAGGCAGCCCAGCTTCTCAAAGGCTCTTGTTGCACTGTGGCCTGCCACCAGGATGCTCAAGAGGGAGGTCAACTCCGTGGTCGGGTGTGGGGAGGCAATGAAGGAGGAGAAACCTGCTCCTGCAAAAGTAGAAGTGAAGCCAAAAAAGGCAGCAGAAAAGGATAAATCTTCAGACAAAAAAAGTGCAAACAAAGGGGGAAAGAGGGAACAAAGGGAAAACAGGCTAAAGTGGCTAACCAGGAAAGACGTACTTGCAGAAAACAGAAACTGGGGCACTTGGGTGGCTCAGTTGGCTAAGCATCTGCCTTTGGCTCGAGTTGTGATCCCAGTGTTCTGGGATCGAGCCCCATGTTGGGCTCCCTGCTCAGTGGGGATCCTCCTTCGCCCTCTCCCTCTGCAGCTCCCCCTGCTTGGGCTCTCTTTCTCTGTCAAATAAATAAAAGCTTTTAAAAAAAGAAAGAAAATGGAGAAGCTAAAAATGAGGAGAGTCCAGCCTCAGATGAAGCAGGAGAGAAAGAAGCCACATCTGAGTAATATCATAAACCATGTCTTATCTGTGGTCCCTGTCTCCCTTCTTGTATAATCTGGAAGAATATTTTTATCAACTATTTTATAAATGCAAGTTTTTTAGTAGCTCTAGAAACATTTTTTTTAAAGATTTTATTTATTCATTTGAGAAAGTGAGAATGAGAGAGAGAGCACATGAGAGGGGGGAGGGTCAAAGGGAGAAGCAGACTCTCCGCTGAGCAGGGAGTCCGATGCAGGACTCGATCCTGGGACTCCAGGATCATGACCTGAGCCGAAGGCAGTCACTTAACCAACTGAGCCACCCAGGCGCCCCTAGAAACATTTTTAAGGAGGGAATCCCACCTCATCCCATTTTTTTAAGTGTAAATTTTTTTTTTAAGAGGTTAAATTATTTGCTGATTGTTTCTTGGTACAAGCAGAAAGTAGTAGGATATCGAATATGGGAGGCTTTGATTGTCTTGGGTGTCAGCTTAACATTCCATAGATGGGGTAGTTTTTCTAACCTATAATACCAAGCATACTAAATGGCAGTTTGGAGTCAATCATTCATTTAATAGGTCATGAACATTTTAAATTACTTCTTTCCCCATGTTGTTTTTGGTAGAATTGTTTCATAAAGAAAACCACTCCTTGATCAGAATTTTGTACACTCTGTAACATCTTGGCAGTCCAGTTTTCCTAGTAACTTTGATAATGTGCTGTGCAAGATTGAAAATTTGAGTATGTAGTGTATATGATACTTTGAATTAATGGGACTTAACAGTGTAACAGCATATCAACATTTGAAGATAATTGGTACTTGATAAGAAAAATTATCATCAGTTATCATAAATTGGTACTTAAGGAAAATTTGCCTTCAAATTTTAAGCTGGAAGGTCACTGGAAGACGTTTTATTTTTTTTAAAGATTTTATTTATTTGACAGACACAGAGAGGGAACACAAGCAGGGGGCGTGGGAGAGGGAGAAGCAGGCCTCCCGCAGAGCAGGGAGCCCAACGTGGGGCTCAATCTCAGAACCCTGGGATGATGACCCGAGCCACCCATGTGCCCCGCTGGAAGACGTTTTAGAAAAGAATTAAAACTGCATGATTTTTTAGATTTTTGGCACATACACTAATGTGTGCAAATTGAAATATCTACTCATCCTCAGAACAACCAATAAAAACTGAATTGTGAAAGAAAAAAATTAAAACCATAAAAGGTTGATAAAGACTATGTAAAAATTTAAAACTTAGAACATATACAGGGCTACTGAGTGGCTTAGTCGATTAAGCGTCTGCCTTTGGCTCAGGTCATGATCCTGGGGTCCTGGGATCAAGCCCCGTGTTGGGCTCCCTGCTCAGCAAGGGAGCCTGCTTCTCCCTCTCCCTCTGCCTCCCACTCCCCCCACTTGTGCTCTCTCTCTTTCTCTCTGTCAAATAAATAAATAAAATTTTTAAATCAAAAAAAAAACTTAGAACATATAATAGACAAAGGATTAGAACATGAAATATAGGAAAAACTGCAAATCATTAAGAACCCAGTATAAAACCAAGGGTACACAAAAGCAGTTCAGAGAAGAGCAATTGTAAAAATATGTTCAACTTCAGTAGTAATCAGGAAGATGCAAAATAGAACAACAGTGAGATCAGTTTCCCTCAACGTAATGGAGACCATGTGAAGAAATGGAAATTCACTGTTAGTGGAAATAGAAATTGGTACATCCTTTTTGAAAAATCACAAGGTCTCAGAAAATTAAAAATTAAAAATGCTTATTCCTAACATTTTCACTTCTAAGCATATAAACTAAAGGAAGTTCTCCTGGAGATTATGTAAAAGAATATTTGTTGTGTCATTATTTGTAATAGTGGAAAAAGTTAACTGCCTAAATGTTAACTGATGTATCATATCCATTAAGTGAATAAAAGTAAATAGCAAAGTAAAACTATTATTATAGTTTTTCTCGAGTCATTAGTAATTATAGGTTAAGTAGGTATAGTACCACATGCCTCTTCAGCTGTCTGTTGACAGACTTGCTAATTTACCCTTGGGGAATTTTTCCCCAGGTGATCGTTATTATTGATATTTCCTCAAGTTTAGGATTTTTTTTTTTTCAGACATTGACTTCTCTGAATCTGCTAGGGGAAAAAATAGCATGCAAAATTGTTTTGCTTATGCACTATCTATTCTTTTTTATAGGACCAATGTTTCAAGCCAAACTCCCTCTGCCAAAAGAAGTTTGGGATTTCTTCCTCAACCAGCTCCTCTTTCTGTTAAAAAACTGAGGTGTAACCAGGATTACACTGGCTGGAACAAACCAAGAGTGCCCCTTTCCTCTCACCAACAGCAGCAACTTCAGGGGTAGGTAAATTCTTTATAGTTTACTTTCTTTTTATAAAGTCATTGACTGAAGCATATTTTGCTTGATGTCAAAAAAATGATGAAAAGGGTCATATTAATTATAGTTCTCAAATATGTACTCACTTATTAAAGATTTGTCACATCCATAAATAATGGTAACTCCATTATCTAGTCTCCAGTTTTTGAACTTTGAAAAAAATACGTGTATATAACATAATCGTAAAGTAGAAAATACATATTCTCCAATCACATATACTTCATCATTACTCCTGAGATACTTTAACATTATTTTATGTATATCCTCCCCATCCCCTTCATGCTTATATTTTTATTAAACACATAAAAAGATCATAGTATAATAACAAATAATAATAGTAGCAATCTTACCTGAAGTGTTTGTTACATGCCAAATACTGTGTGCTGCGTGCTTAAATAGATTTTTTTCTTTAAATCCTCACAGCCCTTCTGTGAGCTAGATGCCTCAAAAATCCGCATTTACAAATGAAGTAACGAAGGCTTAAAGAAGTTAATTAACTTTCTCAAGGTGATATAGTCAGTGGTACAGCAGTAGTAAATCTAGTCAGTTGGACTTCACGTGCATTCTTTTTTTTTTTTTTTTTTTTTTTGAAGATTTTATTTTTAAAGAGAGAGGGAGAGTGGGCATGCATGAGCAGGGAGAGGAGCAGAGGGAAAGGGAGAGAAGGGGAGAGAGGGAATCTCAAACTGATTCCACGCTGAGCACAGAGCCTGATGCAGGGCTCGATCTCATGACCCTGAGATCATGACCTGAGCCAAAATCAAGACCCGAATGCTCAACCGACTGAGCCACCCAGGCTCCCCTCCACTTGCATTCTTAACCACTGTGCTCTATTCTCTGTTCCCTGATGTTTTCACTCCATATTGATCATGGGCTTCCTCATGTGTTAATATATAACCTTCAACCATGTTAGTATGCATTTAGATTTCCCTTTTTTCCCATTACAATCCAGGCTAGGATGAACATTCTCATATACATATCTTTTTAAAATTTATTGGAAGTTTTCTATAGGATAAATTATTGGAAGTGTATTTTCATTAAGATTAAAGGAAGGCACTTTGAAATGTTTTATTACTATTACCAAATTGCTCTCCTCAAACTGCCAGCTTGTTTTCAGTGTCAGATTACTGTTTTTGTACCAGCTTAAGGTTATCTTTTTACTTCAATGAGTGGCATCTCCCAATTTGGCTTATCCATTGTAATATATATGTTTCATGTCTTAGCAGATAATAACATAAAATATGCAGTGAAGGTATTTCACTTTTTCTGTTTACCTGTTCCTTTTCACTGAGCTTTTTTTTTTCTTTTTTAAGAGAGAGTAAGTGTGTGCACGTGCAAGCAGTGGGGAGAGGTAGAGAATCATAAGCAGGCTCCATGCCCAGCATGAAGCCTGATACAAAGCTCAATCTCACGACCCTGAGATCTCCACCTGAGCAGAAATCAAGAGTCAAATGCTTAACATGCTGAGCCATCCAGGCGCCCCAATAGACAAAATGTTTAAACTGCAGGGAGAAAAAGAGTTGTAAAATAATAGCTGAAGATCATCAGTACTCCACTTTCAATAATGGATAGAATATATAGACAGAAAAATCAGTAAGAAAATATAGGATTTGACCAACACTATAAACTGCCTAAATCTTACGGATGTATATAGAACACTCCACCCAGCAACAACATAATATACATTCTTCTCAAATGCACATGAAACATTCTCCGGGAGAGACCATATGTTAGGCCACAAAGTAAGTCTTAATTTTAAAGGTTTGAAATCATCTAAAGTATCTTTTTTTTTTTAAAGATTTTATTTGAGAGAGCGAGAAAGAGAGAGAGAGAGCACACGAGAGGGGGGAGGGTCAGAGGGAGAAGCAGACTCCCCGCCTAGCAGGGAGCCCGATGTGGGACTCGATCCCAGGACTCCAGGATCATGACCTGAGCTGAAGGCAGTCACTTAACCAACTGAGCCACACAGGCGCCCTAAAGTATCTTCTTGAAACACAATAAAATGAAGCTGGAAATCAGTTATAGATGGAAAAATGGAAATATGTAAAAATTAAATAACACACTCTTAACCAGTAATGTCAAAGAAGAAATCACAAGAGAAATTTAAAAATACTTAAAGATGAATGAAAGCTTTAGCAGCCTACCAGAATTGAGGGATGCAGCAAAAGCAGTGCTCAGAGGGAAATCTATAGCAGTAAACGTCTACATTAAAAAAGAAATGTTGGTAAGGCTGTGAAGAAGTTGGAACCCTTGGACTTTGCTGGTGGGAATGTAAAATGGTGCAGCTGCTATGGAAAATAGTATAGCAGTTCCTCAAAGAATTAAAAGTAGAATTACCATAAGATCCAGCAAGTCTGTTTCTGGGTATATATCCAAAAGAATTGAGAGCAGTGACTTGAACAGATGTTTATACACCCATGTTTCACCTAAAAGTGCAAGCAGCCCATGTGTCCAATGGTAGATAAACCAAATGTGTTTTAGACATATAATGGAATACTGTTTAACTTTAAATAGGAAAGAAATTCTGACACATACTACAATGTGGATGAACCTTGAAGACATGCTAAGTGAAATAAGCTGGTCACCAAAGGACAAACACTGTATGATTTCACTTATATGAATTACCTAGAATAGTCAGATTCATAGAGTCAGAAAGTAGAATGGTGATTGCCAAGGAGAGGGCAGTAGGGAATTATTGTTAAATGGGTACAGAGTTTCAGTTCCAGAAAATGAAAAAATTCTGGAGGTTGATAGTGGTGTTAGTTGTACAACATTGTGAATGTACTTAATGCGTCTGAAACTGTGCACCTTAAAATGGTTAAATAGTGGAGCTCCTGGCTGGCTGATTTGGTAGGGCATGCATGTGACTCGTGATTTCTGGGTTGTGAGTTTGAACCCTGCATTCGGCATAGAGTTTGCTTAAAAAAATCTTTATAAAAATGGTTAAATGGTAAACTTTATGTGTATTTTATCATGATTTAAAAAAAAAAATGACCTCAAATCAATACCTGACTATACCTTAAGGAAGTAGAACAAGAAGAGCAAACTAAACCCAAAAGCTAGCAGAAGGAAGATTAGAGATAAATAAAATAGAGACTAGAAATACAAGAGAAATACAAAATCAACAAAATCAACAAACCTATTATCTAAACTGATAAAAAGAGAAGACTCACATAACTAAAATCAGAAGCACAAGTGAGTGTATTACTGCCAACCTTACCAAAATAAAAAAGATTTTAAGACAATACTGTGATTTTACCACCAAAATTAGATAACTAGATGAAATGGGCAGATTTCTAGAAACAAGGAAGAATTGTGCAGCTCTGAAAAAGAAAGTGTAAAAAGTTGAAGAAGCAGTATGTGAACTCAAAGCCAAAATGAGATACCATTTTTTTACACCCACTAAGGTGGCTATAATTTTAAAAAAGAAACCTGAAAATAACAGAGTGTGTGTTAATTTAAAAAAAACAAGTCACTAAAGAGTATACACTGTATAGCATTCCATCTTTTGTTTTTTATGAAAAAGAAATAAAATACACGTTTGATTATATGTATACATAAACTTTCAAATATATAAAATGGGATATGTAAAATGTTTTTAATATTTTATGTTTTAAATTAGAGTATACACAATATTTAAATCTAAAATTTTATGTATTACATAAAATATATAGATACTTCACTTTTTATATTTTAAGTTGCTGTGTCTTCAAGTTCACTGGTATTTTCTTCAGTGTCTAATCTGGTAATCTCTAATATTTTCATCTATTGTGTTTTCCATCTCAAATTAATTTGGGGGTCTTTTATATCTTCTGTTTCTTTCCTCTTAGGTTTATGGTTTTCTTTGCACCTGTGATCACATGAGGCATATTTATAATAGCTGTTTTAATATCTGCAGTTGGGTTTGATTATTCTGAGACTTGTGTTTATTAAACTCTTTGGTGTCAAATCTAGAGTGGACTTTATTCTAAGACTAACTTAATTCCTTTTTTAAAGCACAGCTCCTCTGGGATTTCTAGTAATATCCTATGAGTTCACCTAGGTCTCTCCACTATGGTGGGAACTCAATCAATTTTGGGTCCTGCATGAGCTCTGGGAATTATTCTGTTAATAGCTCCCCACTAATCATTCTTTTCCTTGAAGTTCTTGCCTGGTGTCTTGAGGTTTTACCCTAAGCATGCACAGGTTGGTATTCAGCCAAATACCGAACAGACTGTGCATATAATGGTAAAGCATATAGTACAAAAGATTAACAGTTGGTAAATATGGATAAAGAATATTCTTGTGCAGCTTTTTTGAGAGTTTGGGAATATTTTCAAATACAAGTGTTTTAAAAATATGTGCTTTAGAAAAACGTTTAGCAGTACCCACTAAACCTAAACACATATATCCTATGACCCAGCAGTTCTGCTTCTGGGCATATACTTAAAAGAAGTGAGTTAAGTTATATCTCAATGAAAAAATTAAAATTATAAATAAGAACAAATAGCTCTTTGGATAAGTCTCCAGTTATTTTTAGCATTCATTTGAAAATGTATAATTTTCCTTGTTACAATCTTAAAATGCAGTGGTTCTCAAAGTATGGTCCCCAGACCAACAGCATCAGCATGAACTGGAATCTTGTTAGAAATGCACAGTTTTGCCCCCCCTCTGTCTAGATCTACAGTTTCTAGTTGCGGCCCAGCAATATGTATTTGAACAAGCCCTCCATGTGATTGTGATTGTGATGCGTGCTATACTGGAGAACTCCCTACTTAAATGAACATATGTCAGGAACTACTGTTGTCTTCAAAAGTACTATTTTTTTCATTTTCAGCTTCTCCAATTTGGGAAATACCTGCTATATGAATGCTATTTTACAGTCTCTGTTTTCACTTCAATCATTTGCAAATGACTTGCTTAAGCAAGGTATCCCATGGAAGAAAATTCCACTCAATGCACTTATCAGGTAATTGTTAGATACTAAGTAACCTTTTACCCTGTTGATTATAGAATAGAGTTTTAGGCACTTAAACTTTTATGTGTCATTGTTAACAGTCTTTAAAATATCATGCTAACCAGACTTTTGTAAAATGTCACTAAACTTCTCTTGTTTTAACAGACGCTTTGCACACTTGCTTGTTAAAAAAGATATCTGTAATTCAGAGACCAAAAAAGATTTACTCAAGAAGGTTAAAAATGCCATTTCAGCTACGGCAGAGAGATTCTCTGGTTATATGCAGAATGTGAGTACTAATTGTTTTTAAACATTTTAGAGATGAGGGAAGTTGAAATGATTTCCGTGTATTATCTAATTTCTCTTTTAAAATGAGATGTGTGTACATATGTTCATCACAAGCTGAAAAACCTGAGGACTTATGGTAAGCTTAGTTTAATATGACTCTTCTGTGTATTTTATCATATTTGAAAAATACAGATATCATTTGCCATTGTAGGAACTTGGGCTATTTTAGCTACAAAGCCTATCTTAGAAAAAATACTTTATCTTAAAGGAGTGGTTCATTCATTCATGCTAATCCAACTGGTAGTTAAAAATATAAAATCTGTCGTTCTTTTTTAAAGAATTTTCTTTAAATTCAATTTAGTTAACATAGTGTGTACATAATAACACACTGTATATTACATGTGTAATACAACATACAACACTATACAATAATACAGTGCATTATTAGTTTCAGAGGTAGAATTTAGCGATTCATCAGTTGCAGTGTCATTTGTTCTTATTCACAAAATATGTACCGCCAAATTGTTAGAGTAAATCTGACCTTTTTCACTTATGGTACTGACCTCTGAGTGCTTTAGTTGTATAAATCACAGTGTTAGCAAGCTATCATTGTGGTAGGAAAGGTTTTGATCTTATGATTAAAGATATTGTGCCTTCTTAGGATGCTCATGAATTTTTAAGTCAATGCTTAGACCAGCTGAAAGAGGACATGGAAAAGTTAAATAAAACTTGGAAGACCGAACCTGTTCCTGGAGAAGAAAATTCATCAGATATTTCAGCCACAAGGGTGTACACTTGCCCTGTTATTACTAACTTGGAGTTTGAAGTTCAGCACTCCATCATCTGTAAAGCGTAAGTAGCCTCTAAGAAAACTCTTTGCCCTTTTAATTCTTTATGGGAGGTGATTAAAATTCTTCTAGAAGGTTTTAATTCTTATTTTCCTTTCTATGTCCTAAGGACACAGAAATGCGTAGATTCTACCAAACATCTCTTTTCAAAGTATCTTTATCTTCAATGAATATGCTTTGTAGGGTGAGAACTAAGAACTCGACTATTTTGTCATGTGCTGTAGTGCTGACTAAACACTTAATTTCGCTCTACAAGTTTGTTTTTGTGGGGTTTTCTTTTATTCTCTGTGTGGAATATTGAGTACTTTCGGAATGCTTTTTCTTCTCTTTTTCCCTGAAAAGACTCCCTCCTATTGCTTATTTTATTAAACCAAATTGTTTTTATTAAAAATGGGTTTTTTTTACGGGATCAAAATTTGAATTATTTTTAACTTTTGCAGTGCTTTTTAACCATGTTTATATTGATTATTCAGGCTTACTTTCTACATTTAGGTAATTTCCATGCTCATTACCAAGACTTCTTTCTGTACCATGCATTTCACATCAAAAGGTTCTATTTTGAGGGGCGCCTGGGTGGCTCAATCGTTAAGCATCTGCCTTTGGCTCAGGTCATAATCCCAGGGTCCTGGGATCGAGCCCCGCATCGGGCTCCCTGCTTGGCGGGAAGCCTGCTTCTCCCTCTCCCACTCCCCCTGCTTGTGTTCCCTCTCTCACTGTCTCCATCAGATAAATAAAATCTTAAAAAAAAAAAGTTTCTATTTTGATTACTTTTTCAGTTATCGATAGTACATCTCTGCATATGTTTTTTCAGAGAGAGTAGAATTTTTCTGTATAAGAAAGAATTGTGTTGCTTTCACACAGGAGTTAATACAGAATTATTGAATCACACATTGCCTTTCCCCCTTAGTATCTTACATATACTGTCCCATCATGTCTTCTTTGTGCCATTTGAGAGAAACCTGACTTTGTGGGTAATCTTTTTCTTCCTGAAAATCTGTGGTATTCTTTATTTTTGAAATTCACATTTTCACAAGTTTGCATCTAAGTATTTTGTTTAATTTTGCCTTTAACATGATGGAGCTTTCTCATCTGAAAGATTTGGGATTTTCTTCCACTCAAAACTATTCTGTAAATGTTACAGAATAGTTTGAAATTTTCTTTAGAAATACTCAAAACCCATATATTGGCTATCCATTTTGTCTTCCATATTTCTGTTTTTCTTAGACTGTTCATGAGGTCTCTCCCAGCTGTAACATTCCAATAATTGTGACTACAATTTTGAACATTCAAATGGACACTAGAAAGATAGTTTTGTGTCACTAGTGTGTGTGACATTTCTTGTCTTCATCATTTCTTCAGTCTTTTGTTTCCCCAGTAGATAAATTATTTTTACAAGAAAAAGTCCAGGTCTTATAAATACAGTCCATGTCCTTGTAAAAGCTGGAGAGCCCACCAGCCGTTAGTAATACGGTAGCCAGTTATCCTTTCCTTTCCTTCTAATGTACTTTCCCAACAGATTTGTTCAAGTTAGAGAAGCAAAGTTTTAATTGTTGTTATTTAATTGTGGGGGTGCCAACCAAATTTATCTTGATAGGAGAATTTCAATGGCCCCTGATAGAAATGGCTACAGGCAGCACAAGAAGCAAGAAGGCTGAGTCAAAGTAGTGGTTGGTACCCCACTTGCACAGCACCCAGATGTTGGGTGGACGTTGACGTGTGTGCACCATGCCTGAGGTGACATGTCTCCTGGGTGGTAGATACACCGGGGCGGGGGGGCAGGCTGAGAGCGGCCCGACAGTGTGGCAAGTCTGGGAGGCAGCACGGCTCTGTGAGGCCATGGCAGCAGTGGCGCAACTACCTCCTTAAAGGCCTTGCTTTAGTTGCTTTATTAGCAATTTCTTTAAGACAATTCCTTAAACGCAAAGTAGTTTTTGGCTCAAGGAAGATACACCTCAAATCGTAATTTTCATTGTTTAGATTCTGTCTCATCTCACTGTAGGTTAGTTTGGCCAATTTGCCAAATGTACTTATTTTTGTAAACTGCTGTAGTTTAAATGGACTTGTTTTCAATGACATTATAAGGTATTTCAGTATAGTAATATATTATCGAATATGAAGAATTCTCCAAAGAACTTAAATTGTCTAAAACTAAGTACTTTTCTCCATAAAACCTTCTGCGGTCTTCCCTATCTCAGTAATAACAGTTCCATACTTATATTTATCAGCCCAAAAACATAGTGTATTTCTTAACTCTTCTCTTTATCTTGCATCCCTACATCTCATATGTCAGGAAATCCCTTCAGCTCTTTCTTCAGAGTATAACCAGAATCTGACCACTTGCCGCCATCTCATCAAAGCCACTATCATCTCTTGCCTGGATTGTTGGAATACCTTCTAAACTGGTCTCTGTGTTTATCCTGTCTCTCTCTAGTCTTTTTTAAACACAACCAAAGTGATCCGTCTAAAGTGGAAGTTAGTTCATGTTAGCCCTCTCCCCATAACCTATAAAAGCTGAAGTTCTTACTGTAATATGCAAAATCCCATATGATCTGTTCTTCAGCAGCCCCTCTTCCCCCAATTAACTCTGACTTCACCTCCTACCACTCTTTCCCCTTCCTCATTCTGTTCCTACCAAATTAGCTTCCTTGCTTTATTTATTTATTTTTTTAATGCCAGATTCTGGTACCTAAGGGCCTTTTTCACCTACTGTACCCTTTATCTCAAATTCTCTTTCCCCATAGTCCTCTGCATATCTTTATGTAAAAGCTACTTGCTCAGTAAGGCATTTTCTAGGCATTTACCCTATTTAAATTCCAGCCATCTACTCTGGTCTTTCACTATTTTTTTTTCCATTGGCACTTATCACTGTCACTTTAACATACCATACATATTACTTATGTTTTTTATTATCTTTTTCCTCCAATATAGCTTTGTGCAGGGAAGTATTTTATCTTGGGTTGGTTCATTACTGTAACCCCAGTGCTACTAGAACAGTTTCTGGCATATATCACCAAACAGTGATCCCTAAGAAATTGCCCAAATTTACCAGCTTAAAACAATAGTTATTAATTCAGTTCCATAGGTCAGAAGTCTAGACAGGGTGTGGCCAAGTTCTCTGCTCATGGTATCAGAAGACTGAAATCAACATATTGCTTATTCTCATCTGGATACCCCTCTACACTCATTAAAGTTGTGGGCAGAAATTAGTTCCTTATGATTGTAGTACTGAAGTCCCCCCATTTTCTTGCTGGCTGTTAGCTGCAACTACTCATTTCCTAAGGTCTGCCTGTAGTTTCATGCTATGTGGCTTCCATAGGCAGTTCACAGCAGTGCTATTTGTTTTCTTTCAGGTCAGCAGTACATGTCTGACTTTGAATCCCTGACTTCCTCTGTTTGAGACCTCTAGACTCAGATTTAAAGAGCTCAAGTGATTAAGTCGTGACCCACTCAGATAATCTGCTTTTTTATCAACTCAACATTAAGATTAGTAACATTAAATCGTATCTGCACAATCCCTTTGTCTTGTAAAGTAACATCATCATGGGAGTGAAAGCTCATCATGGTCACAAGTTCTCTTAAAGGGGATGGAATTATACAAAGGGTAAGGGTCATCTTAGAATTCTCCCTATTAGATAGAGGCACTCAAATATTTGTTGAATGAAGAATATATTTTTATGGTCTCCAGTCTTCAACTGTGGCAGTAGAGAACTGGGGCAGGAGATTGAATATTACTAAAAATGCTGCTGTGCAGAGAGAAGGAAAAACATCAACTAAAACTATTTAAAAGAAGTGAATTTGATTCCAGATAAATAATGTTTTGGTCTCTGAGCCCAGTTTTAAAAATTCTGTAGAGGGGCACCTGGGTGGCTCAGTTGTTAAGCGTCTGCCTTCGGTTCAGGTCATGATCCCAGGGTCCTGGGATGGAGCCCCGCATCGGGCTCCCTGCTCCGCGGGAAGCCTGCTTCTTCCTCTCCTACTCCCCCTGCTTGTGCTCTCTCTCTCGCTGTGTCTCTCTCTGTCAAATAAATAAATAAAATCTTTAAAAAAATTTTTTTAAATAAAAATTCTGTAGAAATATATCCAGTGATCAAAACAGTTCTACTAAACACCTAGAATTTTTTTTTTAAGATTTTATTTTAGAGAGAGTGCATGCGTGGGGAGGGGCAGAGGGAGAGGGAGAGAGAGAATCCCAAGCAGACTCTGTGCTGATCGTGGAGCCTGATGTGGGGATCTCACGACCCTGAGATCATGAGCTAAAACCAGGCGTCAGATGCTTAACCAGCTGAGCCACCCAGGCACCCCAAGAACACATAGCATTTTCATTTTATTTTATTTTTGGTGCAAAAAGGTATTTTTATTATTAAAGCACAGGGACAGGACCTGTGGGCAGAAAGAGTTGCTGAACACATAGAATTTTTAAAGCAGCATTGTTTATGTAGTCAAAAACTGGAAATAATTCAAATGCCCATCAGTCATAATATAAATTGTGGCATGCTCAGAACAGGTTAATGTGAGCCAACAGTGAAGATGGACTATAGCCACATGCAGCAAGCATGTTTGAATCTCACAATCATGTTGAACAAAAGAGACTAAAGATATACTGTATGGTTCCATTTATATAAGGCTCAAAAATAAGCAATACTGACCTGTTGTGTTAGAAGTCAGGATAATAGTTACCTTTTGGGAGAAAGGGGTAGTGATTGGAAAGGGGCATGTGAGAGGGCTCCTACGGAGTTTATAATGTTTTATTTCTTGATTTGAGTGGTGTTAACTGATAATTCGTGAAACTGTACAACTTTGGTTCACTTTTCTATGTGTATGTTGTACTTTAGTTTTTAACTTCTGGGGCTTTTTTAAAAAAATAAAATTTAGCATTCTGATAAATACTTAAGTACTTGCAGTTGAGGTTTTACCTGTATTGATTTAAAGAGGGTTAAAATACTCATGAGAAAAGTCTTACATTATCAACTCAGGCTAGTCTTTGTCAGTACCTGCTAAGTTCTGTGCCGGAACAGTGTTTCTGAAGTATATTTGTATTTATTTTATATTGCACAGTTAGACTTCTAAATGCTTCCATTTGTCTTCTTTTATTCTTACAGATGTGGAGAAATTATTCCCAAAAGAGAACAGTTTAATGACCTCTCCATTGACCTTCCTCGAAGGAAAAAGCCACTCCCTCCTCGTTCAATTCAAGATTCTCTTGATCTTTTCTTTAGGGTAAGCAACATTTTTGGTATTTTCACATAATTAAGTTTTATATATCATAGGTAATTATATTCGAAATTGGTTTCTTTAAGGCAGAGTTTCAACAAAATTACATGAGAAAACAAAGATTTATAAATAATGTTTAATTTAAAAGCTTGATAAATCTAATTGTTAACTCAGAAGAAGACTATTCATTGGTTAAGTAGATTATACATTTAATTCAATAGCAGGTGTTTTAGACAACCTTAGAAACAGTTATTTGTGAACAAATATTAACTTGAAGCATGTGCTAAAATTTGGTAGTGTTGGTAAAAATTGGAGATGCTATGTATGAGTTTGTATCTAAGATCTGAGGAATGAAAAAATACTCTGCTTTTCCTTAGGTTGTATGTAACCTGTTAGAAACAAAAGGCAAGAGTCATGTTTATCCAAAGCTTTAGAGAAATATGTTTCTGTGATATACTGTTAAAGATATTCAGCAAGTTTTGGGGGCATAATTGGACCTATTGTGTAGCAGTCCTTATAACTGATGGAAATTTGTCAGGATCACCCTTTGTCTCTTTAACAGTGATTCTTGTTTTGTTGTAGCAAGTGGGCAGGGTTGTCTTCCTAAGGTTAAAAACAAAATTCTGTTCTTTAAATGATGAACATTCAGCTCCACCCAAAGATAAATACTCTGCTTTTCTTTTTATCATTCCTTACTATTCCTGTTATTATCATAGAATTTGAAGCTTTTCCTGTGTATCTTTACCCCCATTTTTTAAGGATTTCTTGTTTCAGTTTTCTCTAGGTAATGATATCCACCCCAAACTTTGGTCCTTTTAGAGCAGTTGTTCTTAGTGGGCTGTCACCAGAAGATTGAGTTCCATTATAAGAAAGGGGTAGAGTTACACCTAACAGACCAGGAACTCCGCCTAACCTGAAGGTGATCTTATCTCTGCTATGGCCAAATGTTAAAATCTGGATATACTCTTGGCAGTGGTTCTTGTGCATCCATGGGGAAGAGGTTGAGAATCTGCTACTGTAGAGTCTAGTTGCTGTCATAAATTGAGATGTTTCCATGGTAAAAAAGGAAATTAGGAATTCTGAAATAGGGCATGATATTATAAGATACCTATTTTGAGGATTAGGTCTTAATTTAGTAAGGCTTGTGACTAGACACAAAATTTAAACTGCTCGGAGTTGTCATTGCACTGAACTAGTGTGACTAGAAAAGAGTATTAGCATTTACTGGGGTAATGCTGATTCAACTTCATGCTTCTTTATTTTTCCCTCTTGTCTTTTTACAGGCAGAAGAACTTGAGTATTCCTGTGAGAAGTGTGGTGGGAAGTGTGCTCTTGTCAGGCACAAATTTAACAGGCTACCCAGGTAAAATGAATTGCTCTTCAGTTTTTCTTCTTTAAAGTACTTAAAGATATTACTGGGTAAGTGAGGCTCACTAGAATGGATTGGTAAAGCAAAGCTGAGAAAGGAGAGAGTAGAGGGTGGGAGGTTAGGATGCTGTTGCATAAGAAAGGAAGAAGATTTGGAAGGCTGAAGAAGGGAAGTCACTTCAGAGTCCCTGGAAGATGGCAACAAGAGGACGTGGCTGGTGAGACTTTGGAACAATGGTAGGGACTAGGTAGGAGAGTTTTAATTTGGTAATGTATGACATTCAGTTATAATTTGCAGTTTGATTATGTGCTAGTCTCCTCTTCTCCCAAACCTTCAGTAAAAATCTGCCACAAACACCTACACGTGTATGCCTGAAAATAAAACGAGTAATTTTCTGCAGGTTTTTTTTGCATTCCTTTATTCAAAGGATCTTGTAAGTTAGTAAGTTTCCTATACTCAAAACAATTCAGAATTAGGAATGAATTTAACTTAATTAGCTCTGTGTAAACATACATAAAACCAAACTAGCTAGACAAAATATGATGTGATTATGGTGCAGCTTTTAGTTCTTCCCAAGAATAGATCTCAACCACAAACAAGGTTGTTATTATTAAGTATTTATGTGGCACTTTGCCTGCAGAGTGCTTTACTTTCTTTTATTAGCTTCACTTTTCTGTAAGTGTAGAGTTTCTGGAACCTAGCCCCTAGAGACTAGTTCTTGTACATTCCATTATCTCCTTTCTAGAAAATGAGTTTCTTTTAAAGAAATGACTTTCTAAATCATAGCAGTATTATTATGTTGACCATTTCTTACTCAAGAGACTTATTCTTTCCTATTGGTGAGTGTTTTGAGGCAGGAGGTAGAGGAGACAAACCTTAGGGCAAAGGATTGATTGTTACCAGCTGTCATTAACTAAGGAGGCATGTATGGTTTGAAATACTTGTTTGACCTGGCAAGCTGAATGTCTGTTAACCCTTTTCCAGTGTCTAGCTATTTGTTCTTTCAGTGGGAAAAAAAAATACTGAGGGGAATTTTTTTCATTGGTTTTCTCTTTTTTTCTGTTAGGTCATTTGTGTTACAGGTTCATTTATTCCAAACTTTAGAAGCCTTTGTATCATAAATCCTGATTATCAGACTTGCTCTGTTTTTGTACATTTCAGTATTAAAGCCCAGTTTACTTTTATTCATGAAGGGCCTGGTATCTTTATCAGATATGTTCAGTTTTAGTCCACCTCATCTTTGTAGATAAGTGATTTAGACTATCATCTGTTTCATATTACCTTTTATTTTGGCAAGATTATTTCGAAATGTAGTCAAAATATTTGACATTAGTTTTAATCTCTTCATACCATTTGGATCCTTGTGTTCTCTCAGGTTTTGAATTTGAAGATTATGAGTTCTAGCATACTTTTTAAAGAAAAATAAAGTCAGTAACTTTAATTTACAATTTTTGTAGTTTGTGGCTTTTGTGATAAAGATATGTATGGTAAGAAAGGAAACAGTTTTCCATAAAGCAGACATTATTTTGCCTAGAATTGAGGTTTATTCCCATAAGAGTTCTGAAATTCAAATTTTAAAGTGTTCTTGTGGGCTGTGAAATATATTTAGTCCATCAGGCAGAGACTATGGTGTGTATCAGAGGTGAAAAGGTTAGCACAATAGTAACTAAAAAGAAGTGTTTCTACAGAGTTAAAAGCCTTTTCAGACCCACAAACCAGATTTGGCATGTAAATTTTGTAGAACTTTTTGTAAGTGGAGAAACTTTCCTATTTCTTTCTTAGCTTTCTCCAGAGAAAGTGCTAACATTGAAGTAAGAGTAGTTCTTGTCAGGGGCATCTGGGTGACTCAGTCAGTTAAGTGTCTGACTCTTGATATGAGCTCAGGTCTTGATTTACAGGGTCATGAGTTCAAGCCCCGTGTTGGGCTCCACATTGGGCATGGAGCCTACTTTAAAAAAAATAGTTCTTGTCAAAAATCGTCTTGAAAAAATTAATGTTCACCATCAAACATAAGGGCTATTTAACACTTTAATTAAATTACCATTAATGGTTATATAATACCTATTTTTTTGTAAACTAGATAACATTGAAGTAAATAATTTAAGGATTTAACCCAATACCAACATTTTATTTTATTTATTTTAAAATTTTTTTAAAGATTTATTTATTTATTTTAGAGAGAAAATGGGGGGGAAGGGGCTCAGAGGGAGAGAGAAACTCTAAGCAGACTCCATGCTGAGTATGGAACCCGACTCAGAGCTCAATCTCATGACTCTGAGGTCACAACCTGAGCCAAAACCAAGAGTTGGACACTCAACCGACTGTGTCACCCAGGCACCCCCCAATACCAACATTTTAAAGTAAAATGTGTTTTATTTGGTGTTTTTTTTTTTTCTGCAAACATAAATATTTTACCCAGACCTCATTTATCCACCCAATGCCCATGTTTTATTTTTATTTATATTCTTAGTACCTAGCACAGTGCCTAGCACGTGGCAGGTATTTGGTAAATGGTCTTTGAAGGATCTTTAGCCAAAAGTATTCTTTAAGTCAAAAGCTGTCTAACATGGTTAGTTACAGTGATCTCTTTTCACCAGTAAGAGAGCTAGCTCTGTTATGTGTGAACTAGTAATGTCATCTCCTGTTTTTCAGGATCCTCATTCTTCATTTAAAACGATATAGCTTCAATGTCACTCTCTCACTTAACAACAAGATTGGGCAGCAAGTCATCATTCCAAGATACCTGACCCTATCTTCTCATTGCACTGAAAATACAAAACCACCCTTCACCCTTGGTTGGAGTGCACATATGGCAATGTAAGTCCTTGAGAGAGAATTTCTTTACCTTCCCTTTTGAAGTAGAAGGGCTTTAGTGTCTGACCAAAACAATGACTGAACTAGATAACATGACTCTCAGGTAAAATCAGACCAAGAAGATTTTAATTTTGCTTTATTTTATTTTGAGATTTTGTGTCAAATTACTACCTGATGGAAATAATTAAATAAAATGCTTAAAATTTTTCTGAGTGCATTAATTGCCTTTCATAATAAGTTACCTTTTTAGAGAGTGCGCTTACTATTTTACATCACTAGAAGACAAGTTTGATACATTTTGGGAATATAAATCAAATTTGCTTATTCATAAGAGTCACTTGAACGCTAAAAAATACCAATTCCTGTGTTCTTTCCCTAGCCAGTTCTGTTTTAGTAGATCTGAGATAGGGCTTAAGAATAAGTATTTTTTTAAATGCCTTTGCTGACTCTTTGGCATATGCAAGTTTGAGAAACAGCATACTAAATTTTATCTAGTGCCCCCAAAATTGATTGTCTTCATAAATGTATCATCACCAATGTGAGTGAAGAACTTCTGTGGCTCCTAGAAATTTTTCCATGATAAAAGAAGTAACCTTTACTTTTGATTTTGCTTCATCATGTATGCTGAGAAAACCTTAGGACTTCTCTGAATGTTGCTCTTTCTTGCATGACTCTTGTTACATTACTTTGGAGCCATGTACTGTAGTTCTTTTTTATACTTGAACTCTAATTTGGTAGAATCATAAAGTTCTCCAACTTTAGAAGTAAAAAGGATCTTAGAGATTTTGTCTAAATTTTTAGTTTTGCAGAGATTCAAGGAGAGTAAGTGATTTTCTTAAGGTCATGCAGTTAGTAACTGGAAGAGCCAGGTGTCTTGGCTAAAATAGAATAAATAGACCTTTCAGAAAGTGAATGAACATTTGCTAACAATAATTGATGCAGTTTTAGAAAATGTATTTCCCTTGGATTAATAATTGAAATATATACTACATCGTGTAAGTTTACACTAAAGGACTCAGTGGGCCTACTTATTAATAAAGATAATTTCCCAGAGTCTTTTAAGTGTTTCTGGGTTTTCTCCTACAGGCTTTCGTTAGAATAGATGTTTTTGCTTAATGCAAACTGCCCTCTGCTGGTAGACCTGTTACTCTTTGTGGCCATTAGTGTAGGTGATTTATGATCACAGGCCTGAAACCAGGCTATATGATTCCAGAATGGAATGGCTTGAAGACTTTGGACAAGTTCTTTGACCTGTGTATAGGGGAAATAATAGGATGGTGTGAACATTAAATGAGGTAATAAACTATGAGCTCTTAACTCCAGTGTCTGGTAGCCAGTAAGTCCTCAATAAATGAGAGCTATTACTATTTTATTGCTTAAAAGTAAAGAACTGAGGCAAGATAATTTTCCCAAGTTGTTCTTTTCATATGCATTACCTTTGACTTCACTTCCAATGCTGTTTATTTAGATCATTAGATCAGGAAGAGCCTACAGATGGTACCTTGTTTTCTCTTTTGGCCTCTATTGCTAGTAGAAGTATTGTAATTATTTGCAAAAAGATATATAAGGAGCTGTAGTATAGAATAATTCATTTTATAAGTTAAATATATATTTTTAATAATGTAATTATATACATTATATATTTTCTAATTTTCTGATAGTTCTAGACCATTGAAAGCCTCTCAAATGGTGAATTCCTGCATCACCAGCCCTTCTACACCTTCAAAGTGAGTTATATTTCTTGTGTACCCAAAATTTGTATTTTTAAAGATTTGGCTTACCCTGATTTCCAAGATTATCCCCTCCCCTTTTCTTTGTTTTTCTTTGCATGATAACTGCTCTGTATTAGTATACTTTGTAATTTTCCTGAATCTGCTTTGAGGTATAACCTAGGGTATAACAAATCTTTAACAGTGAAGCACGTTCAGATGATCTTCTCAAAATTTTGTTTTTAAACTTCTTAAATCAACTGTTAATACATAATATTTTCATCCTACAACTATAGAAATTGACTGATGACAAGGGATTTTAAGGCTTGAAGGGATAAAATAACCACTGTTGGTATAAAGCACTGTTCCTCAAAGATACACATGGGGATCTCAAAATATCATTTCACCTGTTGCTAGCCAGTCTGGGACTTCCTGTCTTGGACACTGACCTGAAGCAATTCTGAAAGGGAACAAGAAAACAAACACACAATGAAATGTAGCTATTCTACAAATGTTTTATATTTTTTACTTAAGATGGAAAAGTTTGTCCATAAAGGGAAGCAAATACTTTTTTTTAATATATCTCCTCTATAATTTAACTAGAACCACAGTTCCTGATTAAACAATTCTAAATGACTTGGTTGTCATTTATCTTTAAAACTAGTTTTTCTGAAAATTTGATGTCCCAAAGTACTTTTAGAAAAGAGACACTTCTGTTGTTTAAGGGCTTTGGGGGGCTTATATAACCATAAAATGACATTTGGGAACTGCTATTTTCTTTTCCTCCTGTTAATTATTTTTCAGTGCAATTAAAACCAGATGACTAACATGACTAGAAATCTGAAATGGTACCGATATGAATACTCTTGCCCGTTCTCAAGATACAAATGAGCAATACCACTTGGCTGCTTAGAAAGTGAGCAAGTGATGCATTTACAGGATGAATATTTTTCCTTACTACAGGCAAGCTGCCTTCTGTGAATATAGTAATTATTAATGGAATGCACTCTTTATGTACCAAATCACTATAGTTTCAAGAAGGAGATGGTTTCATTGGGCATCATTATATTTGGCATGGTCATCTGTTCTCCAGGGTCTACTGGTATGAGAATTTGAGAGTTGGTCAATAAAGGATAATTAGGCCCTAGAAGACCTGTCATGCCGATCAAACTTAAAAGAGGCTGAGTTTTGAACAAGAATACCATTGGTTCTTCTACAATGTCCTTTGTCTCATTTGACCCTGGTCCATTAGTAGCCAGGTGTCACCCTCCTTCAGCAAAGTATTTACATGGATAAACAAATTAATACATTCAGTTTTGCTTGGTGTGCATGAAATCAGAAATGAGGAATTAAGATGGCTAATTGGCTATTTCTAAGTTATACTAAAAACCCTTTTGAACACATAATGGGAGGCTATTCAAGTGTATAGGCTGGAGTGCAGTGATATCCTGGGAGCTCTCAGCCACAGACTATGTTTGGGCTTATCACTGACCACTTGCCTCTTTTCTTTGATCTACATTGCTATGCAATCCTCCTGGTTTCCATTGTGGCCTCTTATTTCTTGGTGCCATCATTCTGTATGTTTATTTACAGTTTTTACATTTAGATTAATTGCATTTTTCCAATTTCCATTTTACTTTTTTTTTAGTATACTATATGAATTTATGTTAATCTCCATCAAAGAAAGTTCGTGCTCTTTGACCTTTACCACTTTTTCTTTTAGTTTATTTTCAGCTCACTTAGAAGGCAATGCAGTAACACCTTACTTATCTGGTATTGAAGAATGATATTTGATATTTCATATATAAATTTTTACATAGCTGAAGATTGCTTTTTTAAGCATTAAGCTTTAAAATGCTTTACCATTTTAGATGGTTTTATACTCTATAACCTTACAGAATTCCCTATATTCATAAATAAAATACACTGAAGATAATTTAAATGTTTTAATGACTCAGAATCAGCATTATGAGTATCACTTATTGCACTGTGTTTTAATATAATGCCCTCAGAGGCTTTAAGTCTTACAAAACAGTTTATATTAAATGACTTTACAGTTTTTTATTGCCCTTTTTGTGGTTATTCTCTCTCATTTCCTAGCTCTCATTTCTTGATGAACTTGCTACATTATTTTATACACCATTTCCTGGGAAAGAAAGGGTCCCTGTCTAAAGAGTAAAGTGCATTGGCTTTGAAACTACTGCTTTCCTCAGAAGCCTTTTTTCTTACTTTTGAATCCCTGTGTTGTGGAAAATAGAGGTTGCCAGAAGTCTGACGTACATATAATTGGATAAGTGGAATGTTACTGTTAATTTTAAAATAACATGGATCATAATTTAAAAGACCAAAAATTAGCCCTCATGCACAATTTTGTCAAAAACATTTATTCATTGCTATGTCTGCATGCATTCAGTAGAGTACTTGCTTTATAAAAACAAACTTCTTTGGGGTTGATCATTAAAAGAAAAAAGGCACAAAGTGATTGGTTTACGGATGGATTTTATTATAGCATAAGAATTGTCTGATTTTCAAAGCATGGCTGTTTTGGAGTGGGGCAAAGGTAATGCTTAAATACACTTCTTTTGCTGTATCTTTTTTTCTCTGTAAATCATTTTCCGTAATGGAAAAGTTTTTTATTTTGGTATTTACACATCAAGGGAATAACAAGGACAAAAGTGTATTTATCAGACTCATATAGGTTTTTTTCTTAAATTACAGGAATTTCACCTTCAAATCCAAGAGCTTGGCTTTATGCCTTGATTCAGACAGTGAGGATGAGCTAAAACGCTCTGTGGCCCTTAGCCAGAGACTTTGTGAAATGTCAGGCTGCGAACAGCAGCAGGAAGACCTGGAAAAAGTAAGTAATTTCTCATCAAAATACTTGACAAATATTTATATAGCTCTTACTGTCCAAACAAATGCCTTTACAACTAGCATCAGCAACCTTTTTTCTTTTCTTGGTAAACTTAATAAAATACACAGGGTAGATCATAAATTCATAAACTTAATGGATCTGTTGAAACACTAGTTTTAAAGAGTATACTTTGTGTAACTACAAAACCAGTCTGTTTAAAAATGGATTGGGACTTTTTTTTTATTGAGGTATAATTGACATATTAGTTTCAGGTGTACAGCATATTGATTCAGTATTTGTATGTTTTGCAATAAGATTACCACAGTAAGTCTAGTTAACATCCATTACCATACATATTTAGCAAAAAAATTTTTTTTCTTGTGGTAAGGACTTCTAAGATCTATTCTCTTAAGCAACTTCCAAATCTGCAATAAAATATTAACAGTAGTCTAATTCTGTACATTACATCCTCATGACTAAGTTATTTTATAACGGGAAGTTGGCCTGCTGTGTCCATTTCTCTCTCTCACACTCACACACACAGGCTTCCACCCCTAGCTACCAGTAGTCTATTCTCTACATCTATGAGCTTGGTGAGGTTTTGTTTTGTTTTGTTTTTTAGATTCCACATGTAAGCAAGATTACATGGTATTTGTCTTTCTCTGTCTGACTTATTTCACTTAACATAATACCTTCAAGGTCCATCCATGTTGTTGCAAATGGCAAGATTTCATTTCTTTTTTTGTGGCAGAATAGTATTCTACTGTATATGTATACCACATTTTTATTTATCCATTGATGGACACTTAGGTTGTTTCCATGATTGAGACTTTAGAAGTGAAAGTTGTTACAGGTAAATTGCTTTCTCCTGTTAATCTTCAGAGCAACTTTTACATATGGGTCCTGAAATAATTATTTGCTTTATTTAATACTAATTGCTACTTTATGGGGGAGACTGTAGTAAACGTTTTACATCAACAGGCCAACCAGGTAATCTAGAGGTTTAAATAATGAATGTGAGAAGGCGTAACTTTATAATTTTCTATCTTGACACATAATAATAGTTAATACTTTGAAGATACAAGCTTTCCTAGGAGTTTGCATCATCTCATTTGACTGATTTTAAATCTCCCTTTTGTTAAGATAACAATTAATTTAGTAGTTAATTTTTATTGACTTGTTTCCCGTCTTATTTTAAAGCTAAAGATAGTTTGTGGCTGCTCACCTTCAATGAGAAATGATAGAAAGTCAGAAGCTCTCCCAGAAATGAGAGAAAGTTCTTTAGAAAATAACTTCTGAATGTTTATATAATCTTGATGTTGTTTTTATTTTTCTCATTTATTTGAGAAGAAGAAAAAAAAGATGGTGACTTAACATTTAAATAGAAATACTAGGAAATATCTGACTTTGTAGAGACAAAATAAACCAATAAATTATTGTTCTTTGTCATTTATGCAGGAAACTAAATACCCTTTCTCTGTATAACTAAACAAAGATTAACTTATGAATGCTTTATTGAAAAATACACTTATTTTCATATAAAATTACAGTAGCAGTAAGTATCTTGAGAGGTGTTATAAATATTTTTGCACCACTATTCTAACTGAACAGCATAAGTTCTGTGTTTCTTTCAGAGCAATATGAAGTTACCCAGTACTCGGTTTATACTGATTCAATTTACAATTGAATTTTCTCCCCAATAAGATTATTCATTGAACTTTAAAACTGCTGGAACAATAGTGATTAATAAAGGTATATATAGATAATTTTTAAAAAATACTAGGAAAAAAAGAAATATTAGGTGTAGGGTCAGAACGGCTAAAATTAACAACTCAGAAAACAGTAGATGTTGGCGAGGATGTGGAGAAAGGGGAACCATCTTACACTGTTGGTGGGAATGCAAACTGGTGCAGCCACTCTGGAAAATATTGTGGAGGTTCCTCAAAAAGTAAAAACAGAACTACCCTATGACCCAGCAATTATACTACTATTTATCCAAAGGATTCAAAAATAGTGATTCGAAGGGGCACATGCACCCCAGTGTAAATTTATAGCAGCGGTGTCCACAATAGCCAAACTGTGGAAAGTGCCCAGATGCCCATCAACAGATGAATGGATAAAGAAAATGTGGTATACATACAATGGAATATTATTCAGCCATCAAAAAGAGTGCAATCTTGCCATTTGTAATGATGTGGATGGAACTAGAGGGTATCTTGATAAATGAAATAATCAGAGAAAGACAAATACCATATGATTTCACTCGTATGGTGGAATTTAAGAAGCAAAACAGATGAACATAGGGGAAGGCAAGGAAAAATAAAATAATGTAAAAACAGAGGAGGCAAATTATAAGAGACTCTTGACTATAGGGAACAAACAGGTGGAGAGGTAAGTGTGAGGGGATGGGGTAATTGGACATTAAGGAGGGCACTTGATGTAATGAGCACTGGGTGTTATATGCAACTGATGAATCACTAAATTCTACCCCCAAAACTAAGAATACACTGTATGTTAACTAAATAGAATTTAAGTAAGAAATTTAAAAATACAAAATAAAATAATTTTCAAAAAAAGAAATACTACGTGTAGTGACAGTGTCTATAGTGTGATCCACGTATGTCTGGAAGAAAATACACCAAAAATACTTACTGTAATTATGTCTGAGTGATGGATTTTGAATGAATTTATTTTGTTATTTTTATGTATTTTCTAAATCCTATACTTAACACTATAATCAATAAAATGTATCCCTAGAAAATTAGGCTTGCCAGTGAATTCATATATTGGCTATTGATTGTTAACTCAAAATATCAAAGAAAGGAAACATTTTAGAAATAAACTCACCTTAAACTCTTAAGATTGCTGTATTCTCAGGCATTCTGGTTTCCTCTAAAAGTGACTCTCTTTTTCAGGATTCAAAATCATGTAGAATAGAGCCTGATAAGTCTGAATTGGAAAACTCCGGATTTGACGGAATGAGCGAAGAAGAGCTTCTAGCAGCTGTTTTAGAGATGAGTAAGAGAGAAGCTTCACCAACTCTGAGTCATGAAGATGATGATAAACCAACCAGCAGCCCAGATACCGGATTTGCAGAAGATGATATTCAAGAAATGCCTGAAAATCAAGACACTGTGGAGACTGAGAAGCCCAAAACAGTCACAGAGACCGGTAGGTTTAATGAAAATAAACATCTGTTAAGGCACAACTGTGTTCTAAAGCCTTGTAGGGACAAGTGGCTTGTAAATAATGGGAGGTGAAATGAATCTGTGTAATAGGGCTATTCATATTTTCATGCTTTTTTTTAAAAAAAAAGTTTAAAAAATGAGAAGTTATATATTGCGAGTAGTATCCAGAGACTGATGGTAAAGTATGCCGTATCCCTTTAAGTGTACATCAAAAGAAAAGTAAGAATTCTTTTTTTTTTTTTTTAAAGATTTTATTTATTTATTTGACAGAGAGCTAGTGAGAGCAGGAACACAAGCTGGGGGAGTGGGAGAGGGAGAAGCAGCTTCCCGCTGAGCAGGGAGCCCGACGCGGGGCTCGATCCCAGGACCCTGGGATCATGACCTGAGCTGAAGGCAGGCGCTTAACGACTGAGCCACCCAGGCGCCCCAAAAGTTAGAATTCTTTTGTGCATTTAAGTAAATGTGTCATTTTTTTGGTCCCTTTTTTTTTTTTTTACCACTGCTCTCTCAGAAATTTGTATAATTCTTTCCTCATTTTTCTGTATCTGAATTTGTACCAAGTTTTAGTGTATGAATAATTCAAGTTCTCTTTCCTTTGGATTCATCCCTTTATAATGGTAGAAAGACACCTGAACTAAGTGGTCAGGTTTTAAGCCTCTCATCTTGGCTGTCCCACTGACTAGCTATGAATTTTTTTTAAAGATTTATTCATTTAGAGAGCAAAAGAGCGAGGAGAGTAGAGGGGAGGAAGAGGGACAAGCAGACTGGGTTGAGCCCGGAGCCCAACGCGGGGCTCGATCTCATGGCCCTGACATCACAACCTGAGCCGAAATCAAGAGTTGTACGCCTAACCAACTGAGCCGCCCAGCCGCTCCATAGCTATAAATTTTCTAAATAGGCGGTTTAACCTTTTTGGTACTCCATTTTCTTATCTCTGTATAGGAATACACCAGGCATACTTCAGAAGGTTGTGAGTAGAATGTTAGGTCATATAGTGTAAAGTGCTATACAGATCAAAATTTACTTTGTGGTAATTATTCATATTTTGTTATTTTTCAATCCATCAGTGGGAACAACAGCAGAGCCTCCTTGCCTTGCCCTGTGGGTATTTTAAGAATTTTAGGTAGAAAACTTTTACTACCTCTTCCTGTAACCAACTCTTAATTTTTTTCTCCAGATATCCCTAATATGTATATTTATCTGTCTGTGTAGCTGATGTGTTTCAGTACATCAAGCCTAGAATTTTGGAGATGAAGAGAATAATAGTAAATCACAATTATTTTCTGTATTCTGGGGGTTAAGCCTCATCAATTGTGAATTACTTTATGTGCAAATGAAGGTAAGAATTAGTATATCCTCAGTCTAATTGGATACAAAAAACTGATGGTTTTTGGATAGGGTGCTCCTTCCCCCCCGCCCTTCTTGATGCAAGTATCCTCAGGAAATCCCTTTCTCTTATTAAATTTACAGTCACTGCCCTTAGATATCATTGGTTAATATTAGTGCTTTTGCCTTTTGCCAATAATTCCTGCTTTCAGCTCTTCCTTTCACATCTTTGCTCAGTCCTACATCTCCCTAAAATTAACAAAGGAAGTTATTCTTATGTATAATTAGTTCTAGATTCTCTACATCAGTTGGGGAGAACACTGAGTTATCAAAAGCATTAACAACTACAGTCGTTTACAACCATATAGCAGCTTTGGGGAGAGCAGACTTATTAGTAAGTACTTTATAGCCTTTTTAAATAAAATCCTCTATTCTCTAGCTACTATCTTCCCCCATCGGATGCAAGCCTTTTTTGTGTTTGTTTCTTTAATGTAACTGTTGCATTCACCTTCTTACTGTAACTGAAACCCAAAGACATTGCTTCTGCTGCAACATTTCTTTTTTACAGAAACTATGGAGCAAGTACAAAACTAGAGAGGTGTGTAATGAATCTTCCCCCTTGTGCCCATTATCAACAATAATTATCAAAAAAAGACAGTCTTGTTTCATATATATCCCATCTTCTCCACCCCATCCCCTAGATTATTTAGAAGTAAATCCTAGATATTAGATAATTTCATCAGTAAAGATTTCAGTACCTTTAAAAGAATTCTGTTTTAAAAAACATAGCCTCAATCCCACTATCATACTTTTAAAAATTAACAATAAAACTAAGGAATGATCAAACATGATCAAAGTCTACCATAAATCTTCTATTTTGAAAATGTTCAAATCCAGAGAGAAATGAAATATTCATTATTTAACAGTTTGTCACATTTGCTTTCTCCCCTCACTGTGTGTCTGTGTAGATAGTTGTATAGCAGTTACCCAAAATTCGTATCTTAAAACATTTTAACATCTTACAACTCTGTGGACTGACTGGTTGTAACTAGGTTGTAACATCCAAGATGGCTCACCTAGGCACCTTGGTGATGTTGGCTAGACAGGTCCACTGGGGTGGCTGGGTGTCCTCTCCATTCTTTCCTTCCCCTCCCCTCCCCACAATCTCAGGGCCTCTCCCTCTCCATGTGCTCTTTCCAGCAAGGTAGTCAGCTTCTGACATGACAGCTCAGGGCTCCCAGAGCACAAAAGGGGAAGAAACTGCCACGCCTCTTTAATGTAATGTTTAGCCTCAGAATTAGCACAGAATCAATTCCACCACATTTTGTTGCTTAAAGAGCACTCACAGTGAGAATCTACCTAGATTCATTCTGGGGGGTGACTACACAGGAATACAAATACTGACAGTAAGTAAGAATACTGCGTAGTTCATTGGGGGCCATCTTTGCAGACTCCACACATGCACGCATGCACTTTTTTACAGCAACTGTTTGAAATTGCAGGTATCATGATATTTCACCCTAAAACACTTCAGGCTGAATCTCCAAATATATGGAAATTTTCCTACGTAACAGTAATCACCCCTAACAATTTTAACAGTATTTCCATATATAATTCTAGTGTAAAGTCCTTTTTTTTTTTTTTTTAAACCTAGAACCCAAAGTTTACCCACTGCATTTAGTTGTTAAGTCCCTTTAGTATTTAGTCAAGGCCAATTTTTCTTTGAAAAGCTCCCATTATGGATTGCCCTACTGTTCTTTAAGTATAAGTTGTTTTTTCCCATACCCTAATACTTAAGAGCCTGGAGATGGGATAGGTTTTCTCCTTGTTACCCAGTCCCATTTCCAACCCTTTTGTCTCCTTTTATCCTGCAAAAATCCCAGCTTCTTGAAGTATAAGACATCAAACTTTGCCTCCTTTTATCTCTTCCTATAGCTGTCTTTTACCTTTCATTCTCTCTCATTAACATTCTTAGGGCCTTCAGCATCTTCATAAATGATCCTTTCAACAGCCTGGTTTCTCAGTTCCTAATCTTCATTCTAAAGATCTTTTTTCCTACCCCATCTTTTTTTCCCCCCCAAAGATTTTATTTATTCATTCGAGACACAGAGATAGAGAGCGAGAGCACGAGCAGGGGGAGAGGCAGATGAAGAAGCAGGCTCCCCGCTGAGCCAGGAGCCGGACATGGGGGGCTCTATCCCAGGACCCTGGGATCATGACCCAAGCTGAAGGCAGATGCTTAACCATCTGAGCCACCCAGGCACCCCCTTACCGCATCTTGATCACTGACAGAGGTCCTATCCTAGATCAGTGGTTCTCAAAGTAGGTCCCTAGATCATCAGTATCATGCAGGAACTTGCTGGAAATGCCGTTTGTGGCCCCACCCCAGACTTACTGAATAAGAAACTCTGGATATAGGAGTCAGCATTCTGTTTTGACTCCAAGTAGTTCTGATACATGCTCAAGTTTGAGAACTACTTCTCTTGACTTTGTCTTCATCAGTAACTGTACCACCTTTGAAATCTTGATTTCATATATCCTTCACTCCTTCCAACTTACTTAGTGTTATATGTTCTGTTTTCAGTGATTACTTGATCTCATTAAGATTTCCAGTCCTGGGGTGCCTGGGTGGCTCAGTCAGTTGAGTGTACAACTCTTGATCTTGGCTAGGTCTTGATCTCAGGGTTGTGAGTTCAAGCCCCATGTTGGTTGGGCTCCATGCTGGGTGTGGAGCCTAGTTAAAAAAAAAAAAAAAAGATTTCCAGTCCTTTGACTTCTTATTTGCTGTTCATCACCTCTCTCTTGTCATCACTTTCCCAGCCTGTAGGCCGGATCTTGGTACTCTCCTTTCCTTCCTCTTTTTTTGTCACAGTCACCTGACACAACCCTGGCTCCCAGCTTAACTAGATTCATATTCCATACCTACCCCCAAGCAGCTGAAGATTACTGGAGAAGGTCACAAGTTTGTGCGGACTAGACTTCCCTCTCATTCATGACTACACTCTTAAGTGGGCTCTAAATGTGACTAGTCAGTTCTACTTCCTTAGTAAATTTCTTTTCTCATTCTCCATGATCTCTTCCTCAAATCTCCATTTCTCTTTCCGCACACACTCTAGGTTTATAGCCAAGCTGTGGACTTTTCAAAGAAGATAGATGTAGTCAGATGAAAACTCTGCCTTCACTTTTGTTATGGAGGAAACTATTCCTGCTCTTATTTAAGGCCAGTCCCTCTATTCATATTCAGAATTTGATCCACTGTGTGTGCCTTTAAAGACCTTTTCCTTTTTTTTTTTTTTAAAGATTTTACTTATTTATTTGACAGAGATATAGCAAGAGAGGGAACACAAGCAGGGGGAGTGGGAGAGGGGGCTTGTGTTCCTGCTCTCGCTCGCTCTCTCGCTCTGTCAAATAAATAAATCTTAAACAAAAAACAAAAACTTATTTGGCTTGCCATTACACTTCATCCAAGCCTCTTACCATGACCTTTCTCCACTCTCCCCCTCTTTCACTCTACTTAGCCATAGTGGCTTTGTTTCTCTCTGTCCCTCAAAATATGCTAAGTTCATTCTCATCTCACAGCCTTTGCACTTAAGCTCTTTGAGGACAAGGGCCATCTTGCTTTAATTATCACTGTATCTTCACCTTCTACAACAGTGCCCAGTGCATAGTAGATTCTCAGTAAATATTTGGGGCCCAACAGAGTGTCTCATGAATCAACTCAGGAGGGTCAGGAAGACTGGCCAAGTAAGGTTTCATGTCTCCAGACATTTGCCAGAGGGAAGAGTGTATGCAAAGGCTGAGAAAGGCTGGCAAGTTAGTGGGCAGCAAAAAAAAGTTGAGAATGATCTGCATTGCTGGAGCATAGTGTTGAGGAAGAAAAGCAAAAGAGAGACATGCATTCTCTAGTTTTTACATGGCTTGAAGCCATGTTTAGAAGTTTGGACTTCTTTTTCAAAGGCATTAGGAAGTTATTGCCTATTTTTAAGCAAACAAGTATTTGATAAAGATTTATATTTGTAAAAGATGATTCTGGCTGCATTGTAGCACATAAATTACAGAACCCAAAGTAATCCTGTGAGACCTGTTAGGAAGTTGCTGCAGTTGTCTAGACCAAAAGCTAATGGTGCCTTAAGCCAAGGTTTTGGCATTTGAAAGAAAAGTTGATGGATTTAAGAGATAGTTAGGAAATAATGACTTATCTGATAGGAGGGGACAAGTAAAAAATGACACCAGCTTTCTGTCTTTAAAAAAAGACTGTGTATGGTGATCCCTTTCATTGAAATAAAGACTGTAGGAAAGGAGGTTTCATTTGGGATAGGGGAAGAGTCAGATAATCTGTATTCAATGTAAGAATGTTGAGTTTTAACACATGGTTTTCCTTCTATCCATTGTTCAGGTTCCTTAAAAGTGTATTGTTATTCCATGGTTATATTTGTTCCCATAGATCTTAAGTAATGTTTGTATCCATCTCATAATCTTGTCCTGAAGATAAATCTGTCTTGATTATCTCAAAGTAAACTTCCTTGGGGTGCTCAGTGGCTCAGTCGGTTAAGTGTCTGCCTTTAGGCTCACGTCATGATCCCGGAGTCCCGAGATCAAGCCCCACGTCGGGCTCCCAGCTCAGCGGGGAGTCTGCTTCTCCCTTTGCCCCTGCCCCCAGCTTGTGTTCTCTCACTTGTGTGCTTTCTCTCTCTTTATCAAATAAATAAAATCTTAAAAAAGTAAACTTTCTTGATTTGTTTTCTATCACATGGATTAATTGATAGTGTAATTTTAGGATTGTGTGGAGCACATTGATACATGGAATGCTGAAAATTATTGGTTAAGAAAAATTGTACCTCTGTCACTTTTTTTTAATTGAGTATATTTTGGTAATAAAAGTAATATTTAACTTAGGCCCTAAAATAGCAGCCTTAACTCCCAAATCTTTCTTCCACTTGAAATGTTCAACATCAGCTAACTTTGAATGCCTCAGTCTCAGATTTCCAGAAATAATCTGATTGGTTGACTCAAATATCCATTCCTGGTGCAGTAAGCTAAGGCCAGAGGGACAGGCAGGGTCAGATAGACCTCAGAGCTGCCCCTTACAGACTGTGGAAATGACTGTTTCTCCAAGAACGGAGGAAAGGAAGAAATTACTGACATCTTTTATATAATTTTTTAAAATTGGGATCATATTGCTCTTGCCCTTAATATACCTGAGGGTTTTTCTCTTTTAATGAATATTCAGAGTTAGTTTTTAAAGGTAAATATTCATTTGGCAATTTAATACAATTAAAAAACAATGAACTACTTACTGACTTAGAGTCTAAAATCAAGATGCTGTAAACTTCAGGGACACCTGGGTGGCTCAGTCGATTAGGTGTGTCTGCCTTTGGCTCAGGTCATAATCCCAGGACCCCGGGATTGAGTCCCCTGTTGGGCTCTTTGCTCAGCGGGGAGCCTACTTCTCCCTCTGCCTCGGCCTGCAGCTCCCCCTGCTTGTGCTCTCTCTCTCTCTCTCTCTCTCTCTGACAAATAAATAAAACCTTAAAAAAAAAAGGGGGGCGCCTGGGTGGCTCAGTCGTTGAGCGTCTGCCTTCGGCTCAGGTCATGATCCCAGAGTCCTGGGATCGAGCTCCACATCAGGCTCCCTGCTCCGCGGAAGCCTGCTTCTCCCTCTCCCACTCCCCCTGCTTGTGTTCCCTCTCTCATTGTGTCTCTCTTTGTCAAATAAATAAAATCTTTAAACAAAAATAAATTAAAAATAAAAAGATGCTGTAAACTGCAGAGTTTATAGTGTGGGCTATAGAAAAGTATCATTTAAGTAGTTAAAATGCAGTAATAGGGCAAGTAAAGCGCATATACTGATTTTACTTGCTTACCTTTATTTACTTCTTTATTTTAGAGTGCAAATGGGGGGAGAGGGAGAGAGGGAATCCAGGCAGGCTCCCCGCCCAGTGTTGATCCCAACATGGGGCTTAATCTCCAGACTTTGAGATCATGACCTGAGCCGAAATCAAGAGTCCAATGTTTGACTGAGCCACCCAGGCACCCTAAGCATATACTGATTTTAAAGCAATCCATATAAAATCTGTAAAGATAATTCTTGTTGACCAATTAAATTCTTATGAGAATTTCCTTGTTAAGATGAGAATTTTTGCTTTTGTAAAGTGAGAGAGAAAGAGAAAGCTCTTATCCACCCACTCTTATCTGTATTAAAATTATAATGAAATGTTGTTCTAACAGAACAAAATCTGTTTCACCAGAACAAAATCATGACCATGTTGTTTATCCTAGCTAGCTGTGATCTAGAGATTGAGAAGGAACGGGAAGAAATGAAAGATTAATTTTTTTTCTTATCTCCTTGGATGAATGTTTTAAACATATATATTGTCTTTTGTTTGTGCAGTACATGAGGTGTTTATTATATATTTCATGTAGCTCTTTTGCTTTAGAATATGTACAAGGGTTATTTGATCATTAATGTGAAAATATACACTCATTTGACGTACAGTTTAATAATGGAAAAACCTCAATATTAAGATAATCATTCTAGCCTAATTCTTATTTCATTTACTCTATTCCTAGTACTTGGTCATGTGACATTATGACTGGCTGTGAATATGGCTATTCATTTTTCTCCATCCTTAACGATAATGCTTCTGATGATTGGTTAAGTTTCAGAACCATTTCGGTAGATCAGTGATTCTCAACCAAGGACAGTTTCGTCCCCCAGGGGACATTTGACAATATCTGTCCCTTTTTGGTTGTCGCTGCTGGGGGAGAGGGGTGCTACTGGCATCTAGTAGGTAGAGGCCAAGGATGTTGCTAAACATTCTGCAGTGCATAAGACAGCCCCCTCAAACAGCAAAAAATTATCCCACCCAGAATGTCAGTAGTGCTGAGATTGAGAAACCATGATCTAAATGTAGTAAAATGAAATTGTATGTCCCAAGCAAATTATGTATGAGGCTCAGGTAAATTACTCTCTCTGAACAGTAGATGTCACTCTAATCCAGAGATTACAGTTTATTAGAGCAGCTTTCCCAGTTATGTCCTGTTCTGCTTCCTCAGAGTCTGCCGGTTTTACTGAGATAACTAAAGACTGTGATGAGAATAAAGAAAACAAAACTCCAGAAGGGTCTCAAGGAGAGGTCGATTGGCTCCAGCAGTATGATATGGAGCGTGAAAGGGAAGAGCAAGAGCTTCAGCAGGCATTGGCTCAGAGCCTTCAAGAGCAAGTAAGAGATAATTATATTGCTATTTTCTCCATATCTGTCTTTCCCAGTAATAACAACAGCTAACATGTGTTAAGCACTTACTGTGTGTCAGGCATCATTCCAGATAATTTACATACAGTAAACCATTGATACATCAAAACAAACAAACTTTGGAGCTTTGCCTTGGGTTTGAAATAGAAACAGTGGTAGTCTTTTTTTCTTTTTGGGTTTGTTTTTTTTTTAAATCCAGATACAACAAAATGTATTGTTGATTACTTCCCATTACTATAATTCATTGCATGCTAAAGAAAGGTGGGTTATTAGAGATCATCCCCAGTCCAAGTTGGTTTTGCAAGCTATAGAAACAGCCAGCATACCACCATGATTTTATCACTAATATTTTAAGGCATTGTATTTGTTCTGGTCACTTTCTCACAATATGAATCCTTTCCTATGAATTATTTGAACATAAAATTCTCAGGAATATTATCTGAATAGTATTTGAAATTTCAGATTTCAGCCATTGACTAACATTTATCTGGTTCTGCTCTTTTCTTATCTATTTTTTTTAAGATATTATTTTTAAGTAGTCTCTACACCCAGCATGGGGCTCAAACTCACAACCCCGAGATCAAGAGGCTCATGCTCCACCAACTGAGCCAGCCATGCGCCCCATATAATAATCTGTTCTTAAATTTTTAGTTCATCATGCTTATATTTGCCAGAGCTGGTTGATTGTACCATCGCAGTTCCCTGAGGTATCTGACTAAAAGGTGATGTCTTCATGGTTATCTAATCCAGTGCAATCCGAGTCATGCTAGTAATAAAAATTTACTAAAACTCCCTAGAATAAACACACAGTTTTCGTGTTTACAAATAATCAAATTAAGAAATCTATTTTTATCTTAGGGCTCCTGGCTGGCTCAGTTGGTGGAACATGCGACTCTTGATCTCAGAGTTGTGAGTTGGAGCCCCATGTTGGGTGTAAAGATTATTTAAAAATAAAAACTTAAAAAAAAATTAATTTGTCTAGAACAGAGGGGTTCAACTTTAACTACACATTAATATCATCTGGGGAGCTTTAAAAAATATTGATGCTTGGGTTGTTCTTCCCCTCAGGAATTCTGATAGAATTGATTCTAGTGTATGGTCTGGGCATCTGGATTTCTTTCCTTTTTTCTGTCTCTTTCTCCCTCCTCCCCTCTCTTCCTTCCTTCTTCCTTCCTTCCTCCCTCTCTCTGTCCCTCTCTTCTCTCCCTCCTTACTTGCTTCCTTCATTTTTTAAAACTTCCCACAGTTATTCTAGTGTTCAGTCAAGGTTGAGAACTGCTTTAAAATGATTTCCGAACCAGCTGTTCTGTATCCTTTTATTTACAAGAAGTACCTCCCTAGCCTCCTGGCCATCAAGATGCATTCATGTCACCCATTTTACAAATAATGGATAGTAATCATTTGTTTTAGAAAATTTATTCTTAATCTAAAAGACCAACGTCTAATTTCTTAATAGTTCCTTATAGTGCAGAAAAAGAAAAAATTCAGTACCCCTCTTTTTCATATACAAAAGACGAATATCCTATTTCTTGTCAGTTGACCCAGTTAAAACTACCTGATAAACCTATTTTCACATCTGAGAAATATAAGATGAACTTTCATTAGTTTGGTATACCTGCATCATTCTATTAATAGCTAAAAGACTCTTTTACCATCTGGGTTTCCTCATAGACTTTATAGCTGGGATAAGCTTAAGTAATCATATTTCCTCTTAGAGAATATCTGTTTCTTTCTTGAATACAGTGTTATTGCTCCCAGGACTTAAAGGCAGAATAGCTCATTCTGAGCTTCTTATATACTTTAGTGATCTTAAAAACAAGTGTAGACTTGAGAAAAGTATAAACAGTTCTGCTTAAATTATGTTTTTTCTTCATTTATGCATGAAGTTTGTAAATTGTATTTTCTCTGCAGATGAGAGGGAAAAATTTTTTACAGTCAACATTTCCATATTTTTACAATTAATCATCCAGTTGAGACATGTTCAGAGGTACTTGTTTTTCTAGGAGAACCTCAGATGTATTAGAGAAATAACAGTCAACAGTCAACGAATTCATTTCGTATTCACCATGTATCTAGTATGTGTCTTGGGTTTTTTTGTTGTGTTTTTTAGCAAGAACAAAACAGAAGTGTTTGAATAATGATCTTGTGGAAAGAATTGTTTTATCTTGCTGTCACAGACTTTAGGGTCCGTGATATGCTAGAGCCAGCTCACCATCAGCTCAGGTGTACGTACCTCTTCCCAACTCTGCACTCAGCATCACGTTGGTAGCTTAAAATTGGCCATGGTGGGAGTGTTTATACCATGAAAATTGGCAAAGGCTGTAAATTAGAGGAAAGAAAACAGAGCAGTTTGCTAAGTAGATTCTGCTATGTGCCAGGTATTTCATACATAGAAGGAAAAAGGGAATTAAATCATAATGTCATAGTGAATGGCTTTTGGTTAGCAAGCCAAGTGTCACTGACTAGAGGAGATAGCATGTAAGCCTTTTTAACCCCCAAGGTTGGGTTTTAGAGGGCAGCATTGAAAAAAGCAAAGAATTTCTCCACATCCCTCAAAAGGTCGTATTCCAAACATAAGATTATGGAAAACATTATTAGCAAATACTTCCAGAGCAGCTGATTTTGTAGTCCTTAAATAAGTTTATTCAATACCTTTTTAAATACCTTAGTTGTGTTCTTATCCCTTTAGGAAGCTTGGGAACAGAAAGAAGATGATGACCTCAAAAGAGCAACAGAGTTAAGTCTTCAAGGTGTGGAGATTATTTTAATTACATTGTTTTAATGGAGAAATGAATCACACACAGAAAAGCATGTGAAGTATTATTTTTAATGATTTAATTTTTTTAAGTTTTGGGGGGGTCATAGAAGCAATATCATCTCAAATATCTGAGGATATTAAATATAGTTCATTTGTTTGCTTATTTGAAGTTTTCTTCTCCCTGAATACAGATTGTTTCCTCTAGCTGCTCTGTCCTGTCTTGTTATTATGCTCTTTATATATATTTTTAAAGATTTTATTCGAGACAGAGAGATACAGAGAGCATGAGCAGGGGGAGAGGCAGAGGGAGAGGGAGAAGCAGACTCCCCCCGCTGAGCAGGGCGCTCAACATGGGGCTTGATCCCAGGACCCTGGGTATCATTATCTGAGCCTACGGCAGACACTTAGCCATATGAGCCACCCAGGCACCCCATGCTCTTTATATTTCTTAATAGAGACTTTCCTCAGGTACGTAGTAATCCATGGCTGTGGTTCATGATTAAGAAGAGGAGACTAAAGGTTGATTGGAAGCCCTGAGCATATGAATAGCTAGGCCTTGTCAACTGTGAGTTTTACTGGGTGGGACTGTTTTGGGGATGATGTTAATGTTATTTAGGCCTTTTTCTTGGGCTGGTCAGATTCCTAAAAAAGAGTTTTCTGATCTCTTGCCTTTGCCTAAAGGTAAAAGATGTGGCTGCCAAAGTTCTGGGAGCCAAGTATAGGAATAGGGCTGGCAGTTATATTCATCCTTCACTATGCAAACTGTGGCCTACTCCTCTCTTTTCAGTATGTGCCTGGCATCCCCCAATCCAGAGACTGTTTTACCCTCTCCAGAGGATAAAACTCCAGACTTCTGTCATTGCTCAGCAGCATGAAGTGGGGAGAAAGGGGTCCTGGGAGTCTGTTTCTCAAATACTTTTCATCAAATCCTTATTTTTATCTCCTCCTTAGTCTCCAGTTTCAACGGTACATGGTAGTTCAAGGTTGTATGTCTTTTGAACAAGATTCTGTGATGTAAATTGAATTGGTTCTCAACTTTTCCATTACTGGCTTAGGATCTGGTTTTGGCTTTCCTTGGTCTGCTAAGTCAGTCACCATCTACTTTCCAGCTTCCAGAGTTCTGATGTTCCAGTCTCTTTTTCTGTTCTTCCCACTCTGAGGTGTTCATGTCTTATAAATAACTATACTGTGATTTGAGTGGAATTAATTATATTTTAAAGCAAAGAGACACTTAAGTACAAATGATTCTGGGATTCTTTTGTTTGTTTTTTTAAGATTTTATTTATTAGAACATGAGCGGGAAGGGGGGGCAGAGGGACAAGCCGACTCTCCACTGAGCAAGAAGCCCAAAGTGGGACTTGTTCCCAGGACTGTGAGATCATGACCTGAGCTGAAGTCAACCTCTTAACTGACTGAGCCACCCAGCCCCACACCCCATCGCACCCCCAGGATTCTTTATTTACAGTCATTAGTAAATCTACCAGTGGAAACACTTTATTAAAGAAAAAAGCAATCTTGGATTTAATTGTTAGTGTATTTTAGTGAAACTTAAAGATTAAATTTCCAGGGGCGCCTGGGTGGCTTGGTCAGTTGAGTGTCTGCCTTCCACTCGGGCCTTGATCCCAGGGTCTTAGGATCAGAGCCCCACGTCTCAGGGAGCCTGCTCCTCCCTCCCCCTGCTTGTGTGCGCGCTCTCTCTCTCTCTCTCTCTCTCTCTCTCCCTCCCTCCCCCCCCCCCTCCCCCCCCCCCCCCCCAAATAAATAAAATCTTTTTTAAAAAGGTTAAATTTCCATTATATTTATTACATTTCAAAAGATGTAATATTGAAGAACATGAAAGGATACTAATTTTTTTATGGTCGCTTTTCTGTGAGATCATTTGTATTTGCTGGGAGCACCTACAATATATACACCAAATAGTTGAAATCTAACATACAGTTTATATAATGTGAAATTGGGTTATCTGTAAAACCATAATCTTTTTTTCAGTTTTATTCCTTTCTTAGCATTATATCCCTTTCATATAAATATATTTAAGAGAAAAGGGACATTTCTTTTATAGATACCTGGTACCTGAATTGTTATTCCCCGGAGTGGGCTGGATAAAATAAAAGCCTAATAATGTTTTAGGTTTCCTTAGGATGATAAAATATGTACTCCAAGCTGTTTTTTTTTTATCTTTCTAATCATATCACTTTGTGTCTATTCTAAGAACTTTTACAACACTTTATATTCTGCAGAGTTTAACAACTCTTTTCTGGATTCGTTGGGTTCCGATGAGGACTCTGGCAATGAGGATGTTTTAGACATGGAGTACACAGAAGCGGAGGCGGAGGAACTAAAAAGAAATGCAGAGGTAGGCTGCTTACTCCCTAAGTAGGACTGCTCAGGCTGCCGGCATCACTCTTCCTGCTGTTTCTCTTCCAAGGCCCCACTGTCAGTATCCCCTGTGGCAGCCATCAGTGCTCTTCACGTTCTCTTTTCCTTTGCTCATTTCTTCTTTTTTTTTTTTCCCTTAAGATTTTATTTATTTATGGGGCGCCTGGGTGGCTCAGTCGTTAAGTGTCTGCCTTCGGCTCAGGTCATGATCCCAGGGTCCTGGGATCGAGGCCCACATCGGGCTCCTGCTCCATGGGGAGCCTGCTTCTCCTTCTCCCACTCCCCCTGCTTGTGTTCCCTCTCTAGCTGTGTTTCTCTCTGTCAAATAAATAAATAAAACCTTTAAAAAAAAAAAAAAGATTTATTTTAGAGAAAGAGCCTGTGAGTGAGGGGAGGGGGAGAGGAAGAGGAGAGAATCCCAAGCAGATTCCTTGCTGTATACAGCGCCTGACGCAGGGCTTGATCCCAGGACCCTGAGATCATGACCTGAGCCAAAACCAAGAATTGGACACCTAACCGACTGAGCCACCCAGGCACCGTGCTCCTCATTTCTTATATACAAGATTCAAAATCAAATGAAACAAAACTAGAAAGATATCCTGACTCCCTCTTATGCATGTTAGGTAGTAACTGAGTAACATGACTCTCAATGTCATATATTAATTCACCTGTAGTTCTGCCAAAACTATATTGTCTTTAAGTGAAATAACAAAACTAGTTGGTTGTTAACTCAGTAAAAACTACTGGATCAATGACATTAAACTAGAACACATTGTAACCTTTTTTTGCCCTTCTTAATTGCTTTTCTTTCCATTTTCCAATTTTTTTGTAATTTTAATTACGTAGAACTCCACTGTCCTAACACAACTGCTGTTAGCATTTTTACATATTTTGTCAACCCTACCTCCAACTGTGCTTTTAAAACGTCGGAAGTAGTTTTTATTCTGCTTACTTGTTAAAGATTATTTATAAGCATTTTATTTTTAATGGCTGTATGTATATTGCCTCAAATCAACATACTATTTATTTCACTTAATTTTTAACCATGAGTATTTATGTTTCTGTTGTTCCATTGTAATAATGAATACATTGGGAGGCGCTTGGCTGGCTCATTTGGTAGACTGTGCAACTTTTGATCTCAGGGTTGTAGGTTCGAGCCCCACATTAGGTGTAGAGATTACTTTAAAAAATATACATGTTTAAAAAATACATTGAGGAACTGTGGATGATTGTAATATTTTCTGTGTTTAGGATTTTCTTCTTTCAGTAAATTCCCAGAAGTAAATTACTGCTTCCAAGTTGAGAAACATTTTAATGGTTTCTGGTTTACATATACCTATATTCCTTCCCAAAATTTGTATCTTATAGTGCTGCCTGCAGTGCATGAATGTCACTTTCCAGGTTTTTACAATTTTTCTACTAACAGTATTTTAATAGCATTTTAAAAAATATTTAAAACATAAAAGTTTATCCATAATCCCTACAGTACCACCGCAGCTGTTTTCATTTTGTTCATTTTGTTTTCCAGTACTTAATCATTAACATACCTGTTTTTATAGAGCTGTAATTATTGTGTGCATTCATGTGGATTTCAAAAACAAGTTTACATGTTGCTGACCCACTGAATAATATTGCATTGAGTTGGTATACCACTAATCATTCAACTATTATTGGGCCTATTGTTCCAACTTTCCATTATTATAGATAATGCTACAGTGAATAATTTTATACATGTACTCTTTTCTTCTTTTGAATGATTTTCCTAGGATAAATTCTTAGTTGGGAGTAGAATTCTTGGGTCAAAAGGTATGAACAATACAACCACTGGATTTTTTTTTTATTGAGTTTGACTACACACACACTGAAACTCAGCCGTATTAGCTTTGATAATGAATTTAAATTTAGTGTTTTGCTTTTATTCAAATGAAGAGTTAAAAGTCATGCTCACTTCTGTTTTCCAGACAGGAAATCTTCCTCATTCTTATCGACTCATTAGTGTTGTCAGTCACATTGGTAGCACCTCTTCTTCAGGTAAATGGACATTATGATTTCAGCATTTTACAAATGAAGTAGCCAGCATTTACTCCCTATTAGTTTGCTCTGTGCCTAGCTTCATGAGCTATAGGTTGAACGCATTAAGAAAAAGTTTTAAATCTTTCCTTTGATCACACTAAATGTGAATTGTGTTAAAGGTGCAACTTTTTTATTTATTTATAGATGACCCAAATTCCCCTATATATGTGTATGTAAAAAAAAAAAAAAA